>NW_011495073.1:3223265-3224687 GCF_000754665.1 Bison bison bison
CTAGGTCGTGTCCAACTCTGTGCGACCCCATTGACGGCAGCCCACCAGGCTCCCCCATCCCTGGGTTCTCCAGGCAAGAACACTCGACTGGGTTGCCATTTCCTTCCCCAATGCATGAAAGTGAAAAGTGAAAGTGAAGTCGCTCAGTTGTGTCCGACTCTTAGTGACCCCATGGACTGCAGCCTACCAGGCTCCTCTGTCCATGGGATTTTCCAGGCAAGGGTATTGGAGTGGGGTGCCATTGCCTTTTCCAATATATAAATTATATATATATATGCATATATTTATATATAAATATATAATATATTATATATTTATATATATATGTATTAAAATATTATATTATATACAATATATTATATTATGTAATTATTATATAACACATATTATATTATACTATATTATATAATTATATTATAATAAAATATAGTTATTATATATAATAATTATAATATAATATTGACTATGCCAAAGCCTTTGACTGTGTGGATCACAATAAACTGTGGAAAATTCTTCAAGAGGTGGGAATATCAGACCACCTGATCTGCCTCTTGAGAAATTTGTATGCAGGTCAGGAAGCAACAGTTAGAACTGGACATGGAAAAACAGACTGGTTCCAAATAGGAAAAGGAGTTCGTCAAGGCTGTATATTGTCACCCTGTTTTTTTAACTTATACGCAGAGTACATCATGAGAAACACTGGACTGGAAGAAACACAAGCTGGAATCAAGATTGCCGGGAGAAATATCAATAACCTCAGATATGCAGATGACACCACCCTTATGGCAGAAAGTGAAGAGGAACTCAAAAGCCTCTTGATGAAAATGAAAGAGGAGAGTGAAAAAGTTGGCTTAAAGTTCAGCATTCAGAAAATGAAGATCATGGCATCCGGTCCCACCACTTCATGGGAACTAGATGGGGAAACAGTGGAAACAGTGTCAGACTTTATTTTTCTGGGCTCCAAAATCACTACAGATGTTGACTGCTGCCATGAAATTAAAGGACGCTTACTCCTTGGAAGGAAAGTTATGAGCAACTTAGGTAGCATATTCAAAAGCAGAGACATTACTTTGCCAACAAAGGTTCATCTAGTCAAGGCTATGGTTTTTCCTGTGGTCATGTATGGATGTGAGTGTTGGACTCTGAAGAAGGCTGAGCGCCAAAGAATTGATGCTTTTGAACTGTGGTGTTGGAGAAGACTCTTGAGAGTCCCTTGGACTGCAAGGAGATCCAACCAGTCCATTCTGAAGGAGATCAGCCCTGGGATTTCTTTGGAAGGAATGATGCTAAAGCTGAAACTCCAGTACTTTGGCCACCTCATGCGAAGAGTTGACTCATTGGAAAAGACTCTGATGCTGGGAGGGATTGGGGGCAGGAAGAGAAGGGGACGACAGAGGATGAGATGGCTGGATGGCATCACTG
>NW_011495073.1:3224878-3225747 GCF_000754665.1 Bison bison bison
ATATAATACTATATAATATATAAATATATGTATTATATAATATATATTATATATAATATAATATAGTAATATATTATAATAATATGTAATATATTGTATTAAGTATATATTATATATTAATACAATATCCTGCTGCTGCTGCTCCTGCTAAGTCGCTTCAGTTGTGTCCGACCTGTGTGGCCCCAAGATGGCAGTCCACCAGGCTCCTCAGTCCCTGGGATTCTCCAGGCAAGAACACTGAATTGGGTTGCCATTTCCTTCTCCAATGCATGAATGGGAACAGTGAAAGTGAAGTCGCTCAGTCATGTCTGACTCTTCGTGACCCCATGGACTGCAGCCTACCAGGCTCCTCCATCCATGGAATTTTCCAGGCAAGAGTACTGGAGTGGGGTGCCATTGCCTTCTCCGATACAATATGCTAATATATAATATAATATAGTATATTATTATATTATAATATAACATAATATATTTTATTATATTATATTATATATAATAATATATTGTATATATAATATATAATATAATATAGTATAATATAATTATTTATAATTATATTATATAATATATATATAATATATATTACGGAGAAGGCAATGGCATCCCACTCCAGTACTCTTGCATGGAAAGTTCCATGGATGGAGGAGCCTGGTGGGCTGCAGCCCATGGGGGCACTAAGAGTCGGAAACGACTGAGCAACTTCACTTTCACTTTTCACTTTCATGCATTGGAGAAAGAAATGGCAACCCACTCCAGTATTCTTGCCTGGAGAATCCCAGGGATGGGGGAGCCTGTTGGGCTGCCATCTATGGGGTCGCACAGAGTCAGACATGACTGAAGCAACTTAGCAGCAGCAGCAGCAGCAATAT
>NW_011495073.1:3225847-3262616 GCF_000754665.1 Bison bison bison
AAAACCATATAATAATCTCAATTAATTGAGAAAAGCATATGGTCATATTCAAACATCCATTCATTTAAAAATAAACTAAAAAAAAATAATCAGCAAGTCAGGAATAGAAGTAAATTTAACTTGATAAAGGGCATCTATGAAAAACCCACACGTAACATTACACTTAATGGTGAAAGAATGAATACTTTCCTATTAGAATCATAAGCAAGGCAAGAATACTTGCCCAAACCCCCTCCATCCGACATTGTACTGGAGATTATAACACTCTAATCAAGTGGTAAAAGGAAAAGAAAAACAAACCTACCCAGCTAGAAAAGGAAAAAAGAAACTGGCTTTATTTATAGACTTAATTATGTTAAAATATCTGAAGGACTCTACAGGAAAAGTCTTTAGTAAAGTGGTTTTTGCAAAGTTGTAGGATAAAAGAATTTATATAAAAATTAAATGTAATTGTATATTCTGGAAACAACCAATATAAATGTTGAAATTAGTAAAATAATATCATTTAAAATAACATAAAAGAAGAAGTATTTTGAGATAAATCTAACAAAAAAGGTACAATACTTAACACTGAAATCCAAAACAAGGTTAGAGAATTTAAGGAAGAACTAAATAAATGGAGATCCTTACTATGGCTAAGGGTCAGAAGACTACTTCTATGTTAAGATGTCAATTTCCCCAAATCGATATATAGATTCAATGGAATCCCAGTGAAAATTCTGATGACTTTCTTGTAGAATTTGACAAACCGATTCTAAAATCACATGTAAACATCCAAAGCCTGGTAGAGCCAAAAAAACTTTAAAAAATAAGAACGAGTTTGGAGAACTAACATTACCTGACTTCTAATTGTATCATAAAAGTATAATTATCAAGACATTTAATTGACATACGTCTAAAGCATTTGCATTAGTATAAAGCCAGACAAACAGATCAATGGAACAGAATAGAGAATGTAGAAATACACCCACATGTATATGGACAACTGATTTTCAACAACTGGGCAATTCAGTAGAGAAAGGATGTTTCAACACATGTGCTGAAACAAGTGGGTACTATAGGCAAAAGGATTGGCTTTGACTCAACTGTGTAGAATGCTGCTGCTGCTGCTAAGTTGCTTCAGTCGTGTCCGACTCTGTGCGACCCCGTAGACGGCAGCCCACCAGGCTCCCCCGTCCCTGGGATTCTCCAGGCAAGAACACTGGAGTGGGGTGCCATTTCCTTCTCTAATGCATGAAAGTGAAAAGTGAAAGTGAAGTTGCTCAGTCATGTCCGACCCTCAGCGACCCCATGGACTGCAGCCTTCCAGGCTCCTCCATCCATGGGATTTTCCAGGTGAGAGTACTAGAGTGGGGTGCCATTGCCTTCTCTGACTGTATAGAATACATAAATGTTAATTCAAAAGACATCATAGGCCTGAAATCATAAACTTTTAAAATAAAACAAAGAAAAAAATTTTTGTGACCTTGAGTTAGACAAAAATTTGGTAGATATGACACCAAACGCATAATCCACAAAAGAAAAACATCTAAATTAGACTTTTAAAAACTTCTGCTTGTTGAAAGACATTGGAGAATAAAAGCTACAGACTGGGACAGAATATTGGCAATGCACATATCTGATAAAAAGAACTTTTATGCATATACATTTATATGATCTCAAAACACATTAAAAAGCAAAATAAACAACCTAACCAAAACATAAGTAAAGATTCAAATAGATATTTCATAAAAGAAATATATGGATTGACAATAAGCAATAAAAAGATGCTCAAAATCCCTCTTAGTCATTAGAACCACATTGCAAATCAAAAGGGGAAATGTGGAAAGGAGAATGATAAATTGAGAACTCGGGATTGACATATACACACATTAGATTAACAACAAGGATGTACTATATAACACAGGGAACTCTGCTCAATATTCTATAATAAGTTATATAGGAAATAAATATGAAAAAGAATGAATACATGTATACGTATAGCTGAATCAAATCACTACGCTCTACACCTGAAATTAAAACAACATTTTAAATCAACCATACTCCAGAAACAGACAAAAAAGCCACCATGAAATGGCATTAGACTCCTATCATTAGAACAGCAGAACTTAGAGAGACTGAGACACCAAGTGTTGGGGAGGATGTGAAGAAACGAGAACTCTTATCTATTTGCGGTGACAATCTAAAATGATATTTATCAAGAAGATAGTGTGAAAGTTACGACAAATTATCTACATACAGACCTCCCTTTGAGTTGTGAACTTTCAAAGATGCGAATGTATAAACCTATTACAGTTCAGCACCATATACCTGATTGTGCTAGTTGGGTACCTATGGGAACTTTGTGGAACTTATGAACAAGTTGTGCTCTTGCAAGAGAGCTTATTCATACGTAGGGGACTTACTGTACTTATAAGTTAAACTTAGACATACTGTATGATCCAGCTTTTCTACTTCCAGGTATTTACCCAAGGGAAATGAAAGCATATGCCCACACAAAGGCTTACAGAACAATGTTTAAAACTGCCTTATGTGTAACAGCCCTAACCTGGAAACATCCCAGGTGAACCATACATATGTGGAAAAGCAGATTATATTACATAGTCACACATGCAATACTACTATTCAGTAAGAAGGGATTTACTATTTATATATGCAACAACAGAGGGAAATCTCAAGATAATTACCCGTGTGAAGGAAGTCAGACCAAAAAAAAAAAAAGCACACGATGAATGATTCCATTTATACAGAACTCTGCTGCTGCTGCGTCACTTTAGTCGTGTCCGACTCTGTGTGACCCCATAGACAGCATACACCAGGCTCCCCCGTCCCTGGGATTCTCCAGGCAAGAACACTGGAGCGGGTTGCCATTTCCTTCTCCATTGCATGAAAGTGAAAAGTGAAAGTGAAGTCGCTCAGTTGTGCCCGGCTCTATTGACCCCATGGACTGCAGCCCACCAGGCTGCTCCATCCATGGGATTTTCTAGGCAAAAGTACTGGAGTGGGGTGCCATTGCCTTCTCCATACAGAACTCTAGAATATGCAAATTAATCTATACTAGTGGAAAGCAGAGTGGTAGCCTGTGCACAGCAGGTGGGATGGAAGAGGTGAAGGGGGCTGGAGGGAACCTTTGGGGGTGAAGGGCTTGATTATGATCTTGATCAGTGATGGCTTCATGCGTGTATACATACATCAGGTATACACATACACGCATGTATACACATATATGTGCAATGCATGCAATTTACTGTATGTACCCGGTAACGCTGTTTAAGAAAACATTCTATGGACTGAACCAAGAACACCTACAACTTGCAAGTATCTCAAGCTGCCAATTTTTAATCTCTGAGACAACAGAATGCTGTAGACAGAAGTGTCCCCCTTCAGAGGTTTCTGTGACATACATACAATGAGTGAAATCAAGTGGCTCCAGTACATGAGTACTCGGGAAGCCAGACGCAAGCAAACACGCCATCTACCCCTTTCTGTCTGGTTCTGAGACTTGCTTAAGCAATGACCCCTAAAAAGAACTGATATCCAGCTAACTATAAAGGTAAGTTTCCGTGCATGCATGCTAAGTCACTTTAATCACGGCCAACTCTTTGTGACCCTGTGGACTATAGCCTGCCAGGCTCTTCTGTCCATGGATTCTCCAGGTGAGAATACTGGAGTGGGTTGCCAGGCCTTCCTCCAGGGGATTTTCCCTACCCAGCGATTGAACCGACACCTCTTGTATTGTCTCTTGCATTGCAGGTGGATTCTTTACCACTGAACCACCAGGGAAGCCCCATGTTTAAGCTCCTTATAAAAGAAAACCTGCGGTTACAATGGAAAGAAAAAGGAAATACTTAGCAAAGTCCAGAAAGCTCTCCTGTGCCCTTCAAGCTCCTGAGGGCTCAAAGGTTTCCCAGCTTTATCTCTGAATACTAGCACTAAAGCTAATACTCACTTTTGATGTTTCATGAATATTTTGCTTAATATGGTGGCTCAGACAGTAAAGAATCTGCCTGCAATGCAGAAGACTTGGGTTCGAGGGTTAGGAAGATCCCTTGGAGGAGGGCATGGCAACCCATTCCAGTATTCTTGCCTGGAGAATCCCATAGACAGAGAAGCCTGGCGGGATATAGTCCATTGGATCACAAAGAGTCAGATACAACTGAGCTACTAACACTTTCCCTATTTCACTTGCTTAGTATATTCGCAGGTTCTTCTTTTCTTGCCATTTTCTAGACTGAGAACATACAGGCCTGCAACTCCCTTCAAGTGATATTTTAGTGGTCCTGAGCCTCAGCCTCTGGATTGATAAAGGAGGATGAGGTCATGGACTGCACACCAAGTGTGATGTGGGTAAGGAGGCCCAGGGAGGGTGTGAACTGCCTACTGGCATTTCCATGTCCTGACATGGTCACCATTTTCATATGAATTTAAGGAAGCATGAGAACTGAGTTCTGCACCTTTTCACCCAGGGAAGACAGCGGCTTGGTGATCTGGCTTGGCTCACAGGCAGCCCGCCTCATCTCCTGGAGGGTCTTAGCTTGACTGCTTCAGGTTCCCGCCCCTCTGCTCCCATCTCCGTGCATGGCCAGGGCTCTTTCCCTTCTCAGGACCACATGGGTCCATTCCCAGCATCTTTCTGGGCTGCCCGCCCCCACCTGCTGTCCCCTGGTCTCCAGGGAGCATGCCCGCCTAGCTGTGTCTCTGGAAGGACGGCCACAAAGGCGGTCTCAGTCCATGTGCCTCTCAAGGAAACACTGGCAGGTTTCTTTGTGGAGGTTTACCTGATGCAGCCTTTGTCTGCTCTCATGAGGAGGCACTGCTGGTGATGCATGTGGCTGAGGGGCCCCTGCAGGTCTCCATTGGGTATGTCCTTACTACAGACACTTGGCCCTTTGGCATGCCCTGCACACTGGCCCTCACCCCTGTGGGGTGTTAGCACACTCCCTTCGTCCTCTTGAAGTCTAGATGAGGGCAGCTGTGCTAGCTTGGGGCCCAGAGGGAAGATCATCCCACACAAAGCTTCAGATTCCCTGCTTCCCTATTCCCTCCACAGGAGGCCCAGCAGGCTCCCCAGGAGATGGCAGTCAGGTCTGCAGACAGCAGAATGAGGGTTCTGAATTGCCAGGACAGAGGTATCACCTCTGACCTCTCCAAGTTTCCACAGGGACCAAGGGAAAGTGCTTTAAGGAGGAGAGATATGAAGTGCTTCAGCCATAAAGCCAGGGGGTGTGCCTGCTTCCCTGTGGGATGCCTGTTGCTGCCTCTAAGAACTCGGGCCCTATTCTGCAGAGGGGCTATCCCAACCGGCTCTAGAAGCTGGAGCTAAGAAACTGTGTGGAGAGTGCATAGCTCTGGAACCCCTGGCTAACAGTGACATCCACTCCAGCGGCTCTAAGAGTTGACCTTGGTGGCAATGTGGATGCTGGAAACATCATCCACTTGCAAATGCTGAAAGCAAAGAAGTTGCCCAAGGCAGTGGCTGTGAGTTCTAATGCCCCTGACAAGGGAGGGGGCCTGTGAGCCTGAGGTCCAGGGGCGATTCTGGGGCAGGGACATAGAAACAGTGACCATGTTCTCTGCTCTGTGATTGTCCCAGCCAACTTGGCTGGGCCTAGCTAAGCAAGAGGACACTTGGGGGAAAAGCAAGAGTCCCAAACTTGGGAGACTCAATTAGCTTTTACCATGATCTCCTTCTGGAATTCGTTAAATCTACAACCCTGCTCTGGTACTCTGCCTTTTCTTTGCAGGAGCTCCAGGCTTTATACCTGGTTGAAGTGGCCATCGACTTTCTGAGTACACCGCCCTTTGTAGGAGCCAGCAAGTCTGTGTCTCCTGGATGTGGGCTCGAATGATATATTCACGAGCTCTTCTTTGGTATCTTCTCTGTCCATTCAATACAAATGCACTTCAAATGCTTATTACATGTTAGGGTCTGTGGAAAGTAAGGGGAGACAAAGAAAAGTATCTGTATGCTTCAGCCTGAAAGCCAAAGAAAGTCCTTTTCAAAAATTCTAACATTCATTTAGGTTGATTCCATGTCCTGTCTATTGTAAAGAGTGCTGCAATGAACATTTGAGTACATATGTCATTTTGAATTTGGCAATAAGGAGTTTATGATCTGAGCTACAGTCAGCTCCCGGTCTTGTTTTTGCTGACTGTATAGAGCTTCTCCATCTTTGGCTGCAAAGAGTATAATCCATCTGATTTTGGTATTGAACATCTGGCTATGTCCATGTGTAAAGTCTTCTCTCGTGTTGTTGGAAGACAGTGTTTGCTATAACCAGTGCGTTCTCTTGGCAAAACTCTATTAGCTTTTGCCCTGCTTCATTCTGTACTCCAAGGCCAAATTTGCCAGGTGTACCTTGACTTCCTACTTTTGCACTCCAGTCCCCTATAATGAAAAGTATATATTTTGGGGGGTGTTAGTTCTATAAGGTCTTGTAGGTCTTCATAGAATCATTCACATACAGCTTCTTCAGCATTACTGGTCAGGGCATAGACTTGGATTACTGTGATATTGAATATTAAAGTCAGGAAGCAACAGTTAGAACTGGACATGGAACAATAGACTAGTTCCAAATAGGGAAAGGAGTACATCAAGGCTGTATATTATTACCCTGCTTATTTAACTTATATGCAGAGTACATCATGAGAAGTGCTGGGCTAGATGAAGCACAAGCTGGAATCAAGACTGCTGGGAGAAATATCAATAACCTCAGATGTGCAGATGACACCACCCTTATGGCAGAAAGTGAAGAGGAACTCAAAAGCCTCTTGATGAAAGTGAAAGAGGAGAGTGAAAAAGTTGACTTAAAGCTCAACATTCAGAAAACTAAGATGATGGCATCTGGTCACATCACTTCATGGCAAATAGATGGGGAAAGAGTGACTGACTTTATTTTTTTGGGCTCCAAAATCACTGCAGATGGTGACTGCAGCCATGAAATTAAAAGATGCTTGCTCCTTGGAAGAAAAGTTATGACCAACCTAGACAGTATATTAAAAAACAGAGACATTACTTTGCCAAAAAAGGTTTGTCTAGTCAAAGCTATGGTTTTCCCAGTAGCCATGTATGGATATGAGAATTGGACTATAAAGAAAGCTGAGCAGTGAAGAATTGATGCTTTTGAACTGTGGTGTTGGAGAAGACTTTTGAGAGTCCCTTGGACTGCAAGGAGGTCCAACCAGTCCATTCTAAAGGAAATCAGTCCTGAGTGTTCATTGGAAGGACTGATGTTGAAGCTGAAACTCCAACACTTTGGCCACCTGATGCAAAGAACTGACTCATTGGAAAAGACCCTGGTGCTGGGAAAGATTGAAGGTGGGAGGAGAAGGGGATGACAGAGGATGAGATGGTTGGATGGCATGACTGACTCAATGGACATGAGTTTGAGTAAACTCTGGGAGTTGGTGATGGACAGGTGGGCCTGGCATGCTGTGGTTCATGGGGTCACAAAGAGTCAGACACAACTGAGTAGTCAAACTGAGATAGGCCTAGAGCCTGTCATGCAAAGTGAAATAAGTCAGAAAGAGAAATACAAATATAGTAGCACATATGTGAAATCTAGAAAAATGGTACAGATGAACCTATTTGCAAAACAGAAATAGAGACACAGATGTAGAGAATAAATGTATGGACACCAAGGGGGAAAGAAGTAGTTAGATGAACTGGGAGACTAGGATTGACATACATACACTATTGATAATATGTATAATATAGATAACTAGCATATTGAAAAGCAGAGACATTACTTTGCCAGCAAAGGTCCGTCTA
The DNA here is from genome assembly GCF_000754665.1 of Bison bison bison. NCBI lineage: Eukaryota > Metazoa > Chordata > Mammalia > Artiodactyla > Bovidae > Bison > Bison bison. The sequence continues at coordinate 3,233,619 of NW_011495073.1, forward strand.
GTCAAGGCTATGGTTTTTCCGGTGGTCATGTATGGATGTGAGAGTTGGACTGTAAAGAAAGCTGAGCGCTGAAGAACTGATGCTTTTGAACTGTGATGTTGGAGAAGACTCCTGAGAGTCCCTTGGACTGCAAGGAGATCCAACCAGTCCATTCTGAAGGAGAGCAGCTCTGGAATTTCTTTGGAAGGAATGATGCTAAAGCTGAAACTCCAGTACTTTGGCCACCTCATGCGAAGAGTTGACTCGTTGGAAAAGACTCTGATGCTGGGAGGGATTGGGGGCAGGAGGAAAAGGGGACGACAGAGGATGGGATGGCTGGATGGCATCACCGACTCGATGGACGTGAGTTTGAGTGGACTCCGGGAGTTGGTGATGGACAGGGAGGCCTTGCGTGCTGCGATTCATGGGGTCGCAAAGAGTCGGACACGACTGACCGACTGAACTGAACTGAATGAGAACTTACTCTAAGCACAGGGAACTCTACTCGGTGCTCTGTAGTGACGTAAATGGGAAGGAAATTCTAAAAAGAGGGGATATATGTATTTATATGGCTGATTAACTTTGTACAGCAGAAGCTAACACAACAGGATCTTGACTGGATCATTTCTTGACCTAGTCTTACACTGAAGCACATGTTCACAGCAGAGTTTAGATCTAGAGTTAAATGTAACCTTAGGAGTTCATGCTGCACTGTAGGACAAATCTGAGAGTTCCCTTTTACTTTCACCACAGAGAACAGAGGAAGTACACTTCTGTCTGGTCTCCCACAGAGATGGAAGATGCTACAGGTAAAGCTGGACTCCAAGGGCTGTGAAGGGGGCGGGGCTGACCCGAGGTGGGCGGGGCTGCCCCAGTAGGTGAGGCAGACCAGAGGGGTGTGGCAGTGGGCAAGTCATCAGCGTATCAGACCCCTGGGCCCACCAGTGGAGCCAAGAGTAGGTTCTGGAAGCTGCTTTCTGGAGGAAACAAGCCCACTTTGCATAAATCTGTGAAAAATGGATTTGCAAGGCCAAAGAATTAGCTGAGAAGTGGAATCAAGGTGACCGAGATGGTGCAGCTGAAAAGCCAAGTCTCCAGAGCCAGGGATGGGCTTGAAGAGGGGAACCGAAAGTGGAGGCAGGGAGTGAACAGATGTGAGCAGGGAGCATGGCCACCTCGCCTCCATTCCTATGACGCGCCAGATGCTTCAGTGCCGCCTCATCTTCATCTACCTGTTCTACTTGTTCTGCGACTCCCCGGTGTGGGATGTCTGTCTAGCGCCTAATTGCTGATCAGAAGTGGAGTGGAGGTGGGGCAGGAACACTCATGAACTGTCTGTAATTAGAGAGTAACGGTGGCCTCTGCTCCAGGCGTGTGGTCTCTGAGCCCCGGGGAACCTGGTTAGCCTCCCTCTAGTGCTCAGTTGGCCCCACTGCGGGAGTCATTCGTGCCCTACCCTGCATCTCTGGCCTCCTCCGCCCGGCTGGCTGTGTGCCACCTCAGCTCAAGAAACGGAGAGTGGTTGGAGAAAACTGCTCCAGGGAGAAGGCGCTCCTTTGAAACTTAGGGCCAGGCACCTCAGCGCAGCCCTGGCCTTGTACTGTGAGGCAGTGTCTCCCTCCCGGATCTGCTGCCCACTCTCGTCAGACTGTTTCAGCCTCTGTGAGCCATTTTGCATCACTTTGAATCTCCTGAGACTCCCAAACCCCTTCTCACCCCTCTCATCACTGGTGACCTTGCTCATCATTTCATGAGGAAACCTAGGAAATCAGAAAGCATTTTCTCATCTCCCACAGTCTCTCAGCTGGCTGTCTGCATCTACCAGCCTGTTAAAGAGGAGACTGGGACTCTCAAGGCCCACCTCTCTCCTGCCCAGGGCACTCTCCACTCTTCCCCTCTGTCATCACATTTTCTTGTTGTCCCATATCATTCCGATCAACAGGCCGACAGGACCGTCTGTGGGCCATTAAATACCACACCCTTCCCGCTTCTGCCCTTTCACTCTGCTCTCCTTTGGCCTCACTCTCCTTGAAAGAGTTGTCCACACTGGCCGTCCCAGACCACCCCCCCACCCTCCCCTGCAGCCCTGGGACTCCAGTACACCTGCTACTGCCCAGGCCACGTGACCTGCTTGGGCAAAGCGAACCCAGCACTTGGGTCTCCCCTCCCACACAACCCTCTCTAAAAATCCTTATGTTTATTATTTTTTAAATTTTTATTTACTTCTAATTTTTATATTTTTGGCCATGCCACACAGCATACAGGATCTTAGCTCCCAGACCAGGGATTGGACCTCTGCACCCTGCAATGGAAGTGTGATGTTCCCAGCCACTGGACCTCCAGGGAATTCCCAAAATGCTTATGTCTAACATGATGAAACTGGAAAAGGAGATCTCAAGAACAATAATGGCAAATAAGTCACATTAAAAAATAAATGCAGGTTTTAAAAAACTGAGCAGAACTTTAAGGTTGTTTTACATTGGGAAATAACATTTTGAAATGTTTTCAAATAATTTGAAACTGAGGGATAAGTTTCAGAAACAGCACAGAGTTTCATGTAGTTAACATAAAATATAAAAAGGGCACCCTTATCAAAACCGGGAAACTGACCCTGGCACTATCTGTGAAATAGATTTTAGGGGAAATTCACCATCTTTCCACCGGTGTCCTTTTCCAATCGCAGGATACCATCCAGGGTCCCATGCTGCCTGTCTCACTGTAGCCTCCTCCAATGTGACAGCCCCTCTGTACTATTATAATTTTTCTAATAGAATGCTTTTCAATTCATGTTTGTCTAATGTTTTCTCATAACTAGATGAAGGCATTTTTGGCAATAATATCATACACTTCTGGAATTATTAAGCTGACTGATGATTTCAAGACAGATGACATGCTAAGCATTTTTTGAAACATATCACTCAAGATCCTCAAAACCCTTTCATGAAGTAATGGTTTACTTGCCTTTTACAGATGAGAAAACCAGGGTGTTGAATCATTGTTGGAGGTCACACAGTTAGTGGGATGCAACTGGGACCTGAGCTCACCCCTGGCCGGGCTGGGCAGCTCTGGGTGAAGGAGATGGCACAGCTCATGGGCTTTTCCACAGGGAGGGCGCCTGGGAAGTGTGTGAGCCTCCTCCACCCTGAGCGTCACCAAGAAAGGGTGCCACAGCCACTAGCAGAGCTCATCCCACTATGCGACAGCATCCATCATAAAGGCAGAGTCAGCTTCTCTGACATCGTTCAGACCACCCTCACTCACAGGACCTGACTCTCTCCACCCAGCCTTGTGTTCTGTTGACATCTGGTCTTATTATTTTTTTTTAATATAAATCTATTTATTTTAATTGGAGGCTAATTACTTTACAATATTGTATTGGTTTTGCCATATATCAACATGAATCCGCTGCGGGTGTACACATGTTCCCCATCTTAAACCCCCCTCCCACCTCTCTCCCTGTACCATCCCTCTGGGTCATCCCAGTGCACCAGCCCCAAGCATCCTGTATCCTGCATCAAACCTGGCCTGGTGATTCATTTCACATATGATATTATACATGTTTCAATGCCATTCTCCCAAATCGTCCCACCCTCGCCCTCTCCCACAGAGTCCAAAAGACTGTTCTATACATCTGTGTCTCTTTTGCTGTCTCGCATACAGGGTTATCATTACCATCTTTCTAAATTCAATATATATGCGTTAGTATACTGTATTGGTGTTTGTCCTTCTGGCTTACTTCACTCTGTATAATAGGCTCCAGTTTCATCTACCTCATTAGAACTGATTCAAATGTATTCTTTTTAATGGCTGAGTAATACTCCATTCTGCATATGTACCACAGCTTTCTTATCCATTCGTCTGCTGATGGACATCTAGGTTGCTTCCATGTCCTGGCTATTATAAACAGTGCTGTGATGAACATTGGGGTACACGTGTCTCTTTCAATTCTGGTTTCCTCAGTGTGTATGCCCAGCAGTGGGATTGCTGGGTCCTAAGGCAGTTCTATTTCCAGTTTTTTAAATCTCCACACTGTTCTCCATAGTGGCTGTACTAGTTTGCATTCCCACCAACACTGTAGGAGGGTTCCCTTTTCTCCACACCCTCTCCAGCATTTATTGCTTGTAGACTTTTGGATAGCAGCCATTCTGACTGGTCTTATTTTAAGGTAGGAGTTAGAAATCGGAAAGATGACACTGAGTCAAACAATCTGAATTCTGAGTGGCTCAGTGGAGAGCGGCAGCAACTACAAAACCCCTTGTAAAGTGAAGAGTCTGTGAGTGGAAGCTGTCCATTCTGCCCTGTCCTTGGAAGTCACAGTGTGCCTGCCACCTGCAGCCAGCGACTGGGCTGGGGTTGTTAGTGGTGCAGAGGAGCGACTGAGTGGTTGGAGCCTCCGCCCTCGCCTGGCAGCTCTATCTTCTGTTACGTGCAGGACACATTAATGAGAACACACGGTTCTGTTGTTTCACATGGCGAATGATTGAACATTCCGTTAAATATTGACCTTTAGCACAATCGTGCTCGTATCTCACCTGTGAACTATGAGGCACCAAGAATAAGCAGTTCTTCCCAAGCAGGCATGTCGGGTAGCAAGGGGAAAAGCGCACCCCAGCATCACAGTGGAATGGGCCGGAGTGTACCCAGAGTGCTTATCAATGGGTCAGTGACGCCCGGAGCCCGGAACAGCTGCTCTTCAGTGGTTAGGCCTGGGCCCAGGATTGTTTAACGTCTTTATCAGTGACCTGAGTGAGACTGAATGAACGCGTGTTTTGTACCTATGCGGCTGATACTGAGCTGGCAGGGACAAACAGGGCCTCAGAAGTGAGGGTTGTAATCTAAACTGACCTTGGCAAATTGTGGCCATGTGCATTGATTAGACTCCATGGCTAGAGAAGAGTTTTAGAGAAAGAGAGAACTATAAACAAAGTGGAAAAAACAATCTGTCTTCAGCACTTTGTCAACTGTCTGGGGCTAAGGCCATGTTACTGAATCCAAGCTCTGCTCGCCGCATGACAGACCAGTAATTGGAAGATGAGGTGTGGAGGCAAGGAACAGTGACGTTATTTGGAAAGTCAGGTATCTAAGAAGATGGTGGACTAGTGTTCTTATCTGGGTCCGGAGGTCAAGTTTTTTTTTTTTTTTTAACAATATAGAGAGGTAGAGGAGGTGAGGTAGTAAAGTGAAAAGGTCATGAGTCTTACAAAGCATCTCCTAGCTTGGCCAGCATGGGGTCTGCGGCCATTCACAGGGGGGGCAGGGACAGGAAGTCTCCCATGAGCTGGACAAAGGCACTTTAGTTTAACACTCAGGCAGAAGGGCAGCTTTCTCTGAGGCAGGCCATTATATATGCCTACAGCTATGGACAGGGCTTCCCAGGTGGCGCTTGTGGTAAAGAACCCCCCCGCCAATGCAGGAGACCTAAGAGACATGGGTTTGATCCTGGCTCAGGAAGATCCCCTGGAGGAGGAAATGGCAACCCACTCCAGTATTCTCACCTGGAGAATCCCATGGACAGAGGAGCCTGGTGGGCTACAGTCCATAGGGCCTCAAAGAGTAGGACAGGACTGAAGTGACTTAGCATGCAAATACATGCAGGGACGGACAACATCCTTTTAGTGATTATAGTAACAAAAGCTAATGAAAAGCAAAGGTTAAAGTAAAAGAAACAGATTCAGCATGGATTCAGATGCTGTTCTTCCCTGTTACAGCCGGAGTACAGCAAGACGGGAGCCCTGGGAGCTGGTGGTGTGTCCCCTGCAGGCACCATGGGATGCCTGCTTCCAGCTGTGCCCAGTGCTTGGACTTTGGGATGTGGTGGGGCTAAATGGAGAGGGATGGGCAAGGCGAGAATGATCTGACAGAGGACAAGGTTATTTCAGGAGAACAGACCGAGAGGTCCTGAGCAAGGGGGCGGGCTTTTGTAACACTGTTACTGAGCAGGACGCTGTGAGGGCTTCCTGGGTACCAGAGCCTTTCTGTGTCCCCAGTTTCTTGTTTGCAGGAAAAAGACCTCAGCCTCTATGACCTTCCCTGAGTTCCAAGGCAGGTTCGAGAAGCTGCTAGTCAGGGAAGGGAGGCAATGCAAAGACCGGGGAGGGGCAGCCAGAAAACAGTGGTGCCACCACCAGGGGTGTGAGGAGCAGGACCTCTGATCTCTTTTATAGACACTAGAGCCCCCAGATGGAAGAAGTCAACTGCAGGAGAACCGTGAACACTCAGCCCCCAGACCTACTGGAGCCCGAGGACTGATTATGGTCACCCCTGTGATGTCAGCCTGCAGCCTCGCCATCAACTATCGTAGACGTGTGCACGAGCTGATCACTTACCCCTCCCTCACGTGGCCTTGAAAAATGCCTTCCTGATACCCATCAGGGAATGCAGGGCTTTGAAGCCGTGGCTTCCTGGACTCCTTCCTTGCTGGGCACCTACAGTAAATGCTGCACTTTCCTTCACCACAACCCAGTATCAGCAGACCGGCTTTACTGCACGCAGGCACAGGGTAACACAATGGGGAAGAAATACCAGAAACTAGCAAAATAAATCAATGAACTCTTTAATGTCACGGAAAGTAGATGCCAATATGATTTAAAGTGAATTATAAATACAGGGCAGGCAGAACTCAGAGTCAGTAGAGAAAGTTTAGATGGGAGTACAACTTGTAAGAGAAACAAAGTCTTGTCACGACTATGAGGCCATCTCTGTATTATATTCATTATGTATATATATATATATATATCTTTGACAGTCAAACAAAAGTAAATAAATATATACATGTTACATAAATAAGGTGTATGTGTAGGGAGCAGTCCTCTTTCTGCTTAAAAACATTATCTGGCTGTGCTGAGTCTTTGTTGCTGCATCTGGGCTTTCTCTAGGTGTGGCAAGCGGGGCTGCTCTTCCCTGCGGGGCATATCTTTCTCACTCTGGGGTCTGCTGTTCCTTGCAGGACATGGCCTTCTGTGGGGGCTGCTCTTCCTTGCGGGGCATGGCCTTCTGTGGGGGCTGCTCTTCCCTGCGGGGCATGGCCTTCTGTGGGGGCCACTCTTCCTTGCAGGGCATGGCCTTCTGTGGGGGCTGCTCTTCCCTGCGGGGCATGGCCTTCTGTGGGGGCCGCTCTTCTCTGTGGGACACGGCCTTCTCACTGTGGGGGCTGCTCTTCCCTGCGGGGCATGGCCTTCTGTGGGGGCTGCTCTTCCCTGCGGGGCATGGCCTTCTCACTGTGGTGGCTTCTCTTGTTGCAGAACCTTGTGCCTGGTTGCACACGCTTCAGGAGGTGTTCTGCACAGGCTTAGTTGCTCTCTGGCTTATGGGATATTCCCAGACCAGGGCTCGTACCTGTGTTCCCTGCATTGACAGGCAGATTCTTAACCACTCTACCACCAGAGAAGTCCCGGTACTTTTTCATTGTGCTCTAATTCACAGAGCACAAAGTTCACTCTTTCAAAGTCCTTCTTAACTAGTGGTTAGACTAAAGCACTTCTTAGCCTGTGAATGAGATAGCAGAAAACCACCAAAAGTAATTAGCAAAGTGGATTTTATTAGCTTGGATACCAGAAAAGTTTTGACTAAGAATATGGTGGAGAATTTTCACGGTGTAACAACTGATTTCAAGATGGATTTAGAAAAGGCAGAGAAACCAGAGATCAAACTGTCAACAAGATTGCCAGGAGAAATATCAGTAACCTCAGATATGCAGATGACACCACCCTTATGGCAGAAAGTGAAGAGGAACTAAAAAGCCTCTTAATGAAAGTGAAAGAGGAGAGTGAAAAAGTTGGCTTAAAGCTCAACATTCAGAAAACGAAGATTATGGCATCTGGTCCCATCACTTCATGGGAAATAGATGGGGAAACAGTGGAAACAGTGTCAGACTTTATTTTTTTGGGCTCCAAAATCACTGCAGATGATGATTGCAGCCATGAAATTAAAAGACGCTAACTACTTGGAAGGAAAGTTATGACCAACCTAGATAGCATATTCAAAAGCAGAGACATTACTTTGCCAACAAAGGTTCGTCTAGTCAAGGCTATGGTTTTTCCTGTGGTCATGTATGGATGAGCGAGTTGGACTGTGAAGAAGGCTGATCACCGAAGAATTGATGCTTTTGAACGGTGGTGTTGGAGAAGACTCTTGAGAGTCCCTTGGACTGCAAGGACATCCAACCAGTCCATTGTGAAGGAGATCAGCCCTGAGATTTCTTTGGAAGGAATGATGCTAAAGCTGAAACTCCAGTACTTTGGCCACCTCATGAGAAGAGTTGACTCATTGGAAAAGACTCTGATGCTGGGAGGGATTGGGGGCAGGAAGAGAAGGGGACGACAGAGGATGAGATGGCTGGATGGCATCACTGACTCGAATGTGAGTCTGGGTGAACTCCGGGAGTTGGTGATGGACAGGGAGGCCTGGCGTGCTGTGATTCATGGGGCCGCAAACAGTCGGACACGACTGAGCGACTGAACTGAACTGATTGGATCATTGAAAAAGTGAGAGAGTTCCAGAAAAACATATACTTCTGCTTTATTGACTATGCCAAAGCCTTTGACTGTGTAGATCACAACAGATGTGCAAAATTCTTCAAGAGATGGGAATACCAGACCACCTGACCTGCCTCCTGAGAAATCTGTATACAGGTCAAGAAGCAACAGTTAGAACAGGATATGGAAAAACAGACTGGTTCCAAATCAGGAAAGAAGTATGTCAAAGCTGTATATTGTCACCCTGCTTGTTTAACTTATATGCAGAGTACATCATGAGAAATGCTGGGCTGGATGAAGCACTAGCTGGAATCAAGAATCCCAGCAGAAATATCAATAACCTCAGATATGCAGATGACACCACCGTTATGGCAGAAAGCAAAGAAGAACTAAAGAGCCTCTTGATGAAAGTGAAAGAGGAGAATGAAAAAGTTGGCTTAAAACTCAACATTCAGAAAACTAAGATCATGGCATCTGGTCCTATCAGTTCATGGAAAATAGATGGGGGAGACAGTGGAAACAGTGGCTGACTTTTTTTGGGGGGGCTCCAAAGTCACTGCAGATGGTGACTGCAGTCATGAAATTAAAAGATGCTTGCTCCTTGGAAGGAAAGTTATGACTAACTTAGATAGCATATTAAAAAGCAGAGACATTACCTTGCCAACAAAGGTTCATCTAGTCAAAGCTATGGTTTATCTATTAGTCATGTTTGGATGTGAGAGTTGGACTATAAAGAAAGCTGAGTGTCAAAGAATTGATGCTTTTGAACTGTGGTGTTGGAGAAGACTCTTGAGAGTCCCTTGGACTGCAAGGAGATCCAACCAGTCCATCCTAAAGATCAGTCCTGGGTGTTCATTGGAAAGACTGATATTGAACCTGAAATTCCAATACTTTGGCCACCTGATGCAAAGAACTGACTCACTGGAAAAGACCCTCATGCTGGGAAAGATTGAAGGCAGGAGGAGAAGGGGAGGACAGAGGATGAGATGGCTGGATGGCATCACCAACTCAATGGACATGAGTTTGAGTGAACTCTGGGAGTTGGTGATGGACAGGGAGGCCTGGTATGCTGCCATTCATGGGGTTGCAAAGAGTCAGACACGACTGAGTGACTGAACTGAACTGAACAACTGATTTCCTAACTGTAAGGTTTATAAAAGGAGGGAGTGAAGTTTCCCCTATAAAGACTTTTGAAATTAAGATCAGTTCTGATCTTTCTGCAGAAGCAGAAATGTGGTCTGACTTGGACCTAAGATTATATACTAAGACTGTAGGCCTCCTAGCTTGTGTGATTTGGTTCTGGTGTCAGGTCAATGAAGGTGTTACGTTGACATATGCAAACCTGTAGAGAGGAACAATTCAGAAGCAGGAAAACAAAGCATCATTGGCCATTTGTTTAAAATATAAGTGTTTTCTCAGAGTGTGAGAAAATATGCAAGTTAGCAGCTGACTGTCTTTTCTGCCCTTCCCTGAACAGCGAGGCTGGGTGTTGGAGTTACCAGCTGTCATCCTGAAACCAGGTGGTATAAAATGCGGTGATGCTAAACATCACCCCTCCACCTGCAGGGCAAAAGGGAGGTGCTATCCATCTCCAGTAAACCAGGTGGAGGGAAAAAAGCCTCTGCCGTCTGCCCGAGCCTCTGCCCTGGGCTTGCCCTCCAGTGAGGGGCGTGCCCTGCCCTTGCTGGCCATGGAAACACTGCCTTCACGCTGCGAACCTTGTGCCTGCTTGGCTGATTACATCTGAGCATCCTCTTCTCCCCTGCTTTCTGTGAAAACAAAACAGCAGAACGTGGATGACGGCAGCTGTGGAGCAGGGCACAGACGGTGCCAGCCCTGGGCCCTGTCTACAAAAGCCGCTCATTTCCAGGCACCTGCCACCTGACAGGCGCTGACGGTCCAGCCCTGCAAGCTGGTTACCATCAGAGCGACGTTCCCAGGGAGGCGATGGGGATCAGTGCAGCCTCAAAGGAGAAGAGTCTGCAGGGGTGGGGCTCCAACCGGGGCTCAAGCAGGGGGCCCTGTGCTGTGCGCCTGAGGTGCCCAGAGCCCACAGCTCTCTTTTATCTCTTCATAAGTAAAACCCATTCCCCAAGTTTCAGTCTATTTGAATGGAAATACAAAAAGGTGCCTAATTGTCATTAGGCTCATAAGGAGCCCCCCACAATTTACATCTCCCTCACTGGTTTTGTAATCTCTTCCCACCTCTTCTTCTTTCCTGACCTCTTGAGTTCAAAGAATGCAGGGAAAAAATGTGCCGAATTCCCTCCAAGTATCGACCCCACTGCAAAGAGGGGAAACTAATCAAAATAAAAACAAGGTTTTCCTATGCCCAATAAAAGCAAAGGAAAAGCTAGAAAAGGGAGTCTGGAGGGCTTGTGTAGGATTTAGGCTGCTTTTGCTTCTAAAAGAAAGCTTTCTTGGCTATGAAACAAGGCATCCTTGGAGACTGATGGAGACCTTTCGTAAACGGTAAAGGCTGGCATTTTAAACTCATTAATACTAGTCAGTCATGCTATTTGGATGTTTGCAAAGAATGCTAGGTTGTTCCTTTTATACTTTAACGTCTATATTTTGATACATCTTTAGTATCTCATATAACTTTTAACCAATTTCAGACAAGTCGCTGCAGGTTGGAATGGTTGTATTATATTATTATGGCTGTAGCAATAGATTTCCATTAGAGAATTTGCACATGCTGTTAGAACTCAAGGTGAAATAATCTGTTAGTATTGAAATATGACCACTACTTGGCCATTTAATAAGGTTTTGAAATAATCTGTTAGTATTGAAATATGATCACTACTTGGCCATTTAATAAGGTTTTGGCTTGCAAAATTATTTTATTGAATTATTTTAATGATATTATATTATAGTATTATATCTGTCTTGCCTCTCTAATAACTTGGAAGGGCATGATCCTATTTGTGTGATTTTGTATACACACTTACCTACCTACTACATGTGACTCGGAGTTGATGCGATGCTGAGAGTTCTTCTGATAGGAAGATTTATGGTGATTTTAAACTTTTAAAAATTACTGTACTGCCAACAAGATCCTACTGTATAGCACATGGGACTGTTCAGTGTTATTTGGCAGCCTGCATGGGAGGGGAGTTGGGGGGAGAATGGATACATGTGTATGTATGGCCAAGTTCTTTTGCTGTTCACCTGAAACTGTCAGAACACTGTTAATTGGCTACACCCAATACAAAATAAAAAGTTTTTAAAAAGTTATTGAGCCTCTGGATATCTATATTATGCCTACATATATATATATATTTTTTTTTTTTTTTTTTTTACAAAATTATATTTAAAAACTACTTGAAAGCATCAAAGAAGGTTCAGACTTCTTCATTTCTCAGTCATGGAAGAAAGGACATGAGTATCTTTTATGGACATTTTCGAGTGATTACACTGAAGAAATAAGCATGATTCTTTCCCCATCTCTGCTTTAATTATTTAGAAGTTCATTCATTCCATCTTTCACAAGGCGTGCCTGCTCCATGTCAGAGAAGGTGTCTGTAGCTGGAGATACCCAGTAAATAATGTAGAATCCACAAATTAATAGTCTCCTCTTAAGATATTAATCTCAGAATGATTGCACAACTGAATGTAACTTCCAGGGTAAGGCAGCACTTAGCCGAGGGCACCTCTATGCAGGTGCTGGACGTGAGTCCAAGACTCCCATCACCTGGACCCCTGAGCAAGGCACTCACGTGGCACAAGCTCCCATCTGTAAAATGGTCTAATAAAAACGTCCCTTTCATGGACCCAATCCGGGAATTACATGAATTGTTCATATTGATGATTATGTTGGTAAATTAAGAAACTTGCAATAAAAGACCCAAAGTTTCTTGCTTTACATTAAATAGATCAGAGATAGACATTTTGACTTCCTTCACATAGCTTGTCAATCAGATACAAAGACTCTGGACAGCCAGCATAATTTGAAAAATAAGGTTATAATTATGGAACTTGGTTAAACTATATGTATTCTTTGTATTCCTGTAAGTGAATTACTATGTGAACAAGATATTTTCCCAGGAAATTAGTACCTGTAGAAATAGGCAGATATTTTGATTTTGGAAACAAACGGTAAAAAGAAAAAAAATCATGCAGGATGACAGTGATCAACCTCTGTCTTGTTTCCCAGCTTCTATCCTCAACTTCTTGCAGACATGGGAAGACTTCCCCCTTCAACCCCACTAATTCCTGTCACGGGCAATAACTTCCCATAACAGAATAAGAAGTTGTATGTTGGGGTTGTTATCACTGGGGTCTTGTGATTGCATATTCTTTTCAAACAGATAGATTTAGGAGAATGTGTTTCTTGTGGTCATTTCACTAAATGGCTTCTCCATTATGAATCTGTACATTCAGTTTTTACTTTAGATGTGTATTTGTGATGGGCACACTTATAAGTTGTCTCTTCCTTTGGTAGAAGGGAATTGGAGAAGATAAGAGGACATATGATCTCCGGCTTCTCTGGTCCAAGATATGGTCATTAAATTCCATTCCTCTTACACATGTGCATTTTGGCACATTTCCAAAGAATAGAAGGATAGGTTTGATTGGATGGAAGTAGTTATTAATTAACCAGTGGGTTTACATTGATGTTAAAGAGAAAAAGAGGGTAACATGTCCTGTTGCACATCTTGAATGGTTTGGCTATAACTGCTGGGCAGCACTGCAAGCTCAGAGGCCCCCTGGGCACAAACGCGGACCCTGAAACTGCTCCAGGCTGGCAGCCTTCAGCCAGAGCCCACAGCACTGCATGTCTCAGTCTGATCTGATGCTCTCCTGACACACGATACAGCCTGTGCACTGGCCGCGTGCTCATGTTTCAGCCCGTGCTGTGATAGCACCTCTCAGCAAGGAAAAGGATCGCAGGCTGTGGGTGGCGAGGCAAGCGTTGAGTTTCAATCCATGAAGAAGAATGGGTGGGGCCCCTGTGTCAGGAGTGCCTTGGCATCCTTTCCTTTCCGGAAACTTGCGGTACTTGGAGACCTGGGCAGTAATTCCTTGTTCCAGAAGCAAATCTCTTCCGAGGACAGGGTGGCCCCCATTCTGTGTTACGTGTGCAGAATGTAGGCTAAGCTGCATTTGATATCTTTTGGTGTTTGAATTGTGTTTTCTCTACAAACTGTTAATATGATTTAAGGCAGACTGGTGCCTGAATGCGTTGGGCTGCATCACCTGTAAACTGTGGTCAGGCAAACAGGACTTAAAGATAGATGCTCTGTTTACCAGGCAAAAGCACTGCCTTGGAAGTCTGAGTTCTGATTTGACACGCAGCTGGTGATGATCAGAGACAAAAACTGGGGCACATCAGACTTCTGAGACTCCTCTCCCCCGTCTATGAGATGGACGTCAGTACTAATGAGTACTGTGCATGCCTGGTGTGTGTGCTCAGTGCTGCCTGATTCTCTGTGACCCTGTGGACTGCAGCCCGCCAGGCTCCTTTGTCCATGGGATTCTCCAGGCAAGAACACTGCAGTGGGTTGCCATGCCCTCCTGCAGAGGATTTCCCAAACCCAGGGATCAAACCTGGTCTCCTGTGTTTCCTATATTGGTAGGCAGATTCTTTAACACTGAGCCATCTGGGAAATAGTAAAGTTTTTCAAACTGAAAATTGACAAACTGCTCTAAGGAAACTCTGTGGGATGGGACAAGCATGTGTGATGTACCTGAGCAGAGGTGAGTCTGAGCAGAACACTCACAGGGAATTGCCTCAAGAAGAGGATCAGTCACAGTTCCAAGGGTCTCTGTGCAGACCTCAGCTCCACTGTACACAAATGCTTGCTTTTGGCTTCTTTCTTCTTGAGATCACTGACCACAATTTGGAAGTGAGCTCAGAAAATGTGGCACCCAAATCCTGCCTCAAATGCTTAAATTTTATGGCTTTTACAGCTTTGGTTCAAAAAAAGGAAAACAGCTTGCTCAAGGTCACATCAGTTAGCGGCAGCCTAGACAGAAATGGTGGGCAGGAAAGAGGATGCTGCTTGTGAGGCACTCCTGAGAGTATGACGAGTAGATCCTGATGGTTCATCAAGTAAAACCGACACGTCATGGTGAGCCCAGGGTCCGCAGAAACTGCCCACAGGACTGGATACACCTGAAAGTGTCTGACTCTGGGGCCTGCTCCCACCTGTGTGGAAAGGCTTAATGCAAGCAGCTTCATAGGGTCTAGCAAGGAACGCCACAGACAAGACATGGCCAGATTTCTCCAGCTGCAGGTGGAGATGACAAGTGTCCTGACCAGAGGGCTCAAGATTGCAGAAGAAATGGTGGTCTCAGGCCGTGTCAACTCCATGGACTTTGCTCACAGAACCAGCAACTGCCTCTGATTCCATTTTCCTGGTTATGGTTTGTTCTCCATGGATACTTTACAACAGGGGGCTTCCCTGGTGGCTCAGTGGTAAAGAACTCACCTGCCATGTAGGACATGCAGGAGACGCAGGTTTGATCCCTGGGTCAGGAAGATTCCCCTGGAGGAGGGCATGGCAACACACTCCCGTATTCTTGCCTGAGATTCCCATGGACAGAGGAACTTGGCGGGCTACAGTTCATGGGGTCGCAAAGAGTTTGACATGACTAAGCAACTAATACTTGCACGTTTTTCCAACAGGAGTAGAGACACCTCATCGTTTAAGGAATCATTTCCTGATAAACAAATCAGTGCTGGGTTCACACACATTTTCAACTGAAGAGTGATAACAAGACTGAGATGAGTTTAGGACGAAGAAAGAATCTAGTGAGGTTACACACAGCTGCCCACACAACTTCAGCCCAACCAGGACGCTCCCAGAGTCCAGGCCGGTCCTCTTTGCACTTCCAGGGAAGCCCAGAGGTGGCGCCCTTAGCTCCACTGTTTCTGTGGACAGCGGCACCCAATGTGCAAAGCCTTGCTATGAACCTGGGTGTGCCCACATCATGCAGCCACTGAGGGGCGCTCCTGCTTCTCTCACGTCAGTCCTAAGAGATGAGACCCATTTGTTACCCTGCTTCCCTGATGTATACGACAGTGTCGCTGTTATTTCTGAGAGGACCAGATACGTGTGCTCCCCGAGTTTTTATACTTGGATTCTGAATCCAGAGAAGATTAAAAAATGAAGATAAAATTCAGAAGTCACTTTTGCACATGGCGAGGCAATAGTATTTCACATTAGACAGTATTTCACAGCCTACTGGATGACACTGTCCTTGGGTGATGTGTTTTCTCCCCCAAGTAGCAGCATGTGGGATAACCTACTTTGCAGTCTGCTCTACCTTTCAGTTCAGTTCAGTTCAGTCGCTCAGTCGTGTTTGGACCACAGCATGCCATTCCTCCCTGTCCATCACCAACTCTCAGAGTTTACTCAAACTTATGTCCATTGAGTCGGTGATGCCATCCAATCATCTCATCCTCTGTCGTCCCCTTCTCCTCCTGCCCTCAATCTTTCCCAGCATCAGGGTCTTTTCCAGTGAGTCAGTTCTTCGCATCAGGTGGCCAAAGTATTGGAGTTTCAGCTTCAACATCAGGATTGATTTCTTTCAGGATGGACTGGTTGGATTTCCTTGAAGTCCAAGGGACTCTCAAGAATCTTCTCCAACACCACAGTTCAAAAGCATCAATTCTTTGGCACTCAGATTTCTTTATAGTCTGACTCTCACATCCATACATGACTGATGGAAAAACCATAGCATTGACTAGACAAACCTTTGTTGGCAAAGTAATGTCTTTGCTTTTTTAATATGCTGTCTAGGTTGGTCATACTTTTCCTTCCATGGAGAAAGCATCTTTCAATTTCATGGCTGCAGTCACCATCTGCAGTGATTTTGGAGCCAAAAAAATACTCAGTCACTGTTTCCACTGTTTCCCCATCTGTTTGCCATGAACTAATGGGACCAGATGCCATGATCTTTGTTTTCTGAATGTTGAGCTTTAAGCCAACTTTTTCACTCTCTCTTTCACCTTCATCAAGAGGCTTTTTAGTTCCTCTTCACTTTCTGCCATAAGGGTAGTGTCATCTGCCTATCTGAGGTTATTGATATTTCTCCTGACAGTCTTGATTCCAGCTTGTGCTTCATCCAGCCCAGTGTTTCTCATGATGTACTCTGCATATAAGTTAAATAAGCAGGTTGACAATATACAGCCTTGACGTACTCCTTTCCCAATTTGGAACCAGTCTGTTGTTCCATGTCCAGTTCTAACTGTTGCTTCCTGACCTGCATACAGATTTCTCAAGAGGCAGGTCAGGTGGTCTGGTATTCCTACCTTTTGCAGAATTTTCCACAGTTTGTTCTACCTTTACTGGGTTCAATAACCGTTTTCTGTAACAACCTGAAACTGGCAAGTTGCACGTGGTTGCCATCCAAGTTTCCACACTTCACCTGTTAGGCAGGTTTTGCTAAGGTGGAGATGTTTGACAAAGCCGCCTTTATCCTTCAACTACAGCAGTTTCGGTTTACCAGAGTTCATTTTGGTATTGCCAATTTTGGCAAAAATCCAGGATTTCTTATTTGAAATAAATTTTAGTTTACAAGGTTTCCAAATGTACCAGATTTACAAAAATTAAAACAAATTGTATGAGTCTCAGTTCTACCATAAAGTCATTAAAAACATAGGGGAAAGAGATAAATCAGGAGCTTGGGAGGAACGTATACACACTACTATATAGAAGATAGATAACCAACAATCTCCGCTGTGGTAATCTATGTGAGGAGAGAACCTAGGAAGCATAAACAGAAGTATTTGATGACTCACTTTGCTGTATAACACACCTGAATCCCTGAGAATCAGCTATGCTGTGGCCGTTTGGTCGCTCAGCTGTCCAAATCTTTGCAGCCCCCTGGATTGCACCCCACAAGGCTCCTCTGTCCATGGGGTTTCTCGGGCAGGACTACTGGAGCAGGTTGCCATTTCCTTCTCCAGGGGATCTTCCTGACGCAGGGATCAAATTCATTATCTCCTGCATTGGCAGGCCGATTCTTTACCATTGAGCCACCTGGGAAGCCCTAAACCAACTATACTCCAATAAAATTAAAAAATTGAAAAAGGGTAGAGAAATATAAAAAGAGAGAAAGAGTGAGAGAGAGCTACCAAGGTACTTTTTTGCTGCTATCGGTTTTTAATAAATGCCTTAATCTCCAAGTGCTGCTCCTTCGAGTTACTGCTTTATATCAGCTTGAGTTTATTAATTCTGTTCATTAATCACCAATATGTGTATTGAGTGCCTGTTGTGTTCCAGAAACCCTTCTGGGCACTGGGAACACAGGCTAAATCAGAAATAGCTTCTTCAGGGGGGAGCCTCTGGTGTGGGGCAGAGTCCCACATTCATCTCTTAGGGACTGTTGTTTTATTTCCAGAGAGAATATCCATCTCATTCATCTAACGAATAAAACAAAGGGTTTTATTTTACTCTACAGAGTCTGGGGAAGTGGGTGGGAGGCACCCAGAGAGGGTTTGCTGAGCTTGTTGTGAGGGGTTGCAGAGGTGATGCTGGTGGGAAGTGAGCAGGATTTGGGAAAGAAGATCGAGTTGTTCATTTATAACTCTAGTGATTGGTACTCAGAACAGAAATGAGGAATCTCAGTGGAAGTGTGGCCTTGTAGGTGCTAGTTTGCAGTATATTGGCTGAGCCACGGCTATGAAGCAGAATTCCTGATATCCCTGCATATTTATGGAAATAAAACACTTCTTATTTACTCCCAGGCTCTGATGATTTGGACTATGAAATAATACATTTATTTTTCAAGATTAGAGTTGGTTTTCAAGAACTTACATAAACATTAAGCAAATTTGCTTTTTAGCCAAAATATATAAGCTGTGTCTAAGGAAAAAAAACTAACTTTGCAAGCTGGAGCTTTAGTGACACCCAGGTGGGATGGGGGATGGGTAGCAGTCAGCTGAACACAGGGGCTCAGGCCCCTCTAGCCTAGTCCAAGCAGCATCAACTTTCACGAATTCATGCATTGGGCTTCAAGGCAAGATTTCACTTGAGAATGTATTTTTCTGCTACAAAATATTTGATACACAAGCTGTAAACTCTAAAACAATGAATAAGATGCTTTTCTGTCCCTTCCTTTCTGCTGTATATGCCTGCACATAGACACCACGTTCTCTACTTTTTACAGTGTTTTACTTCACTTGTAGCAACCTGTACTTTTTTCTACAGTGAGAAAAAATTATTCAAGCACACAAGGTTTCGTTTCCTCCAGAGCACAACAGAAGCAACAGTCTCTTTGATTCTTTATAAAAAAAGGCAAACAAAAATTGTGTTTGTCTAATAGTATTGCTGGGAACTTTCAAGGATTTGGGAAAGATGAAGATGTGTATTTTCTCTCTATAAAAATGTGTATCTTTTGCTGTTAGGGTCTTCTATGAGGAACATGACTAACACCACTGTGAGCACAAGCACTGGGTCCCAGGCAGAGATCCCCGGTAGGACGGAGGGCATCACTGAGTCGCTCTGCCTGTTCCCCGAGACAGCATCCCTCCCCGGTCACCAAGGCGCTGTGCTAGTGTCTGGCCTCCAGGGCTGGGAGAAGCAGGTCTCCTTGCCCTGCATCCTGAGGGTGGTCCCAAGGCAGCGGCGGAGGGAGGGGAGATGATGCTGTGATAACTGTAGCTGCAGCTGGCAGCTGGAAAGCAGCAGAGCCTGCATTTGGGAGTCTCTCTCTTCCCAGGACTTTGGCCCTCACCCTGGAACTTGGTTGAATCAGTCTCAAACTTCAATTCCCTTCACATATAATCAGTTCAGTTCAGTCGCTCAGTCGTGTCTGACTCTTTGCGACCCCATGAATTACAGCACGCTAGGCCTCCCTGTCCATCACCAACTCCCAGAGTTTACCCAAACTCATGTGCATCAAGTTGGTGATGCCATCCAGCCATCTCATCCTCAGTCATCCCCTTCTCCTGACCCCAATCCTTCCCAGCATCAGGGTCTTTTCCAATGAGTCAGCTATTCACATCAGGTGGCCAAAGTGTTGGAGTTTCAGCTTCAACATCAGTCCTTGCAATGAACACCCAGGACTGATCTCCTTTAGGATGGACTGGTTGAATCTCCTTGCAGTCCAAGGGACTCTCAAGAGTCTTCTCCAACACCACAGTTCAAAAGCATCAATTCTTTAGTACTCAGCTTTCTTTATAGTCCAACTCTCTCATCCAAACATGACCCCTGGAAAAACCATAGCCTTGACTAGATGGACCTTTGTTGGCAAAGTAATGTCCCTGCTTTTTAATGTGCTGTCTAGGTTGGTCATAACTTTCCTTCCAAGGAGTATGTGTCTTTTAATTTCATGGCTGCGGTCATCATCTGAGGTGATTTTGAAGCCCCCCCCAAAATAAGGCTGTCACTGTTTCCCCATCTATTTCCCATGAAGTGATGGGACCAGATGCTATGATCTTAGTTTTCTGAATGCAGAGGTTTAAGCCAACTTTTTCACTCTCCTGTTCAACTTTCATCAAGAGGCTTTTTAGTTCCTCTTCACTTTCTGCCATAAGGGTGGTGTCATCTGCATATCTGAGGTTATTGATATTTCTCCTGGCAGTCTTGATTCCAGCTTGTGCTTCCTCCAGCCCAGTGTTTCTCATGATGTACTCTGCATATAAGTTAAATAAGCAGGGTTGACAATATGCAGCCTTGACATACTCCTTTTCCTATTTGGAACCAGTCTGTTGTTCCATGTCCAGTTCTAACTGTAGCTTCCTGATCTGCATATAGGTTTCTCAATAACCACACTATAACTATAAGAATTCCTCTCCTCACTGTTTCCTTTCCTCCCTCATGTTTAACTTCCTTTTTAAAAAATTGAAGTATAGCTGATTTATAGTATTGCGATAATTTCAGGTGTACAGCACAGCGATTCAGTGTTTTTTTAGATTATACTCCTTTATAATTTGCTGCAAGATAATGGCTATGGTTCTCTGTGCTGTACAATAAATGCCTGTTGCTTATCTATTGTATATTTACTAGCTTCTACCTCTTGGCCCCTCACCCCTAGCCTCTAACTTGTCCCCCTTCCCCTTTGGTGATGTGACCTCTTATTCATCTGCTCCACGTGGCGTCTGAGCTGACAGCTCTCCTGGAAGAAATGGCATCTCTCCTGTCCTTTGCAAACACCTGTAACCAGGCGGGAAGAGCTGCAGAGGTGAGTTAGGGCCTCGGGAACGCCAGGACCTCGCTCCAGCCTGTGTCACGGGCACGAGAACTGCGCTTGCCATGAGCTCGTTAGCCTTTATACACGTGTGTACTGAGTCACGTAGAAATAGGGGGTAGTTTGCTTACCATTTAGGCAAATACAGTGAGCACACAGTGCGTGTAACTGAAGAATGACCTTCCTCTCATTCTAAACCTGTCAGCTTGCAAATGCTCCTTTTTACGGTGGCTGGACATCAAGGACCCCATGATGGAGAAAGTCTGCGCCACCTAACACAGACTCTGATGGGAGAAGCCAGTCTGCATTACGACGGCTGACTCTAGCCTAACAGTCACCATTTTCTCAGATGGCCTTCAAATAGGAACACGTTGCTTTATACTGCCCTCTAGTGACGGATTGCTGTCAACACTTGACCACACAAGCATGTCCTGATGTCAGTTCGTATTAAAAGTTCCATTGTTTTATTCTGCATATAAAGGCAAAGCATCTTATGACAGTCATAGAGTATATTCACTCTTTTGAAATGTAAGTATATTTATCCAAACGCCCATCTCACATCTCCTGTTACTCCAGGAACCTGCTCTTCTCTCAAGACTCTTCCTTCCCACTTCCTCCTGCTGGTAGCTCCAGACTAAATAAGTCATCCCTGACTCCTCTCTTTATCTGTAGCCTGCATCCCCCACTGATGCCCCGGTGGTCCAAAGATGCCTCCTGGAGTCTGGCCCCCCTCTCTCCACTGCTCACCTAAGAGCTCCTCATCTCCCATCTCTCGCCCGCATTTGACAACAGCTTCCTTGCTGGTCTGCCTGCTTCCAGCTGTGCCCACCAGAGTCTTTGTTTCCCCTGTGGTTGCAGAGTCATTCTTCTAAAACTAAGACCCAGTCCTGTCCCCTTTCCCTTCAAATCCTTCCAGAGACCCTGCATCTCACTTAGAAAAAAAGTCCACATTCTTGAAATGGCTTTTTAGCCCTTGGCACTTGCCTCCAGCCTTTTCTCTGACCTCCTCTTTCACCAGGCTCTCATTATATTCAGCTGTGTTTTAAATGTTTCACAGCTGGCTCTCTGGGTGGGCACATGGGAGCCCAGATGTGCAGGGCTTGCTGATTTCCCTGCTGTTCATGTTCCCATTGCAGACAATTTCAAGCTACCAAGGTGAGGTCAGATTTCACAGAAAATTCCTGAAACATTGACTAATCAACTCTCCCTGGCCAGAGCAGGCAGACTCTAGCCCGAGACTGTCAGTCTCTCCAGGAACTCTGCTCAGCTCTGGGGGTCCTTCCTCCTCCCGGAATGGGCAAGGGTGTCCTCACCTCATGCCTTTGCAACAGTTGGTCCATCGGCTGTTCCTTCTGCCTGGAGAGCTCTTCTGCAGTTCTCTGGTGTTCTCCTGTTCTTTCTTCCAGTGCCTTATTGAAGAGATCCTCCCTTGCTTAACATGTTCAAATTGCACTTTAATCTCCTTCCCCAGTTTTACTTTTTGCTTCGTATTTATCACCATGTATTATTAATGCATTTACTCATTGTTATGGGCTGTGTCCACCCTCCCCCCACCAAATTCATATGTTGAGGTCAGAATGTGACTGTATATGAAAATAGGCTCTTTAGAGATGATGAGGTTAAAATCAGGTCTAATCCAATATAACTAGTGTCCTTATAGAAAGGGGAAATTTTTCACATGCACACGGCACAGGAGAGGACAGCGACCTCTGGAGGAGAGAGGCTCCAGAAGACCCAGCCCTGCCCGCGCCTGGATTCCTGACTTCTGGTGTCCAGAATTCTGCTGTTTAAGCCCGCCGCTCTGTGACACTTTGTTACACCAGCCCCAGCACACGAATATGCTGATTACTGTTTCTCTCTCCCTCAGAAAACGTAAGCTCCATGAGGGCAGAGGCTGAGCTGGCTTAGGTCAGCGCAGTGTCCCTCATGCTGAGAGCTGACTGATGAAGTACTCCATCAATATTTACTGAGTAAATGATCCGGCTACAGTGTAAAAGCTGAAGCTTGCCCATAGTTCTGCAAGCCATCAACTGTTTATCACTAAGAAATACTTTTAAACTTATTTGCAACAATTGCTATCAATTAGGTTATTATCTTAACCTAACACATTAAGGATAATTTTTATAATGTATCTCATACCATGAGAAAGCTGGAAAGGACCACTTCTAATTATTTTCTCAGAAAGTTTTGCTGGAAATGAAATCACAAAGGTCAAAGAGCTTCTCATAATGAGAATTAACTTATTTTTAAAGATAATGCTACTTTTTCAGACAACACAAGTAACATTTTATCATATTATCACATTTTAAAGTGACAAATTCTTATCACTGGAGTTTTTCAAAGGATTAAAGCATTTACCATCCTTCAGGCTGATTTAAGGCATCCATTTCCCCACATTTTGCAAAGTGCTGGGTGCTACCATTTAAACAGTAGGATTTTTTGATAGGTTAAAATATCTTAAGATTGTTTGACTTCCATTTCTTTGGCAGCTGGAGAGGATTCCTGTCTCCTACATGTTTATTCAACTTTTAAAAAGTTATTTACCCCATAGGAGTCCAATCCCAGTTGTTGTAGCTGTCTGATCTCCCCAGGGAACTGAGAGAGAGAGGGGGCCAAGGAGGGTGTAACCACAATGGAGAATATTCCAGAGTTTCCTTAAAAGTCTAAAAATAGAGTTGCTGTATGATCCTACACTCCTACTACTGAGCATATACCTAGAAAAGATAAAAACTGCAATTTGAAAAGATACATGCACCCCAATGTTCACTGTAGTACCATTTACAGTTGCCAAGACATGGAAGCAACCTCAATGCAGAGCTGCCATTTCTTCCAGGAGCTCTGCCAGCTCAGAGGCCACATGGAGCAGATGAGTAACAGGTCACAGCACCGAAGGGGAGGGGGCAAGTTAGGGGTGTGGGGCCAAGAGGTGCGGGCTAGTAAGTATACAATAGAGAGTCAGGAAGATCCTCTGGAGAAAGCTCTGGCAACCCACTCTCGTATTCCTGCCTGAAAAATCAGATGGACAGAGGAGCCTGGTGGGCTACAGTCCATGGGGTTGCAAAGAGTCAGACACAACTGAGTGACTAACACACACACACACACACAGATATACATAAATCTGTGTATGTGTGTATGATCAGATCAGTTGCTCAGTCGTGTCCGAGTCTTTGCGACCCCATGAATCGCAGCACGCCAGGCCTCCCTGTCCATCACCAACTCCCGGAGTTCACCCAGACTCACATCCATCGAGTCAGTGATGCCATCCAGCCATCTCATCCTCTGTCGTCCCCTTCTCTTCCTGCCCCCCAATCCCTCCCAGCATCAGAGTCTTTTCCAGTGAGTCAACTCTTCGCATGAGGTGGACAAGGTATTGGAGTTTCAGCTTTAGCATCATTTTACATATATATATACACACACACACACACACACACACATATATATAAACTACTACTCAGCCATAAAAAAGAATGAAATAATGCCATTTGCAGCGACACGGCTGGACCTAGAGATGATCATACTGAGTAAAATGAGTCAGACAGACAAATATTATATAATATCACTTCTATGTGGAATCTAACACATCATAGAAATGAATGTATTTACAAAAAAGAAATAGACTCAGGCATAGAAAACGAACTCATGCGTACCAAAGGGCAAACGAGGAAGATATAAATTAGGAAGTTTGGATTGACGTATATACAGTACTACATATAAAGTAGATAAACATCAAGGACCTACTGTATAGCACAGGGAACTCCATTCACTATCTTGTAATAATCTACCAGGGAAAAGAATTTGAAAAGAATGTATATATGTACACACACACACACATATCTGAATGTATATATATGTACACACACACACATGCATATCTGAATGTATATATACGTACACACATATCTGAATGTATATATATGTATACCACACACACAGATACACACACACATCTGAATGTATATATATGTACACACACACATCTGAATGTATGTATATGTACACACACATACATATCTGAAGGTATATATACGTACGCACACACACACATCTGAAATACTATGCTGTACACCTGAAACTAACACAATGTTGTAAATCAACTACACTTCAAAAAATTTTAAAAACGATACGAAGAGGAGGGTAAAGAGAGAAGGGAGAGGAGAGTGGGGAGGAGGGAATCTGCTCCAGGTCAGAGTGCCGTGGCTGCTGGGCACGATGCTGAGCCATGTCCAGTCCTTGATAAAATAGCAGCTGTATGATTCCTTGACCAGGGACCCAGAACCACGCTGACTCCCTGGGGTCCTTGTCGGGTGGGCCCAGCCTCATGCAGGTGTTTAAATGATTTGGTGAACGTTCCAAAGGTCCACATCCCAAGGAGACGTGCAGATTTCAAGGAGGAAACGTCAGAATCTCCTGGAGTCTGGATTCAGGGTCCTCTTTTCCGTGATGACTGTCTTGAAAAGTAAGCTTCTTAAAAACGACTGAGTCATTGTCAGGTCGGGAAAGGCCCTGAGTGTCCTAATGGCTGATGGCCGATTTTGTGCTGCCAGCTTTAGCTGAGGCTTCCTAGTAAAGGAGGAACCCCCTCTTTTGGTTGTTGGTGGTCACTGGTGGACGCTGCTGAGTGAGCAGGGTCTTATGTCTGGCTTCCTTCCTGGGTGTCCTGTCCAGCACCAGTCAATTAAGCGACATCTTGGAACAGACATTGCTCATATCAGAGGCAGACAGAGTGCACCAGCAACTCAGATCTCAGCAAACTCTGAAGGTCAGGGATCTCATCAGAAACCCACTGGCTTCCACTGTGCGCTGTCTGAGAGGACACGTATCACAGACTGCACGTGGCCCCCACTAACATTCCTCTAAGGGCTTCCACAGGCCTTGTGTGGGAGGATGGCCCCATGTGTGCCTTTGTACCCTGGATGAGGTGGGTCCTGTGTGCTCTGAGGGGTCCTACAACAAGGGGGCACCCTTCAGATTGTTCAGCTACTGTCATACCCGCTCTCTGCATCTTTGCGCAAGGATGCTGCCCTCCATGTGTGGGGACCACACCGCTCACACACGGATGCCTTCCTGGTGGTATTGGAACATCAGAGGGGATTGCAACTCTACTTACACTTGCATCTGAGGGCTGCGATGCGTTTGGGGGCTTGGGGTGGGGGAATGAGGTTTCTTCCAGGCTCGGGCCAAGTTATGGGATCCTCACTCTAGACTATGTGAGTTATTTTCACTTATATTTAAACTATGAGCAACTCTTCTGGTCTAGAAGAAACGCGGTTATTGAAGCTAACGGACCCAACAGGAATGTGATGCTGGGAGTGTCCACGCCCCAAGCACGTCTGCTCTGTCCCTGGAAGCCCTGTCTCCATGTCAGCACAGGAGCTCACACGAGAGTGAGCTCTGGGTTCAGCACAGTTTTCAGCCCACCAAACTGCTCCTCATCCACGCTCACGAACCCCAGGGAGTCTCCCGGTCTTCAGGGTTGGTGGTATGGGCTTTCTGAGATGCCTGTTGCTTGGCAACGGCACACCTGGCGTGGACACAACATCAGATGGAGCGTCTCCCCCGGGCACTTGGAGGCACCTCCACCTCTAGAGCCCACCGTGGTGGTGCGGTCATGGCACCACACTCGGCACCGCCAGGGTCAAGTTTATAGAGCCCACCGTGGTGGTGCGGTCATGGCACCACACTCGGCACCGCCAGGGTCAAGTTTATAGAGCCCACCGTGGTGGTGCGGTCATGGCACCACACTCGGCACCGCCAGGGTCAAGTTTATAGAGCCCACCGTGGTGGTGCGGTCATGGCACCACACTCGGCACCGCCAGGGTCAAGTTTATAGAGCCCACCGTGGTGGTGCGGTCATGGCACCACACTCGGCACCGCCAGGGTCAAGTTTATAGAGCCCACCGTGGTGGTGCGGTCATGGCACCACACTCGGCACCGCCAGGGTCAAGTTTATAGAGCCCACCGTGGTGGTGCGGTCATGGCACCACACTCGGCACCGCCAGGGTCAAGTTTATAGAGCCCACCGTGGTGGTGCGGTCATGGCACCACACTCGGCACCGCCAGGGTCAAGTTTATAGAGCCCACCGTGGTGGTGCAGTCATGGCACCACACTCGGCACCGCCAGGGTCAAGTTTAAAGAGCTGTGATGTAAAGGTAACGTGAATTGTGACACCTTCCACCCAAGACACCTTGCATAGTTTCTACACCCAGTCACTTTTCTGCATCTTCTGATCCTGACTGGGAGCCTTAACCAATGAGTGAGTGCACAGAAGCTCCTCCTGAACACTTACTGGTGGCCAGAGACCAGGTCAAAAACTTAGTTATTGTGAGGGTTAAATGACTTAGATATCTGAAGCACTTAGAACAGTGCTTGATACATGATAACTTCTCAGTAGGACTCTTACCACCACCATCATCTCCACCACCACCATAAATATAATCTTCACCATCACCTCTATTATCATCATTACCTCCACCATCATCACCATCATCTCCATCATCACCACCATCACTTCCATGATTATCACCAGCACCTCCATCATCATCACCAGTATATTAAAAAGCAGAGATATCACTTTGCCAACAAAGGTCCCTACAGTCAAGGCTATGGTTTTGCCGGTGGTCATGTATGGATGTGAGAATTGGACTGTGAAGAAAGCTGAACGCCGAAGAATTGATGCTTTTGAACTGTGGTGTTGGAGGAGACTCTTGAGCATCCCTTGGACTGCAAAGAGATCCAACCAGTTAATCCTAAAGGAAAATCCTGAATATTCATTGGGAGGACTAATGCTGAAGCTTTAATACTTTGGCCACCTGATGCAAAGAGCCAACTCATTGGAAAAGACCCTGATGCTGGGAAAGATTGAGGGAAAGAAGAGAAGGGGACAACCGAGGATGAGATGGTTGGATGGCATCACTGACTCGATGGACATGAGTTTGAGCAAGCTCTGGGAGAGAGTGAAGGACAGGGAAGCCTGGCGTGCTGCAGTCCATGGGGTCGCACAGAGTTGGACTTGACTTAGTGACTCAACAACAGCAAGGGATGAGGAGTTGGAAT
Organism: Bison bison bison; assembly: GCF_000754665.1. Taxonomy (NCBI): domain Eukaryota; kingdom Metazoa; phylum Chordata; class Mammalia; order Artiodactyla; family Bovidae; genus Bison; species Bison bison. The sequence continues at coordinate 3,261,267 of NW_011495073.1, forward strand.
AAGACAGGCAAGAGGGCTTAGGGCCAGCCCCGGGGCAGAAGCTGTGATGGCGAGGGTGACGGTGGTGGAAATCCCCAGCCCACTTGGGAGGAGCGCTGAGGGAGCGTGGGACCGTGACCCGGGCTGCCTGGACCCGCCCTCCCTCTCCCACTGTGTGTGGGAGCAGGGGAGACAGGCTGTGACAACAACCTCTGTCTCCTTAGCGGACTCATGGCCACGTCTCCCTCCTCGGGGTTCTTGGGAGAAGTGTTGCTGTCCCCTTCCCTGACCTGCGGAAGACTTTCTTTCTTCTGCTCGTCCGCTTGGACTAACCTCTCCACGAAGACTCTGGGTCCCCACCTCTTCCTCTGTCCGGGCCTGGTTACGCCCGCCCCCTTTTCTTGTCCACAGAAGTGACTTCCTCGCTTAACTCCTCCTCCACCACCGCTCCCCAGACCCCAACACCAACAGAGATAAAGATGCCCTGCTGCTCAGGATCAGAGCTTAGCAACTACAACCCGTTTGTAAATGGTTTTCTGGGTGGACATTTCTTTCTGTTTACAAGGATGACAGTAATCCCAGGTCATGAGCTGGCTGTGGAACATGGGGGACTACATTTACATTTTCTTGGCCTCAGATCCTTTTGGAACTTGGAGTGCATATGTAAATACATTGAGACAAATTTCTGCTTTTAGTTTTTAGTATTCAAGTATTAAGAAGCAATTATGGGGACTTCCCTGGTGGTTGAATGGTTGGCATTTCGCCTTCCAATGCAAGAGGTGCAGGTTTGATGCCTGATCAGAAAACTATGATCCTGCATGCCTTGTGGCCAGGAAACCAAAATATAGAACAGAAGCAATGATACTGTAACAAATTCAGTACAGACTTTAAAAATCCTTAAAAAAGAATCAATTGTGTTCTTTTTGGTTAAAAACGAGTGGACCTGGGCCATGATCCTTAATGTTCACCATCGCGTTAAAAACGAGAGACAAACAAGTGTTCAATTTAGGATTTTCTCTATTTTTGTGTCTGTTTAGAAATGTCCATAAAAGTAAACACACACACAAAGGGAAGGAAAGACAGGGTTTTCCTGAAGGAGGGCGATGAATTGCATGTGAGTCCCACGGGGTGAAGAGCCGGGCTTTGGCCCCTTGTCGGCGGATAACGCGGGGCCCACCCCTCTGGGTGAGAGGAGCGACGCTGGGCGCGCCTGCCCAGCCCGCGGGAACTGAGTTAGGGCAGAGTCTGCTTTCGCGCACGGACTGCAGCACGAGAAGCCACTGCCACCTCGTGGTCACTCTGGCAAACTGCAGTCCCGGGGACCACGGCAGTCCCACGGGGGACCAAGACTGCTTCCTGTAGGGCAGACCT
>NW_011495073.1:3262750-3302041 GCF_000754665.1 Bison bison bison
AAAGGTCTTCCCTCAGTGAGGGGGATCACCAGCATCTGAGCACGAAACGCTGGAGGGCAGCGCGGACGCTGGCTTCCCTGATGGGAGCAGAAGCAGCCCGAGAGAGGAAGCACCGGGATCACCGAGGCCACGCTAATCACCTGTGAAGTGATGGATAAGTAGTCGACGACGGACCAATTAGCCATGAGAGGCCGTCAGTCTATTTTGCATGATGCAATAAGCAAGTTGTAAATATTACAACTAACTCTATTTGATAACACGGCTCCTCCTAACCTCAGGCCTTCCTTGACTCCACAAACAGAAGTCACATGTTTGGTCAGGAGGATTTTTCGTAGTTTGTGTATCTGAGTAGAAGTCATTTTACCATCTTGGTATTAAGAGGGTGGGATTCCTAAGCGCTAGCGAGTTACTTCTCACCGCCTTTCCCACTGCAGCCTCCCGTGGCTGCTCTGGGTGGGGGCATCCTCAGCTACATTCAGCTCCGCCTCTAGCGCTGCCCCCGTCTCCGCAGGGCAGGGCTGCGAGCCGAACACTTGATTTTTCTTGGCCTGTTTATCTCTCCTATGACCCTATGTTCTCTGCTAACCCTTCACTTTTCTGGACTTCCCGTTTTCCAATCTCCAAAATTTATCCCCTTCCCCCAATTATCACCACAATGGCCATTCTGCAGCCACTGTATCCTGGGGCCTCCCAGACATCTGGGTCCTTTCTTTTTTCTTTATTTTATTGATGTTTAGTTGATCTGCAATGATGTGTTAATGTCTGCTGTACAGCAAAGTGACTTAGTCATATATATATATTTTTTCTTTTTCATATTCTTTTCCATTATTGTTTCCTCACAGGATGTTGAATGTAGTTCTCTGTGCTAGAGAGTAAGACCTTGCTGTTTATTTGTCCTGTAGGTAACAGTTTGCATCTACTAACCCAAGCTTCTAATCCTCCCTTCGCTGTCCCCCAGCCCTCTCCGCTTTGGCAACTGTGCATTTGTTCTCTGGGTCTAGTCTGTTTCTGTTTCATAGGTCAGTTTGCCTGAGCCATATTTTAGGTTTCACATGCACATGATGATTTGTCTTTCTCATTGTGACTTACTTCACTCAGTATGATAGTCTTTAGGCCCATCTGTGCTGCTGCTGCTGCTAAGTCGCTTCAGTCGTGTCCGACTCCGTGCGACCCCATAGACGCAGCCCACCAGGTTCTCTGTCCCTGGGATTCTCCAGGCAAGAACACCAGAGTGGGTTGCCATTTCCTTCTCCAGTGCATGAAAGTGAAAAGTGAAAGTGAAGTCGCTCAGTCGTGTCCGACTCTTAGTGACCCCATGGACTGCAGCCTACCAGGCTCCTGCATCTATGGGATTTTCCAGGCAAGGGTACTGGAGTGGGGTGCTATTGCCTTCTCCACATGTTGCTGCAAATGACATTATTTCATTCATTTTTATGGTTGAGTAATATTCTGTTGTATATACGTACCACATCTTCTATATCTGTTGCTTCGTTGATGAACGTTCCTACTGTTAACAAGACTGAATCCCTTTGCAACTTGACCATAGGAGGCACCCCAGCTTGACCCATGGTCTTAGCTATTATAACATTATTTACTCAGGAGAGACACTATTTGTCATAGAATACCCGTCCACTCATGCATATGAAACTTCCGCTTTTGGTTAGCCTGAGGGGTTAGCGTGGTAAGGCCGCCGTCGCCAGTGGCCTAAATCAGAGCTGCTCTGTCCCTGCCCGCTACTGTGCCCTGTTTGTCTTCATCCAGCACTGAGATGTTCCCAACAGCTAATTAAGCTCTGAACACCCACTTCATTCACTCTGGAATCAGTCTCCTATAACTAGTTGAATCCTTCCTACAAATGGGATTTCTTTAAAAAGCTTAAAACAGCTGTCACAAATAACCTTGACCTATTTTTTCTGTATTGCAAATATCTGATGTAGCTTCTCAGTCTTCTGACAATTTGCACCCTCCTCTGTGCTTCCAGTGAAGTTCATGCAGACCTTCCCATGTTGTGTTGTTGTTCTTCAATTATTCAGTTATGTCCAACTCTTTGTGACCCCATGGACTGCAGCACGCCAGGCTTCCCTGTCCTTCACTGTCTCCCGGACTTGCTCAGACTCATGTCCATTGAGTCGGTGATGCCATCCAACCGTCTCATCCTCTGCCGTCCCCTTCTCCTCCCGTGGCTTGTGGATGGAATTTCCTGTTACGAGCAGGTGATCTTTCTCTGTGCTCTGCTTGTCCACAGGATGGTGACGACTCCTGCTTCTCATCAAAGGTCCGTGTGGCCCCTGGATCCTGGGCAGTCAGGCAGGTCTATGTGACAAGTTCTGGCCAGGGGGCTCTTACCAGAATCATGTGTCTCTTCCAGGTTCAATTCCTTAAGAGCTGGTGTGTTTCCCTCTGGATGCATCATCCTCTGCCCTGGTGATCCAAAAGGCCACATGTTGAGATGGATGATCAGATGAGTGCTGGTCAGTGTTGAGCAACCAGCACTCTGGGGGACACAATCAACATCATTGGTGACATTTGCTAATTTCATGGTGTCGATACTCCCAGCAAGGCCAGTTTCACGCTGCTCATGAGCTGTCTCTTAGTGCGGAGATTGGAGGAGATGGTGACAGTTGGGGCCTGTGAGCTGATGGCAGTTGGCTCCTTGAGGTGCTGGGCCTGAGTCACCGCAGTGAACAGGCTGGACAGTTGGATTAACATCTAACAGCAGATATTACATCAGTGAGAGGCAGTGTTTTGTGCTGAGCTGCTGCGTTTTGTGTGTCGTTGAAGAAAAAAACCCAGTTGACTGAGCAGCATCCCAATGCTGGGCACCTGCCTGGAGGTTCTCCATGAGCCTGGAGTTGGTGGACTGGGGAATATGCACATCACAGTCTTTGTCCTGAAAGTTCCAGTGTAAAACTACAAACACTTCTTAGTTTATTTATTTCCTTCTGTATTTGTGAAGGGATCGACATTACTCTTTTGATTGAGGAAGACAAGAGACTTGAAGAAGACTAGCGGGTCACGAGGGCTTTGCCTCCAACTCACAGGGCCCTTGTTCCCAAAGGAAGTGTGCGTGGCTGGGCAGGGTGCATGGGCAGAGGACCTGGGGCGCTGCAGGGCCCGGGGCTGGGAGCAGGGGTGGCTGATGGTGTGAGGGCAGAGCGGGCCTGGACTGGAGATGCAGGCCAGGGCCACGTTCTTCCTGCTGGTGGGCCTCAGGGCGGAGATTCGGGGATGCTGTCAGGGGGGTGGGGTGCCTGGACACCCCACGGAGATGAGGACTCCTCGGTGATGCCAGCGGGGGAGCAGGCACACCTAGGTCCACATGCGATCAGACGTCAGGATGAAACGTGGACACAGACTCCCCTGTCCATGCCTGCAGGAGCTGACAGTCAGCCACCTGTTGGTCTGGCGAAGCCATGAGAAAATCACCATGGGGAAAGAATGAAAGCAAAATAGAGCAATACAGCATAACCGCAGTCCAAGTACATCGGGCTGATCAGTGGGGGTTGTCATGCCACTAAGCTAAGGAAAAGCACAGTGTGGACCTTGGATCTTGGGTCAGCGCGAGTTCAGAACGCTGATGTGCACACACTGAGATGTCTTCCCAAGGCACGTGCGCATCTATGACCTCCAGCTAGTGAGAGCCCTTGTACCAAAAAATAACGAAAAGTGTTTAAAGTAATCAATGAAATGGGAGACGTGACCAGGGACACAGCAGGCTGACTTCATCCTAGCACAGCAGATACTTCCTGCTTGCCGAGACACTAAGTAACAGTGATGCGGGTCCAGGTAACAGGGCTTGACCCAAGAGGGCTTGAGTCCCCAGGTCCCGTCTTTCAAACTTTCATTCTGTCTCTAGTTTCTTTTCCCCAAAATGTGCGTTGACCACTTTCGATCCCTGCCTGCTGTGCTGGCTGCAGCACGTGCCCATTTCTGAAACCAACAGACTGCTCTGGGGTAAAATCGGGAGTTCTAGGGTGCCTGAGTTTTCACTTGAAAGTGACGGAGAAAGTCCAGGTATTCATTTTCCTTCATCAGGTGAGATGGTTGCTTGAGGGAGAGACTGAGTTGTAGAAGATGCTCTTTCTTCACATGAGGATTTTGTGGTGTTAAAATATCATCCTCACTATCATTCAGTCGCTCAATTGTGTCTGACTCTTTGCAACCCCATGGACTGCAGCATGTCAGGCTTCCCTGTCCCTCACTATCTCCCAGAGTGTGTTCAAATTCATGTCCATTGAATCCATGATGCCATCCAACCATCTCATCGTCTGTCACCCCCCTACTCCTCCTGCCCTCAGTCTTTCCCAGCATCAGCGTCTTTTTCAAGGAGCCAGCTCTTTGCATCAGGTGGCATAGTATTGGAGTAGTCCCCCTATAATGGCATAAAGTTGCTCACTGCCATTGTATTAGCTTTCTGCAGCTGGCGACAAATGACCCCAGGCAGCTTTAACAACATGTGTTTATCACCCTGTGGTTTCCATGGGCAGGAGTCTAAGGTGGCTTAGCTGGTCCTCTGTTCAGGATCTCAGAAGCTGTGGTTGGTGAGCTGGCAGGGCTGCAGCCTTGTCTGAGGCTGAGCCCCTCTTCCAAGCTCACTGGTGGGTGACAGAATCATTCCCTTGCCACTGTGGCATTCCTGGATGTTTGAGTCTTCAAGTCCACCGGAATGGGGAGTCCAGCTGCTCAGTCTCTGACTCCAAGGCCACCCAAGATGATCTCTGTTGCCATCTGACTACAGACCTTAATTATGCCTGCCAAGTTCCTTTACCTTCGGCACACAGCATAATCCCAGGAGTTACCTCTGTGTACTGAACTCTGTGATTAGAGGACAGCGGCAAGTCCTGCCCATAATCAGTGGGAGGAAATTCCAGAGGAGGGTGCTTATCAGGGCAGGGTCAGAGCTCTGGCCACCACACCTTCTTATGTCAGGGTTTCTGTATCACCTGCAGGTTATCTTAGTCAGTGGGTGAAGTTCAGGCTTCAAGTTCACAGTCTTTACTACCTGTGTTTCAATAGCTGTAGTTACCAAAATAGCTGTGTTAGCACAAAATAGAAATGAATCTTGCAAAGGTGGCCACACACCCAGAGGCTGCTTGTTGGGATGCGGTGACAGTGGAAATCGTATGGCCCTTTGAACCATAATTTATACTGGACATTAGTCCTTGAAGCTTTGAGGAATCTTTGACTCCTTGATAAGAAAGATATAGGAAAGCAAACTGCAACTTCAGAGTTTTATGTAGTTCTTCATGTGAAAAGTGATATTCCCAATTCATTCCCTTTGCAAATTACCATATTCATTCATGGATTCATTCATTCATTCCATAATGTTTGTTGAACAATTTCTATATGCACGAACTATTTTATGCTTGGGCTTCCCTGGTGGTTCAGTGGTAAAGAATCTGCTTGCCAGTGCAGGAGACATGAGTTTGATCCCTGGGTTGGGAAGATACCCTGAAAAAAGAAAATAGCAACCCACTCCAGTATCCTTGCCTGGGAAATCCCATGGACAGAGGAGCCTGGTGGGCTACAGTCCACGGGGTCGCAAAGAGTCAGACATGACATAACAATTAAACAACAATATTTTATGCTTGGGGACCCAAGATAGCTGAGATGGCTTGTCTCATGGAACTCGTAGAGGGGAGAATAAAACTTAGCAGGTGAGTCAGCAAAGAAAACTGTAACCACTGCTAGGTGCTCAGAGGAAACCAGACAGGAGCTGCTATAGAATGTGCCTGCGGGCGTCTGCTAGTTTAGTCTGAGACCAAAGTGTGAACTCGAATGGTGAGAAGGCCGGAGGAGAGTGGAACTGGTTGCGGTTTGCTGCTGCGGAAGTCCATGTCCAAATGGGAGGTAGCTGGCGCTTTTGAGGTCAGGAAAAGGGTCAGCTGGCTGGTGCTTAGTGAGTGAGGGTAGGGAGGTGAAAGATGAACTCAGGGATCTCAGAGCTTGGGTGGTGCCAGCCTTAGACAACAGGTAAGGTGCTCAGATCAAATCCAAACTCCCAGAAACAATAAGCACAATCCCAGGTACACTGGGAAGGCTTGGCTGGTTTGAATCAAGGGAGTTATGGGGTGAGGTGACTCTGGGATTGCAGGGGATCAGACCGTGCTGCAGATTAAAAACAGGCCTGTTAATTAGGCAAATGAACAAAGTGAAATAGGTAATATAGGTGAACAGTACAAAATAAGGACTTGGGGAAATTTGATCCCTCTAAGGAGTGGGGGTGAGGAAACGGGGTCCTTGTGCTGCCATAGTGTGGGGTCAGATTAGACCGAGTGAGAGGGGCGATGCGGCTGTGTGGTCCTTTGTGGTAGCTCAGATGTCCTTCAAGCGGGTCTGATGTTGCACATCGCTGTGACTCCTGAAATGCAGGCAGTGTGTTACCTGGAGGTGTGCTATTGTTTAACTACTTATTTGTTTTGGTTGCTGCTCCTGCTGCTAATTCGTCAGCTGGAGTTCAGGAAGGCTGCCCTACCTCTGAAAGACTGGCTACACCGTCCAGAAGGAGAAGCCAGGACGTTGAATACAGATGCACTGGCAATGGGAAAGGGGATGGTGCCATCGATGCCTTCATTTGTCAGCTTGCATCACCAAAGACAACCAGAGACGTTCACACACATGCACACACTCACACACACTCATACTCACACATACACACACAGCTGGCTCCAGAAACAAAGCCCTGATCGTCCTTTCTGAGGGAGTCTTATGTGAGAAGGAACTTGGCATTAGAATCAAGCCGCATATGCCCCTGTGCCTTCCGAGTTAGAATGAACATGGGGCCCGTCCACGGCAGCAGAAGAGGACACGGGGAGTGAGCAGGAAGGGCTGGTGACTTTGGCACACACAGTGGGGTTGAAGGAGGGGCTGTGGCTGCAGCTGGATCAAGAGCACAGGGGTAGAAGTGCTACATGGGCTGGAAGAGAGGACCCCAGAGGGAGGAGGTCTAGAGGTCGGGAGATGAGGGTACCAGAAGAGCATCTTTTGGACATCGGAATCACCAAAGATCCTTTCAGAAGGAGGATCAGTGGACCGGCAACCCCATCTTCCAGGAATGGTGACGGCCATCCTGGGGGCAGTATGATGACCACCACGTGCCGAAAGGCTTTGACCATAAGACTCTAAACTGGGGGTGTGGCCTCTGGGAGGATGGGAAGGTTTGTCACTGTGCTGTGGGAGCAGGCGGGTAGGAAATTTGTTTTTTTTTTTTTCCTTATACTCACCTGTCTCTTTTGAACCTTGTGGCATACATCTGTATTTGCCATCCAAAGAATACTAGACAAGCCACGAAAGGCATGGATAAGTCATTAAGGAATGAAACTGACATTGTAGTGTGTGTGGTCTTGAGTTACAGAGAAAAACACAAAATACAATTTCATTTTGTCTTTAATTCCTCCCTTCTTGGAATATACTTTTCCTCACGTATCTTTCAGTTGTTTCCTGTCCCTCTGGAGACTCCAACACTTTTTTTTTTTTGGCTCTTTAAGTACATTACCTTTGGTAACATGCACACAGTGTAGAATGTACATGCTGCTTCATTTGCTGTGTCCACTTGCTCTCTGACTACAGGGTGGAGGATGGTTTGGAGGTGTCAGCGGTGGGTGAGAAGGCCGGTCAGATGGCTGAGTGGTGGCATGGGAGTGGGATGCACGGACTTGGTTTCTGATTAGAGACAGTCTTGAGGCTGAAGAGGGCTCCACCCTGGGTCCCTGCTGCCCCAGTTCCTGACCATTAGGTGGTAAGGATGCTCTGAGCCAGGAAAGACTGCCTGTTTGGAATTCAAATCCCCTTCTAGGCCACATTCTAGGTGTTTAGGACCTAATACTTCTCCTCCCAAACAGCCCTGGCTCCATTTCCAAGGCTGCAGAAGACTTTGCTCTGATGTCCTCCTGAGGGTGGTGCCCATGGGGCTTCAGTTATCCAAAAAAAGGTCAGTTTCAGGAACTGTGGACAGAGCTTGGACTTGTATTCAGTGATGTCCACACAAGGCCCCTCCCAGTGGGGGATCCCCCAGAGGTGGGGTCTGCGGGGGGATGATCCAGCCCAGGGCTTCATCAGGCCTGGGAGCCGGCCCTCCCACTGACTCTCATGTTCCGACCCAGAGTGACAGAATCTCTGACAAGCCCCAGTGTCTTCCAGGTCTCTCCCAAGGCAAATCTCTAGACGTAAGAGGCTAGAACACGCATTTTATTTGACGATTATGTAACCTAATATTTAAGGTTGGCATTTGAGACACACAGTGCACGGACCTCTGTTTGTGCACCTGTTTAGGTCGTGCAACTGTTAGGTTTTCCAGATCAGAAAGTGAAATGGGGACAAAAATTAGGTTGGGGTTCCCTATGAAGATAAAAGAAAGGAAGAGGAGAAGCTTGGTTCCAAGTGTTGCCCACTGTTGTTTAGACACCATTAGAGGCATCACAGTGTCGTAAGACTGATGTGGGCTGCGGTTTTGAGGGCTGAGACACATTGAGGAATCATCTGGAGGGTCCCAGGCTAGGAGAATTTTCTTCCATCTGAAATGCCCTGGCTTATCTTCAGGCAGGCTCCTACTCATTCTCCAGAACCCAGTTTATTTCATGCTCTCTTCTTTCTCCAATTATTTAGGCAGAGTTAATTACTTAGGTGGAAAATTAATTTTTTCAAGCTGTAACATAGATTTCTTGATCCACCTGGGTTGACATGTTTATATTTATCTTGGGATCTTTTTAAAGTCAAGCACACTGTTTTTGAAAATCTTGGATCTGCAACATCCTGGTATATAATAAGATTCAGTAAATATTTTCTCATAGAATACTGAAATCATTTTGTCAGTATTTGAACACATTAGATAATGTAGACATAAGGGCCAGTCCCTAGAATATCACAAACTACCAAAGCTGACACAAGAAGAAAGAGATAATCTGAATGCTAAGTCACTTCAGTCGTGTCCGACTCTGTGTGATCCCATAGACGGCAGCCCACCAGGCTCCCCCGTCCCTGGGATTCTCCAGGCAAGAACACTGGAGTGAGTTGCCATTTCCTTCTTCAATGCATGAAAGTGAAAAGTGAAAGTGAAGTCGCTCAGTCGTGTCCGACTCTTAGCGACCCCATGGATTGCAGCCTAACAGGCGCCTCCGTCCATGGGATTTTCCAGGCAAGAGTACTGGAGTGGGGTGCCATTGCCTTCTCCGGAAAATCTGAATACACGGATAACAAATAAATAGATTGACTTAGTAATTTAAAAGCTTTTCACAATGAAAAGCACAGACACAGAATTCTATTACACATTTAAAGAATACTTAATAGCAATTCTTCTAAAACTCTTTCAAAATACAGAAGAGGAGGGAACAATTTTGAGCTCATTATATGGGACAATGTTACCCTGAGGTCCAAACAAGAAAAATATTTCACTGGAAAAGTACAAATCAATATCCTTTATGAAAGTATATGCAAAACCCCCCTGGGGAAATTCCCTGGAGAAGGAAATGGCAACCCACTCTAGTATTCTTGCCTGGAAAACTCCATGGATAGAGGAGCCTGGCAGGGGGTCACAAAAGAGTCAGAGATGACTGAGCGCTCATACACAAATTTAGTATAAAAAGAAGATACACCACGACCAAATGGCATTTATCCCACAATGCAATGTGAATTTAGCATGGAACTTTTAATCAATGTTCTGCACCATACTAACAGAATAGAGGACAAGAAACCCACAAGATCACCTCAACAGATGAAGAAAAGGCATCTGACAAAATCTATCAGCTTTCCATGAAAAAACATTCAATAAACTAGAAAAAGAAAGGAATTTCTTCAACTCAGTGAAAGGCGCCTATGAACATTCTGCAGCTAACATTATGTTTAATGGTGAAAGACGACAGGCTTTTCATCTGAGATCATAAACAAGACAAGAATGCCCGCTCTCACTACTTCTATAAAACCTCATCCTGGAGGTTCCAGACCAGCCAAAGGCAGGAAAAAGAAAGAAAAAGTATTCACATGGGAAAGGAAAAAAATAAAACTATCCTTATTTTCACATATCAAATGTCATGATGGTGTGTACAGAAAATCCTAGGGAATCCAATGCAAAACAATTTGAACTAATAAACAAGGTTAGCATGATAGCAGGATACAAATCAATATGAAAATCTGTTATATTCTCACTTACTAGCAATGAACAATCTGAAAATGAAATTAAGAAAACAATTCCATTTACAATAGCCTCTGAGAGTCTAGAAATAACCCAGTTACAATATGGGCAATTGAATTCTAGCAGGATGATGAGAAATTCATGGGAGAAAGACCAATTGTTTCAGAATGTGTTGTTGAGAAAACTGGGTATCTGTATGCAAAAGAATGAATTTCAACTCTTTCTCTACACCATACACAAAAATTAACTTTAGGTGATTTGTGGAGCAAATATTAAGAACTTTTGTCTTGCATTGAAAGCCCCACAGCATCAAAAATACTTATATATAAATCTAGTAAAACAAATGTAAAATGTATACACCAAAACCTTTAGTACAGAACATGAATCAGAAGACATCATATTTTTAAGATGACAATGGTCCTTAAACTGATATATAGATTCAAAGTGATTGGTATCAAAATTCCAGCTGACTTTTTTGCAGAAAGCAACAGACTAATTCTAAAAATCATATGAAAATGCAAGGGACCCATAGCACCCAAAACAATCTTGAAAGGAATACTAATGTTAGAGGACTCGTACTTCTCAATTTTAAAACTTACTACCAAGCTATAGTAATCGATACTGTGTAGTGCTGGCACAGAATAGAACTGAGAGTCTAGAAGTAACCTGTTTACAGCCATTACGGTCAATTGAATTCTAGCAGGATGCCGGAGAAATTCATGGCAGAAAGAACAATTGTTTCAAAAATGATGTTGCAACAACTGGGTATCCATATGCGAAAGAATGAATTTCAACTCTTTCCCTATACCATACACAAAAATGGACTCTTGGTGTTTTGTGGAGCAAAATATAAGAACTCTTGTCTTACACGGAAAGCCCCTTGAAATATAAAACTTCTAAAAGAAACAGAGGAGCAAATCCTCATGACTTTGGGTTAGATAATGTTTTCTTAGATACAACATGAAAGACACAAGCAACAAAAGAAAATACAGACAAGTTGACAAGTTACACTTTAACAAAATTAGAAACTTTGGTGTTTCAGAAAACATTATCAAGAAAGTGAAAAAACAACAAAGACTAGGAGAAAATATTTGAAAAACATGTATGATAAAGTATCTGTGTCCAGAAACAACCCTTACAATTACCCAGATTAAAACTGGGAGAATATGAACGGAAATTTTTTCAAAGAAGATAGACATTCAGGTTGCCAGTAAGCACGTGAAAAGATGAACATTAGTCATTTGGAAAATGCAAATCAAAAGTAAAAGACAGATAATAATGAGTATTGACGAGGATGTGAAAAAATCAGAAGCCTTGCTGGGCATTGCTTTTGTGAAGGAAAAATGGTGCAGCTGCCTTGGAAAGTAGTTAGGTAGATCCTCAAAATATTGGTAACATTAGCATACAACCCAGAAATTCTACTCTTAGATACATACTCGAGAAAAATGAAAACAAAGGTCTACACAAAAAAAACTTGTACATGAATGGTATAGCAGTTTTATTCATAATAGTAGAAATGTGAAGACAACTTAAATGCCTGTCAACTGATAAGTAGATAAAAAATTGGTTGTATCTGTACAATGGAATATAATTTGCCAATAAAAAATACAGAACTGCTACAGCATTCATGATGATTGAAAACAATTCACTAAATAATATAAAACTTAAAACTAAAGAGGCCAGTCCCAAATGACAACCCTGTGTGGTTCCGTTTATACAAAATGTCCAGAACAGGAAAATCTACAGAAGGAAGTAGATAAGGGGTTGCTGTGGGGTTGGGGTACAGGCAGAATGCGTGTGCACTCGGTCGTGTCTGACTCTTTGTGACCCCATGGACTGTAGCCCACCAGGCTCCTCTGTCCGAGGGGTTCTCCAGACAAGAATACTGGAGTGGGTTGCCGTTTCCTTCTGCAGGGGATGTTCCAGACCCAGGGATGGGACCCATGTCTCTTTCATCGGCAGGTGGATTCTTTACCACCAAACCATCCGAGAAGCCCGTACAGGCAGAATAAGGACTGTATTAGTTTGTTAGGGCTGCTACAACACAGTACCAGAAACTGAGCAGCTTAAAAAACAGAAATTTATTGTCTTACAGTTCTGGAGGCTAATGTCTAAGTCCCGGTTTTTGGCAGAATTTCTTCCTTCTGGGTGCTGTGAGGGAGACCCTGTTTCATCCCCTTCACCCAGGTGCTGACACCTTGCTGGCGATCTTTGGTGTTCCTTGCCTTGTGAGGTGTCACCTCCATCCCTGCCTTCATCTTCACGTGGTTCTGTGTGTGTTCGTGTGTCCAGTTTCCCCTTGTGTAAGAACACCGGTCAGGGCTCAGATATACGACATTATCTTTAATCACAGCCACAATCACCTATTTCCAATAAGATCACATTCTGAAGTTCTGGGAATTAGGGATTCCATGTATGATCCTGGAGGGGAACACAATTTCACCTGAAACAAGGAGTAACTACTAATGGCTCTCATTTTGGGGTGAATGAAACATTCTAAAATCGGACTGTGGGGTGGTTGCACAACTCTGTGGGTATACGAAGGATCATTGAACTACACACTTTAAATGAGCAAGTTTATGAGACGTGGATTATACATCAATAAAACTGTTAACAATTATTTTTATTAGTGCCCCAGGGTGCTTTTACTTATGTTGTGTAATAAAACTCAGAAAGGATTTTAAAGATGGCCAAGTTCTTTTTCAATGGAGAGTATGGATGTTTACTGGAAATGAACACAGCTTTGCTTGTATTAAAAGTGCTATTGAGCAAGTCTTGATCTTTGAAGATGAATCTTGGAATGAGTCATTTCTTCCTCCAGAATTAGCTTTTAAGAACAATCTTGTGCTCCCAATTTCTAAGAACTGGAAATGCTGTCTTAATTCTAAGAATGTACTACAAGCAAGAACATGATACCAAGGCAATTCAGTAGTTTAAACACCAAGGTGAAAACTGTGTGTTGAAGGAAAACAACTTAGAAATTCTAAATATAACATTGTCAACTTTATACCTTTTATACAAAAATATAGTGTTCATTAAAAATGTTCATTAAAAATTTTTTTTTTAACATTGCTTAATTTTTGCAAGCAAGACCAACAAATATTTCCTCTTTAGCCCTGGCATGAATATCTGAGCTGCCTTCTATTTCTAAAAAGCTTGTTTCACTTCCCATGCTTATGGATTCCATTGCCTACCAGCACATTGGATTGCAGACTGTCTGGGGGGGTGGCGGGGTGATGCAAAGGAGGAAGGGTTAGAGATGAGAAATCTGAAAGGAATTTGCTGGTGAGAAACTTGTTCCCCCAGTTCCTCAGTTCCTGCCACTCTCTTCTCTTCACTTTAGGCCAACTTACTGTTTCTTCTCTTCATTTTAGGCCAACCTGCTCATCAGCCAGAAGCTGGTTATTGTGCTTCTTGCAGATTCTATATGGAGTCATACACACACACACACACACACACACACACACGCGTGTCTGTATACTAAGTGTCTCCATCCCAGGATTTCTTCAGGATACAGAGGTCGAGGTAGAATGGATGGGCAAGGAATTAACTTCTTATGACATATTTTGCCTGTTTTCTCATTGAAGACTTTATACTTGTTCCCTTATCTTCCCCAATTTTTGGGTGAAGAAATAGAGAATTTAAGTAACTTGTGAAGGTCAAACAATTGAAGGATCTAGGACTTGAATCTTACCTGTCTGAATTCAAAGTTTTGATTTTTGGAGGAAGGAGGGAAAAATGAGGCTGTCTCACCAGATGCAAAGGGCGAGACAAATGTAATCTAGCTGAAGGCCCAGGAAGAGGAAGCAGGTTTGCAGGGCCAGCCTGCTGAGGCAGTGATGGGCAGAGGCTCGGGCCGGGTGGGCGAGCCAAAGGGCAAGGAGATGGTGGACTGTCAGTGGTGGTGCGGGGAGCTGAGGTGAGCCTGGCGGGAAGGTGTGGTGAAGCGGGCTTGTGGCAGGGCTGAAGGGCCCAGGCTCACAAGGAGCTCCTTCTAGGGCTGAAGAAAGCAGAGAGTAGATAGAAACATCAAGAAATTTTAAGGAAGAAAGAAGGGAGTTTGGACATTTATAACAAATGGCTCTAGAACAAAGGAGGTTATTTTATTATAAAAGTTACAAAATAGTTTACCCACGAGACATATGAGATACAAAGGAGGAAGTGGAGCAAGGTTTGTTTAAGGTGCTGATATCTAGTGGGAAAATAGCAGACAAGGTTGGGAGCTGAAGTCAAAAAGTGCCCGGGGCCATCCACGTCTCTACAAATGACTCCATTTCATTCTTCCTTATGGCTGAGTAATATTCCTTTGTACATATGTACATCTTCTTTATCACTGTGCACGAAATAGACAATTAAGGAGAACATACTTCGTAGCGCCGGGGAAACTTATTTAATGCTGTGGATGGCCTGGATGGGAAGGATGTCCAAAAGCAAGGGGGTGTACATGCATGGCTTCCCTGGTGGCTCAGACGGGAAAGAATCTGACTGCAAAGCAGGAGATTCAGGTTCAATTCCTGAGTTGAGATCCCCTGAGGAAGGGAATGGCCACCCATTCCAATATTCTTGCCTGGAGAATCCCATGGACAGAGGAGCCTGATGGGCTACAGTCCACGGGGTTGCAAAGAGTCAGACATGACTGAGTGACTAATATTTTCATATATATATATGATTGATTTAGTCTGCTATATGGCAGAAACTAATACCACAGTGTAAAGCAATGATACTCCAATGAAAGTTAAGTTAAAAAATCTACTTCAACAGTAATAAACAAGAAGTGTCCAGGGCTCCATCCACGGCCTGTGTGGTTTAGAGACCTGTTCCTGCTCAGCCTGACCTTATCTGTGAGAGAAGAGGGGAGTCTGGAGATGTGGCCTCAGCCACAGGAGGTCTCAAGATACCTGGCTGGAGGGATGTTCTGTGTGTGGGGGGTGATCACCAACCTCCAGCCTCTGGAGCTCTGTTTCTTCTTCTGTGAGGAGGGCGCTGAGCTCAGATCTTTGCCCATCACTTGTCTGTCACACACATTCTCCTCCTTAACACCCTCCCGAGTGTGGGTTACTCTGCCATGAACACCTCAGGGAAACGGGATGCAACAGATCAAAGGGGAAAAGATGCGCCTCACAGCGTCATTTGTCTCTAAGCATTGTCAGGTCTTACACCCTTGGCCACTCTGTAGACTCTCTTTGCTCTAGTTCTTCCCTCTGTGGCCATGCAGTTGGCTATTGCCATGACCTTTCCTTGATTTTCAAAACACTGAAAACTTTATTAAAAATTAATGAGTATTGCATTGGTGCCTAGGACCTCCCTGCCGTCAATTATTCTTCAGTATTTTTTGGAGGTGCGTCCTGCCATTTGAAATGGCAACCCACTCCATATTCTTGCCTGGAGAATCCCAGGAATGGGAGCCTGGTGGGCTGCCGTCTATGGAGTTGCACAGAGTCAGACATGACTGACGTGACTTAGCAGCAGCAGCCTGCCATTCCTGACTCTCCACATCCCTTTGTGACTTCAAATTAGAATTCGGGATCCTGGAGGAACAGATATTTTGCAGGCCAGCTCTTGTCCCAGGGCTGGAAGTTGGTTTTGAACCTTTGGTGAAGATCTTTTCTTTCATCTCAGTTACGTATCACCAGCTTTTGGGAAGTGATTCTGTTAGTGGAGACGGATAATCAGTGCTTGGATGTGTGTCCTGGCAACTTTGTTCAGCACCTCTACATCGCATGTGCAGCTGACCTAGGAGATTCTAAGGGTAACCAGAGACGTGGCCTCAGCAGCATCTCATGTGTGAATCAGCCTCTTTGTGGATATCTTGGTTCCACTTAATTTGTTGCTGTGGTTGTTTAGTTGCTAAGTGATGTCCAACCCTTTGCGACCCCGTGGACTATAGCCCGCCAGGCTCCTCTGTCCCTGGGATTTCCCAGGCAAGAACACTGGAGTGGGTTGCCATTTCCTTCTCCAGGGGATCTTCCAGACCCAGGAATCAAACCTGCATCTCCTGCACTGGGAGGCAAATTCCTTACCATGGAACCACCGAGGAAGCCTTCCACTTAATTTGCCCATTTAGAAACGCCATCCCCCAATATAGCTTCTAGTTATCATTGTTGGCCTCCTGTTCCTAACACAAATATGCTTTGTATGATAATCCTAAAGCTGGTGGATGACAGCCAAGGGCGAAAAGCAACACCACGGGCTGCTGCTGCCATCTGGTGGTTGGGATTCTCACTGCCAGTGCAAAATGATTCTTGGGTGGATGGTTCCAAATGTTTGTCATTTTATCGATGCAATGCTTCTTAGAAATCAAGAGGCAAGCAGTAATGACGAATGCACAGACTGGGGGATAGAACTGTTGGTCAGAATATGAACATCACCTGGAAATGAGATCTCTGGTCGTGTGACACAGCTTCTGGGTCCCTTTGGGTCAGTTTTGAATGGGAGCAGGACAAGAAAATGAGAATAGCAGTTGCATCTTGGAGATGGGTTCAGGATTTACTGCATCATGAGGGAATCTTCTAGGGTGATGGTAACATTTTATATCATGACTGGGGCTTGGGCCATGGGGTGAGCATTTACTACAAGCCATTGAATGACATACTTAGGATTTGTGCACTTCACTGTGTGTGAACTTTTCTTCCAAAGAATAAAATGGGACCACAGATGAATATTGCACTTTCATTAATGTCAAATTATTGACATTTTGAAAGGAACTGAAGTCTGTCTTTTAAATGCATCAAAAATAATCAATATGATGGATTGAAGGCTTCCTGGTAGCTTAGACAGTAAAGAATCTGCCTGCAATGCAGGAGACCTGGGTTAGATTCTTGGGTCGGAAAGGTCCCCTGGAGAAGGAAATGGCTATCCACTCCAGTATTCTTGCCTGGAGAACTCCATGGACAGAGGATCCTAGCAGCTACAGTCCATGGGGTCGCAAAGAGTCAAACATGACTGAGCAACTAACTTTCTTTCAGGGGAGAGATGGATGGAAAGGGAAGTAAGGAAGCAAACAGTGAAATGTTAATTGTAGACTCTAGATGGTAGGACATCCCTGGTGGTCCAGTGGTTAAGAATCTGCCTGGCAATGCAGGGGACATGGGTTTAATTCCTGGTTTGGGAAGATTTCACAGGTGGGGGGACAACAAGGCCCATGTGCCACAACTACTGAGCCCACAAGCCTAGAGCCCAGGCTCTGCAGCAAGAGAAGCCACCACGATGTGAAGCCTTTCACCGATACTAGAGACTGCCCCTGCTCACCGCAACTAGACAAAGTCCTCAGCAGCAACAAAGACCCAGCAACAGCCAAAAATAAATACATAAATAAAAATTAAAAAAAAAGAACTAGATGGTGATCTATGGGGTCTTCACTGGGAAATGCTTTCAACTTTTTTGTATGTTTGAAAAGTTTTGTAGTAAAACGTCAGAATAAAAATAATTCTGTATCAAGTTCTGGACATTTTAAATGTTCTTGCAGTTGTGGAATCACCCTATTACTATTATTTAAAATAGTGAATTGGCCAAACATTTCCTTCAGTTTTTAAATAAAAATGAGACACAGTTTTCATTTTCACCAAGCACTTTATTGAACAATGAGTTCACCATTTTGTTCCATTACCTTTTAGTCAACTTCATAATTCCCTCTTCCCAAAACTTTTTGTCATTTTGAACAAAGAACTGTTTCAGGTGCCTTTTACAGTCTTCCAGGGAACCAAAATATTTTCCATTAACAGAATTTCGCAAAGACTGTAATAAATGGAAATCCAAAGATGCAATGTCTGGTGAATGTGGTGGATGAATCAGAACTTCCTAGCCAAACTGTAGCAGTTTTTCCTGGTCATCAAAGAAACCTGTGGTCTTGCATTGTCCTGAGGAAAGATTATGTGTTTCCTGCTAATTTCAGATGCTTTTCAAGGAGTGATCTTTTCATTTGGTCTAATTGGGAGCAATGCTTGTTGGAATTATTGTTTGGTTTTTCAGAAGGTGCTCATAACAGAGGACTCCCTCCCAATTCCACCATATATACAACATCACCTTCTTTGGATGAAGACTGGGCTTTGGTGTGGTTGGTGATGGTTCATTTCACTTTTCCTGTGACCTCTTGTGTTCCACATTATTTACAGTATCCACTCTTTATCGCCTGTCACAATTTGTTTTAAAAATGGAACATTTAATCAGAAATGACAGTCGGAAACAGGCACAGGAGTGTTTCTCCCACTTGATGTATGTGGAAACTAAACATCAAACATCAAACATCAAAGTAATGAACATAACCAAGCTTTGCAAATGACTTTCAGCACTTGATCTGGATATTTTGAGTGTGTTGGCTATCTCCCATGTGGTATAACGTTGATTGCTCTCAATTATTGTCTTGATTTGATCTTTATCAACTTCAACTGATCTACCCCACCATGGAGTATTGTCCAGTGAGAAATCTCCAGCACAAATCTCCAGTGGTTTTTTGCAAACCATTTTTGACATGTTTGATCAGTCACAGCACCTTCTCCATACACAAAGCTTTTTTTGCGTTTCAGTTGCATTTTTACCTTTCTTGAAATAATAAAGCATAATATGCCAAAAATGTTTCTTTTATCTTCCATCTTCACAAAAATTTTAGCTACACAAAAATTCACCAATTTTGATAATTAAAAAAAAATGCTGAGGGACTTCCCTGGTTGTCCAATGGATAAGACTTCACCTTCCAAGGCAGAGGGTGTTGGTCCCATCCCTGGTTGGAAAGCAAAGACCCCTCCCTTATGTTGGCCTAAAAGCCAAAACATAAAAAAGAAGCAATATTGTAACAAATTCAACAAAGACTTTAAAAGATGGTATACATTCAAAAAGAACCCTCAAAAAATAAATAAATGCATGCTGATACGACAGCTGTCACAGTGCAATCTAATAGCATTATTTTCAAAAGAAATTAAAGACAACTGAGAGTGACTGAGGCCATCTTACAGAAAAAAGCAAATGAACTCTTTGGCCACCCCAATATATATTAGGAAACTGGGTTTCAGGTTTGACTAAACTCACACAATTAATAGGACTTCCCAGGTGGTGCTGGTGGTAAAAAACAAGCCTGCCAAACGCAGGAGACAAGAGACACAGGTTCAGTTTATGGGTTGGGGAGATCCCATGGAAGGGCATGAGAACTACACCAGTGTTCTTGCCTGGAGAATCCCATGGACAGAGGAGCCTGGCCAGCTACAGTCCATGGGGTCACAAAGAGTTGGACACAACTGAAGCGGCTTGGCATGCATGCATACATAATTAATAGGCATCACATTGTCATCATGTTATGAAGGTCTCACGGTTTTCCATTTCAATGCCTTGCCTTTTACAGATTAAAAATCAGGGCATCTTTGGGGAGTTATGAGTGGGGAGTTGGAGGGGCAAACACGTCCGGGGTTAGAACAGAGACTCAATCCTCCTGACTCTGAGTCAGGGCTCCATCTTTCTGAGGAAGCTGCTTATTCTCAAACAGCTGCAGATGTTTGGAATTTCCAGAGCGCCCCTAGAGTTTGCCCAAAGTGCCTCCACCCTCACTTCAGCTGTAGGAACAAACCATTCTGGGCACTTGATTTTATCTCCAAGTTTTTTGTATTTACAAGCAGCACAGTGCTAAGTGTTAAGTATTTCAATATTAGTTTAAAATCCTATAAAGATCAAGATGTGCTCTTCTTTCCCAACCCTTCATCTTCCTCCAAGTTTATTGCTATGTGTTTGATGTTACAGAGGAAAAAGATTGGCCCAGGAGCCCTGCGTTTCTCTGCCAGCTCCGGGGTCACTGACTGATACAGTGTGTGTGTCACGTGACCACTTTGCTTCAGTGACCGCTGAGGCTTGGTCCAGCACCGGCAATCTGCTATGGTCCCATCCACACCAAGTTCACAAGCATCATCGCCAGGGCCTGCATCCTCTGGACCTCGCTGGGGAAGTTGGCAGAGGGATGGACTGAGCCTCGCTGGTGTCCTCAGGCCAGAGTGTCCCTATGCCCCTCCCAACTGCTGCCCACCTGCATTTGCCACCTTTTCTCCTGTGGAGTCTTAGGTTCTCATCCTGGGTAATTAGAGATTGCTGCAGCCCGCAAGTGCTTCTGGGGCTTCCCTCATAGCTCAGTTGCTTCTCGCCACTGGGTGTCACTGCTGGATCACAGGAATCCAGGAGAGGCATCCCCAAACCTGGACACAGACAGTTATGTTTTCAAGAACTGTTGCATTTGAAAATACTTAATTGCTTGTTCAATAAAAGTATATTTTCCTAAACCACACGGATTGAGAGTCTGATTGCAGGAAGGATGCTGGCACAACTTGTATGTATCCCTGGCTGAGGCTTCACGGGGCTGGATCTTCACACAGAGGCCGTTACTTGGACATGACCTTAAAAAGGATTAGTATTTTCCTTTCTTTCCTTCTCTGGAGTGGGTAAACACATTGAGAATTAAAATGATTTCTGCTTTATTTTTTCAGACTTATTCTCTTAATGGACACCCTGATGGACCTACTTAACTCTGGGGGTGAAAATAGTTAATGTACATAAGAAGCAAAAAATTAAAAAAAAATGATTCTAAGTGATACCTACTAATAATGCTTAATTCATTAATTCCTTCAATTATCTATTATCTGGTTTCTGGAAACCTGCCGTAGGCTTTGTAGCCCATTCCAGGTATGGTTTGTGCATATGTATTGCAAAGCTGGGGTTGAATTACCCAAAGAAAGCAAAGAGGGAATTAGAGAGAAGCAAATAACATGGCAGCTTTGGAGATGCAAAGTCCAGAAAGAATCCATTTAAATAAAGACCCAAATGTACACAGATCCACATTTAATAAGCAGGTTCATAGAGGGCATGTTTTATTTTTTGGGTTCCACTATTTCCCTTTTTTCTAGTGTATTTTACTGAAATAGTATATGAGAAAAATGCCCACATGTATTCAAAAGAAGAGAGCATCTTACCTCCAAAAACCTGAAACATCCTGAAAACCTTCTAATCAAAAACCCAATGCATTTGGTGTTAAAACTGAACACAGGCACAACCTGAAAGCATCTGGCCCGGGAAGCACGCTGTGAGAAGCCTGTTTTCAGGTGTCCCGAGTTAGCCGCCTCGGAAACCGGGCTCTGAAAGAGAAAGACCTTCAGGTATGGCTGAATCCTGCCCAGTGGCCAAGCCCCTTCCTCCGCACACAGCTCTCCCTGTGCATCCACTGCCTATTTCAGTCCTTCTGCATCTTGCTGACCAGGGCAGGGACAGGAAGAGGACAAGGTTCTGGAAGAGGAGGAGGAGGAGGCCCACTGCCCACCGACCTGAGCTGAGTGGAGCAAAGCCATAAGGAAGCCTGGGTTTAACAGGCTTTAAAATGAAAGATGCATGCTTTCATGGAGGAGGACATAAATTTACAGCTGACGGCGGGCACTGCCCAAAGGCTGTCTGTGTTTCAGGCAGTTTCTGCAGGAAGGACCTGGTCCTTAATTTTCAAGTCTGTGCAGAACCTAAATGTGAGTCCTGCTCAAAAGGAAGGGCAAAGTGCAGTGAGAAGAGTGCACCTAGAAGCCCTTTCCTTTCTCATGTCTCTGCTCATGAGCTGATTCCATTCCCCCAGCGAATTTCACCTACGAAAAACAAGTTCAAAGGTAAACTTATGAAACTTCAAGATGGTGTCAGCAGAGCACTAAACGGAGTATGAAGCATTTCTGAGAACTGGGAGTGGGGCTGGCCTGGGCCCATGAGTGACTGAAGGAGGGAATTAATGATTCTCAGATGTGGGTGGACCAGGCCCAGGGGCCGACTGGCAAAACCGAACACAATACCCTCCTGCATTGTTGGTGGGAATGTAAACTGGTGCAGCAACTAAGGAGAAGAGTAAGGAGGTTCCTTAAAAAACGAAAATCAGAACTACCATGGGTACTCCTGGGCACACACCCAGAGAAAGACGTGGTCTGAAAGGACATGTGCACGCCATGTGCACTGCAGCCGTATTCACAATAGCCAAGACGAGGCAGCACCTAAAGGCCCATCAGCAGAGAGACGGGTAAGGAAGAGACGGCACATGTGCACAACGGAATACTACTCCGCCGTAAAAAAGAATGAAATAATGCCATTTCAGCAAAATGGACGGACCTAGAAATTGTCATCGGAGAAGGCAACGGCACCCCACTCCAGTACTCTTGCCTAGAAAATCCCATGGACGGAGGAGCCTGGTAGGCTGCAGTCCATGGGGTCACGAAGAGTCGGACATGAATGACTTCACTTTCACTTTTCACTTTCATGCAGTGGAGAAGGAAATGGCAGCCCACTCTGGTGTTCTTGCCTGGAGAATCCCAGGGATGGGGAGCCTGGTGGGCTGCTGTCTATGGGGTTGCACAGAGTCGGACACGACTGAAGTGACTTAGCAGCAGCAGCAGCAGAAATTGTCATGCTGAGTTCAGACTGTCTGTAAGTCAGACAGAGAAGGAGAAATATCTATGATGGCTCTTATAAAAGAATCTGAGAAGACGTGATACAAATGAACTTATTTATAAAACAGAAACAGACTCACAGACTTAGAGAATGAACATTTCGTTGCCTGGGGGGAAAGAGTGGGGAAGAGATAGAGAATTTTGGGTGGACATGTACACACTGCTATATTTAAAATGGATAACCAAAAAGTTCCTACCGTACAGCACAGGGAACTCTGGTCAATGGTATGTGGCAGCCTGGATGGGAGGTGAGTTTGGGGGGAGAATGGATACATGTATATGTATGGCTGAGTCCCTTTGCTGTCTGCCTGAAACTATCACAACAGTGTTAACTGGATATACAAAATACAATCAAAATAAAAACAATACAAAATAGAAAAGTTTTAGAAAACCGAACCTGAGAGAGTGGGTCTGCTCTGAGTCTGCACTGAAACGTGAGCCTCATGGCTCCTGTCACCCACTTGGCAACATGAGGTGGACTGTTCTTGTAGGCTGGGGCTGCAGGCATCCCATCTGTCTTTGGGCACCTTTGCCTCCCGGGTGTCCTGTGCCCTTTCCATTGCTATGGTGCAGTCGATGTGATCAGAAGCTTGTAATCAATCACTAAGCTGGACCAGCATGACATGAGCCATGGGGCTAAAGTCAAGGGCAGGAAAAGGAAGCGTATTCATCTGAACCATCAAGGCTCATTGACCGTGTAGTTCTCCTACCCAACACTCAGAGCAGACCCCCCCCAGGAAGGCGATGCTGAGTGAAATCCAGGTGACGTGTGGCAGGTGACATGGCTTTGCTGGGGAGCCACTTGTCTGGTCCCAACTCACACTACATGAGGGGGCCATAACCGCCTTCACCAGCATCTGCTTCTGTTAATGGAACGAAACCACTCCCTCGACAAGTGTCAGTATTTAAGCTAGACTGATCTAGCACAGAGTCTGCAAGCTGGATGCCCCACGAGACCCCGCCAGCAGACGGGTCCCATTTGGCTGGAACTGAACCTTTAGTGAGCTGGAAAGGAATTGAAATAGTTGGTAGTACTTAAAATTTAGAGATGTCATGTAGCAATCCTAAATTCCTCTCTCTCAGTTCTGACTGCACTGGTTCTGAAGGTGCAGGTCCATTTCACGGTGAGGTGCCAGGGCTGGTGAGCCACGGCCAGTCTGAAGTCTCACCGGCGGTCTTGGCCAGACCAGAGCTCAGGCTGCTGCCGCCTCAGGCAGGGAACCGTCCTCTCCCCCTCAGCCCTGTCATTACCAGGGACTCTAAAAGCAGCCAGGAGCCTGTCTCCCGGCCTCCTGCCAGATAAGCTGTCAATGAGAATAATTGCTTTTTAAATTGGGGATCTAGTTCTTTCCAGCATCTCACAATCACTGTTTCTTTACGGTGTTGGTTCATCACTTCAAGGAAATTCTAGAAGGTGGATGACAACTGTGATTGATAAGGAAGTAAAACAATCTGATAAATACAAATATGAACACTTCACCTAGATAGGAAGAAAACAGAAGTATGTGTTTTAAGGGACAAGTGAAAGATTGGTTTTCAACTAAAGATTGTTTCACTTTATTTGTTTTTGTTTCAAAATCCTGCTTCCGCAGATGTTTCTGCCCCTTGTTGCCGAGTTACAGGCTGTTGAATCATCCCAGCCCTGTTGTGTTATGCATTTTCTGCCTGCAGAAAGGCCGTGAAACTTCCCCTCCTGCTTTTTTCACTGATAAATTAGACCATGTGGCCAAGCTCTCCAAGCTCCCAGCTCCGGGAAGAGAGGCAGGTACAGGCTGGAAGATCTGAGGTTATTGTTTCCTTGTTGATTGAATGACTCTTTCAAGTAGGAGCCTCTTTTCTTGCAAGGCTGGGAAAGAATGAAATGACTCCCTTTCATCTGATACAGATGCGTATTTTTAAATATTTGAAATGCCAGGCTATCTCGCTGATCACCTTGAATAGCTGTTGTCATAATGTAACAGAATGCCCGAGCAGGGTCTTCTATTGCAAAGCCTTTGGAAAAGCGAAAGGAACACAGAAGGCATGGTGGCTATTAACACAGAAAGGGGTCTAGGTTCTCTTTCGATTTGTCAAACATTTGCTGTTCTTGTTTCCTTTCTATTTGCTCTGCTGGCATCTATTAGAAATGGACCTTGAGATAATTTACTCTCACTATCACAAATTCCAATGCTTTGGCCTTAAGATCTTTCCTTGTTGCTTTTGTGTATTTTCTTGCATTTAGGGTAAAGATGCTTGTGAGATCACAGAGAGACCCATGCCTTGTTCTGTCTCTTCCAAACGGGTTGGTGGGCCTGGCCACCTGCTCCGTCTCCCTCGGCGGGTTACCCATTCCTGAGGGGTAGGAACTCCTCAGGGTTACGCAGCCCTGAGGGGAGGGCTTCAGGCTTTTCTGTATCACATCTCCAGGCCACCCTCCCCATCCTCACTCAACAAGAAAATAAAATCAGCTGGAAGATGGCTTTTCACCTACAGACCAAGGAGTCTGTCCCTCTGCCTCTGGCCCCTTCCTCCCGGTCACAGTGATGTTGATCGGGGTCTAGGCCTCCTTAACCAATAGAAATAATTCAAGCAAGGCTTTATTTGGGCTCCTGCTGCAGCAGGGGGAGCAAGAACAAACAGGCTCTCTTGCTTGTTTAACTCACTAAGGGGCGGGGCAGGGAACGAGCTGGTTCCTGAGACAGGATAAGGGCTGGAGGGATGGCTTAGGTGGTCTGCCCACCCCCTTGATGATGTTGAATGCAGGGGGCAGGCACAGTACCCTGCTTTTGCTCCTGGCTCTTCAGAAGTGGCACTTGGGTTTCTGGTCTCTGTATATCTTGTCCATCATTTGCCCCAACTATGCATGTACACATTTATTTTCAGTCCCTTACAGTTTCTTTGTATTTTGTCACCCAAGGAGACATCTGTCCATGTGCAAGCACAGCAACAAACAGTCTCAGGTCCCAAGTCCCCGCTTATCTTAACAGTGACCACATGGGTCCCTCTTGTGTGGGATGATCACAACTGCCCTGGTGCTCTGGGTACCAAATTCCTGGCCTAAGAGAGCATCTGAGTCTGCTAACAACCCCGCTCTGGCCCCTGCAGTGACACACACCCCTCTTTCACAAAGGCACACAGTCAGTCAGTCAAGTCAGTCGCTCAGTCGTGTCTGACTCTTTGCGACCCCATGGGCTGCAGCACGCCGGGCTTCTCTGTCCCTCACCATGCAGAGGGCCGTGAATTCGCTTCTGCCTCCCTGCAGCTTCTGCAGTTCCCGGGAAGACTCTTTCAGTGTTGTGGTCCTGGAGGCCACTTCCTCTTGAAGCTACTTCTCCCCCGTCACTGTCCTCAGAACCTGATAATCTTGCTCACTGTCATTCATTTCCCTCCTGTGGAGGCTGGTGAGCCGTCTCCTGCATCTCTGCCACTCTGACTCAGAC
This sequence comes from Bison bison bison, assembly GCF_000754665.1. Lineage (NCBI taxonomy): Eukaryota > Metazoa > Chordata > Mammalia > Artiodactyla > Bovidae > Bison > Bison bison. The sequence goes on from NW_011495073.1 coordinate 3,288,736, forward strand.
TCTTGGATTGGCTCCTTACATAGCGATCGCCCTTCAGTTGCTGAGAAACTCACACACCGCCTGTCAGCTCTCTTCTTCACGCCCAGGCTCTCCCGGCGTTGCGGCAGCCAGTCTCCAGGATTCCTTCTCCATGAACCTCCAGTCTGTCTCTAGCCTCGACTTCATTCCTAAACTGGGAAGGTCAAAAACGAGACAATGGGCCCCCAGTAGAGTCTCTTGTGCTAAACCCTGAGTCACTAATCTGAGACTTACTCGCAGCTTGGTTCTCCCAAAGCCTTAAACCAGCCGATCAGGAACCACCCCCTCAGCACAGGTGAGGTCACCAGCTTCACAGGTGGCCTTGCCATAACCAAACCTTTTTTTTGCCAAGTATACATCCTTGTTCCTGCTGCCCTCTGCCTGTAATATATCAATGGCAACTCAGATCTCCCTCCTATCTGCTAGATTGAATGCTGCCCAATTTGCATCAATTTTTGCTCAAGTAAACTATAGAAATTTTGAATCTGCCTCAGATCATCTTTTAACGGTTTGTGTGCACCCTGCACCACCTTCCCCTGGATGTCTGGTGGCCCCTTGCCCTTAGCAGGTCCTCTCTGAACCCTGGACCCCCACCCCTCCTAGCTGCACTCTCCTGGGTCCAGACAGGAAACATCACCTGCTGATTCATCCTTCCTATAGGGAGTCCTGGCGCTAGGACCTGTGTGGTTCTTGGATCTGATGATCTCTCTTTGCCTGCCTTCCTCTAAACCCAGTCCTCCTGCCTCCTTTCCTCACTCAGCCCTTCAGTCCTCATGAGACAAAGTGATCTTTCAAAAACATCACATCAGATACGTCTTTTCACTATTCAAGACACTGGCTCCCTAAAACAGTCCATCTATCCTGTCCACTGTCTCTGCCCTTGCCCTGGGTGGTTTTCCTTTCCAGCTTGTGTTGTATTAATTCACGAGTGGGCACTTCATCCTGTCTGTCCACCCCACTGCCCAGCGCCCAGTGCTGAGACAGAGGAGGCACTCAACACTTGTTTAACAAAAGACTGGTTCTGGGTTCCTTGTTCACTGAACAGATGAGCAGATTTTTTGTTGGCAGGCACTGGGTTTGTTTTTGCAGGTGAAACAGCAGTTTTTGTTTGTGCAGGAAATTGGAAAACAACTTATCCCAGAAAAAGTGGAAAGAATCTTCAGTTGGACAGGAGACCACAGTAACTGGAGGGTGTAGCAGTGAACTGCATGGACAAGTGTTGGTCTTTGAAGTTCTTGAGCCAGTGTTGGCTGGTCCAGGTGACCGGAGAGCAGGGCTGAAGAAATCTACGCTGAGCAACTGCAGGCTGCTGACTGGTGTGAAGTCCTTGGGCTGGGTTTCAGCTCTGATGTGTCAGTAGGATTCCTAGAAAGGTCAAGACAGCACCTTCTGCGTAAGCACTTGGGGTTTTGGACAAGCCGTCAGCATGGGGTCCACTCCAGGCCCCGAGACTAGAGCCTGTCTCTGAGACCTGAGCACAGAAGCTCAGTTGTCACAACCAGGGAAGCAAGTCCAAGTCCAGGCCAACAGCACCGGTTTGGTGACGAGTCTGGGTGTGACACTAGTGTTTCCTGGTTCTCCCGTGTGTCTTAGGAGGACTCCAAGAGAATGAGCCAGAATTGAGCCTGTTATTTCTGGGGTGGCCGAAATGCAACCCAGGGACCCCAGTTTTGTGAGTAGAAGTGATGAGGGCCCAGGAACCAGGCATGATGTGGTACTCTGTGGTTCGGTGGGAAATCCTCGCATGTGAAAAATTATCAAAAGTCAGTCATGGACCATGACAGTACTGTGGTAGAGAAAAGGGAGAATTTGGATGCAGAAATCTTGGGTTCAAGCAGCATTTCTTAGGTAATATTGAGTTGGTCAATGCAGAAATCTTGGGTTCAAGCAGCATTTCTTAGGTAATATTGAGTTGGTCAAGTGGCTTCTCTGAGCCTTAATTTTCCCTTCTGTACAGTGGACATAAGGACGCCTTAATCTTCTCCATCTGAATAGCCCTTTTGCTATTCTATGCAAAAAGGACTGCTGGTTGCTAATAGAAGATTTTGGAATCAAAGGAACCTCAAAGGTCTGTGTCAAAGTTCAAAAGGCTACATAAATCCTTCTCTACTTTGGCTTCTCAGAGACTGTCATTGGCTAACGTGCTTTTTGAATTTTCATCATGGGAGTTTCATGTCTGGCATTTCTCAAACTTTTTGACTGAAAAATCTCTTTTTCCTGCTATACTTACTAACCTTTCCAAGAAAAGCATTTTCCCAGAAAGGACAGTTTGGGAAATGCTGATACAGAGGAGTGAATTTGTCACTAACCACGTGTGTGCCTCCGCTTCCTTCTTTATGATATTAACTTTGAAAAGGTATGCCGGATTCTAAAGAAGATTGGGAGCAAGGTGGTAGGGGGTGCTTAGGTAAAATAAGAAGATAAATTCATCATAGAAAGATGTTTGCAGAAAAGTGTACCATCCTGGCTTGGAGACCTAGCACATCACATCGAGAGCTGACAGCTGAAGCATTTCACTTCTCACAGAGCCGCTGAGCAATGCGGACAGGCCAGGGAGGAGGGGGGCCTCATGGCTGCCTGAGCTCAGGTTTCCTGGGAGACACTAGATGTTGGATATGAAGGTGTTTTTCTACTTCGAAAAGCTGGGGAAAGAACTTAAAACCAAAACGAAATAGCTATGTGACCCAGATAACCATGATGGTGTAGTCTTTCACTCAGCCAGACGCTCTGGAGTGTCAAGTCAAGTGGGCCTTAGGAAGTACTGCCGCCAATAAAGCTGGTGGAGGTGTTGGAATTCCAGCAGAGCTATTTAAAATCCTAAAAGATTGTGCTATCAAAGTGCCACACTCATTATGTCAGCAGATTTGGAAAACCCAGCAGTGGTCACAGGACTGGAAAAGGTCAATCCTCATTCCAGTTCCCAACAAGGGCAGTACTAAAGAATGTGCTGGCCATTGGACAACTGCACTCATCTCCCATGCCAGTAAAGTTGTGCTCAAAATCCTTTGAGTGAGGCCTCAGCATTACGTGAACTGAGAATTTCCAGATGTTCAAACTGGGTTTAGAAAAGGCAGAGGAAGCAGAGATCAAATTGCCAACATTGGCTGGATCATAGAGAAAGAAAGGGAATTCCAGAAAGACATCTATCTCTGTTCCATTGACTATGTTAAAGCTTTTGACTGTGGGGATCGTAACGAACTGTGGAAAACTCTTTTTTAAGTGATGGGAATACCAGAGCATCTTACCCGTCTCCTGAGAAACCTGTATGCAGGTCAAGAAGCAACAGTTAGAACCCTGTATGGAACAACTGACTGGTTTAGGATTGAGAAAAGAGTACAACAAGGCTATTTATTGTCATCTTGTTTATTTAATTTATACACAGAGCACATCATGTGAAATGCCGGGTTGGATGATTTACAAGCTAGAATCATGATTGCTGGGAGAAATATCAACAACCTCAGACATGTGGATCAGCCAGTTCAGTCGCTTAGTCATGTCTGACTCTTTGCAACCCCATGGACTGCAACATTCAAGGCTTCCTTGTCTGTCACCAATTCCTGGAGCTTGTTCAACTCAAGCCCATTCAGTTGGTGATGCCATCCAACTATCTCATCCTCTTTGTCCCCTTCTCCTCCTGCCTCCAATCTTTCCCAGCATCAGGGTCTTTTCTAAGGAGTCAGTTCTTCACATCAGGTGGCTAAAGATTTTGAATTTCAACTTCAGCATCAGTCCTTCCAATGAACACTCAGGATTGATCTCCTTTAGGATGGACTGGTTTGATCTCCTTGCTCTCCAAGGGACTCTCAAGGGTCTTCTCCAACACTACAGTTGAAAAACATCAATTCTTCAGTGTTCAGCTTTCTTTATAACCCAACTTTCACATCCATACATGACTAATGGAAAAACGATAGTTTTCCATAGATGGACTTTTGTCAACAAAGTAATGTCCCTGCTTTTTAATATGCTGTCTAGGTTTGTCATAGCTGTTATTCCAAGGAACAAGTGTCTTAATTTCATGGCTACAGTCACCATCTGCAGTGATTTTGGAACCCCCAAAAATAAAGTCTGTCACTGTTTACACTGTTTCCCCATCTATTTCCCATGAAGTGATGGGAACAGATGCCATGATCTTAGTTTTCTGAATGTTGAGTTTTAAGCCAACTTTTTCACTCTCCTCTTTCACTTTCATCAAGAGGCTCTTTAGTTCTTCTTCGCTTTCTGCCATAAGGGTGGTGTCATCTGCATATCTGAGGTTATTAATATTTCTCCCAGCAATCTTGATTCTAGCTTGTGCTTCATCCAGCTCAGCATTTCTCATGATGTACCCTTCCTGTAAATTAAATAAGCAGGGTGACAATATATAGCCTTGATGTACACCTTTCCTGATTTGGAACCAGTCTGCTGTTTCATGTCTGGTTCTACTTGTTGCTTCTTGACCTGCATATAGATTTCTCAGGAGGCAGGTGAGGTGGTCTGGTATTCCCATCTCTTTCAGAATTTTCCACAGTTTGTTGTAATCTACACAGTCAAAGGCTTTGGCATAATCAATAAAGCAGTAGATGTTTTTCTGAAACTCTCTTGTTTTTTTGATGATCTAGCGGATGTTGGCAATTTTATCCCTGGTTCCTCTGCCTTTACTAAATCCAATTTGAACATCTGGAATTCCAGGGTTCACCTACTGCTGAAGCCTGGCTTGGAGAATTTTGAGCATTACTTTGCTAGTCTGTGAGATGAGTGCAATTGTGTGGTAGTTTGAGCATTCTTTGGCAATTCCTTTCTTAGGGATTGGAATGAAAAGTAACCTTTTCCAGTCCTGTGGCCACTGCTGAGTTTTCCAAATTTGCTGGCATATTGAGTGCAGCACTTTCACAGCATCATCTTTCAGGATTTGAAATAGCTAAACTGGAATTCCATCACCTCCACTAGCTTTGTTTGTAGTGATGCTCCCTAATGCCTGCTTGACTTTGCATTCCAGGATGTCTCGCTCTAGGTGAGTGATCACACCATCATGGTTATCTGGGTTGTGAAGATCTTTTTTGCATAGTTCTTCTGTGTAGTCTTGCCACCTTTTCTTAATATCTTCTGCTTCTGTTAGGTCCATACCATTTCTGTCCTTTATTGAGCCCATCTTTGCATGAAATGTTCCCTTGGTATCTCTAATTTTCTTGAAGAGATCTCTAGTCTTTCCCATTCTGTTGTTTTCCTCTATTTCTTTGCATTGATCACTGAGGAAGGCTTTCTTATCTCTCCTTGCTATTCTTTGGAACTCTGCATCCAAATGGGTATATCTTTTCTTTTCTCCTTTGCCTTCAGCTTCTCTTCTTTTCTCAGATATTTGTAAGACCTCCTCAGATAGCCATTTTGCATTTCTTTTTCTTGTGGATGGTCTTGATCACTGCCTCCTATACAATGTCACAAACCTCTGTCCACAGTTCTTTAGGCGCTCTGTCTATCAGATCTAATCCCTTCAATCTCTTTGTCACTTCCACTGTATAATCACAAGGGATTTTATTTAGGTCCTACCTGAATGGTCTAGTGGTTTTCCCTACTTTCTTCAATTTAAGACTGAATTTTGCAATAAGGAGATATGCAGATAATACCACTCTAATGGACTTTACTGGTGGCTCAGATGGTAAAGAATCCACCTTCAATGCAGGAGACCTGGGTTTGATCCCTGGATTGGGAAGATTCCCTGGAGGAGGGCATGGAAACCCACTCCAATATTCATACCTGGATAATCCCCATAGACAAAGGAGCCTGGCAAGCTACAGTCCATGGAGTTGCATAGAGTCAGACATGACTGAGCGACTAAACACACACAACACTCTAATGGCAGAATACAAGAGGAACTAAATATCCTCTTGATGAGGGTGAAAGAGGAGAGTGAAAAAGCTGGCATAAAGCTCAATATTAAAAAACTAAGATCCCTGCATCCAGTCCCATCACTTCATGGTAAATGGAAGGGGAAAGGGTGGAATCAGTGACCGATTTCCTCTTCTTGGGTTCTAAAATCACTGTGGATCATGACTACAGCCATGAAATTAGAAGACAATTGCTTCGTGGCAGGAAAGCTATGACAAGCCTAGACAGTGTGTTAAAAAATTAAGATATCGCTTTGCCAACAAAGGTCCATATAGTCAATGGTATGGTTTTTCCAGTAGTCGTGTATGGATGTGAGAGCTGGACAATAAAGAAGACAGAGCACCAAAGAATTGAAGCTTTTGAACTGTGGTGTTGGAGAAGACTCTTGAGAGTCCCTTGGACTGCAAGGAGATCCAACCAGTCAATCCTAAAGGAAATCAACCCTGAATACTCTTTAGAAGGACTGATGATGAAGTTGAAACTCCAATACTTTGGCCACCTGATGCAAACAACCAACTCAATTGAAGAGACCGTGATGCTGGGAAAGATTGAAGGTGGGAGGAGAAGGGGATGACAGAGGATGAGATGGTTGGTTGGATGGCATTACCTGCTCTATGGACTTGAACTTGGGCAAACTCCAGGAGAGGATGAGGGACAAGGAAGCCTGGTGTGCTTCAGTTCATGGGGTCAGAAAGGGTCAGATACGACAAGGTGACTGAATAAAAACAACAACAGTTATGAAAGAATAATAGTTGTATTAAGGTATTTTGTTATAGGTGATGTGATAGAGGGGCAGTAAGAGAGCTTCCTCCCCTTTCGAGGACCTTGTGAGGCTGAATGGGGTGGAATTGGTCATTTCTTAAAAAATGGAAGTGTTAGTTGCTCAGTCCTGTCTGACTCTTTGGGATCCCATGGACTGTGGCCTGCCAGGATCCTCTGTCCATGGGATTCTTCAGGCAAGAATACTGGCGTGGGTAGCCATTTCCTCCTCCAGGGGACATTCCTGACCCAGGGACTGAACCTGGGTCTCCTGTATTGCAGGCAGAAAACTGACTTCAACACCAGAACTCACCAGCAATGAAGCCCTGGGTGAAAGAAACAGTTTCTTTGAGTCTTAGTTTCTTTATGTGTGAGATGGGGATGGTGCATTCAGGCAGAGCTGTCATTGCCTCAGTTTACACAAGTCTGAAGCTCTGAAGGAGTCCACAGCAGTTTCTTGACCTCAGCATCACGGACACCATGGGTTGACCTAGTCTGTATTGTGCAGGATAATGTGTACATTGTAGGATGTTTGGCATTATCCCTGGTTCCTAGGCTCCAGGGGAACCTGCTCCCCAGTTGTGACAACTCGATCTGTCTCTAAACGTTGTCAGCTGCCCCTGGGGAAGCAAATTAGCCCTTGATTGAGAACCACTGCTCTAGGTAAAGATCACAACTGTGGCATTTATCAGAACTCTTATTTTAAAAACAACTGATTTGATGGGAAAAGATGATTCGGGGCTGGAGCTTTGAAGAATACAATGTCAAAATTCCTCCTGGAGAGATTTCTTTAATAAGGATACTTATCAATGTGAAATGAAATGTCCTTGAATAAACAGCCTTTAGTTGCATCTATTGATAGTTTTGAGCAAGATGACCACTTCTGTTTTCCTGACACCACCAGTATCATCTTCAGCACAGGTTCATGCTCATCAGGGTGAAGGAAGACCAAGGCCACTCAGAGAAAGCAGTGCAGGGCTGTTGCAGAGGTTATTCTTAGAGGGGTACCTTTTGTTTCTTATGAAATTGCCTCCTCTTATTTGTCGACACTGTAAGCAGCAGCTACCCACCCAACGTTCATCCTCCTCTTTAATCCTTCCGTCATCTTAGAGCTGATTCAAGGGAGGGACGCCGAGAGCTCTCCAACATTCATGTGCCCGCTTAGCTGCATCTTCCTCCTGTGACCCGGCCACCATCACTGCCACCTAGGTCCCGGCTTGGCCTCCGCGGTCTCCCGTGTCCTCAGCTGTCACCCCAGGCTGCCGGTCGCCCACACGTCAGCCAGAATGATCTTTCTTAGGCGCAATTCTTTGCTCTTCCCCTCCTGACAAACCTTCTACAACTGTGCACTGTCTTTGTAAAATTCACATTTTGGGGGAATGACATGGAAAATCTTCTTTAGTTTATATGCAACCGTGACTTTTATCAGTTCCTGCCTCAAAAGAGATGAGCCAGGCACCCCGAGTTGCTGTCTATGGGGAACAGCTCTCAGATCCTCCCCCCTCACTCCTGTCGTGATGAGTTCTTGTTCACCGTTAGATACTAGATGCCACATCACCCCTTCAGAAACCTTCCTTCAGAAACCAGGGACATAGACAGGCTCTAGGCCACAGCATGTGGTCCCCACTATTTCTGTGCCATCGCACACACCTCTGCCATCTGCCAAGGACTTCTTACTGCCCAAATTTTCTGTGGTCTCCTTTGGCACATTTTAGGATATCCTTCTATCCAGCCTACTGCTGAGGATGTTGTTTTTATTCAGTGTCCTAAGAGAAAGTGAAAGTGAATTCGCTCAGTGTTGTCCGACTCTTTGTGACCCCATGGACTGTAGCCTACCAGGATCCTCAGTCCATGGGATTTTACAGGCAAGAATACTGGAGTGGGTTGCCATTGCCTTCTCCAGGGGATCTTCCCGATCCAGGGATTGAACCCTGGTCTCCCGCATTGTAGGCTGACGCTTTACTGCATGAGCTACCAGGGAAGTCCTAAGAGAAGGAAGGTCCTATTGTTAGCGTGATCTGCCCCCTCTTACTAGCATGGGCACCTCCCAGGGTTTGAGTAAGAAAAGTGCCCTTGTGTGATTTTGCCCTTTATCTTAAGCCTCTGCCCTGAAGGCCTCGGCCAGGAGTCCAGGCTCTCAGCTAGAAGGCGATGTTAGTGAGAGACACATTTCCCTCTGAAGTTGTTCTTTCTATTTTTTTTTTTAATTAAATTTTTGGCGGGCACATGCTAATCATACCCAGCATCAGCACTTACCATTTTTGTTTCAGATACCCTCATTCTTTTTTCTATAAATTTTTAAATTTTTATTTATTTTTTAATTGAAGGATAATTGCCTTACAGAATTTTGTTGTTTTCTGCCAAACCTCAACATGAATCAGCCATAGGTATGATTGTTCTCCCTCTTGAACCTCCCTCCCATCTTCCTCCCCATCACACCCCTCTGGGTTGAAAATCCCAGACATATCATCTCATCAGCTTCCCCAGTCAATACCTTACTAGGAAACTGTAGAAAACAGAAACTTCCTTTCAGTGTAGTCTCAATACCTCCTAAACTTCTTCTCAGCAATTTCTTAATGTCATTTTATATTCACAACATATTCACTTTGCTCTTGTTGTCTCACAACAGTCTCTGCACATCTGGTTTGCTTGGGTCAGGATCCGACCAGGTTGCCCCATCTCAGGTGATATGTCCCTTGGATCCTTGTTTCCTGTGACGGCCCAGAGTTATAGCTGTGTAGATGCTGACTCTGGTGGGGGGGTGTCCTCATCCCACTGGAGGCGCAGGCTCTGCTTGCCCCTTTGGTGATGTTGGGAAGGTCAGTGGGTTCAGGGTCATCACTCTGGCAGCAGAAGGGACCCACCGTCCTCTTCAGCAGAGCTGAGCAGTCCTGGATGACTCTGGTCCAGGACCTTAGGTCACTAAAGGGCTTCACAAGGGTGACTTTTCAAACTAAATTTCATCCTGGATGATCATGGACCATCCTTCTGTACAGAATGACTTTTCCTCCACAGTTATCTGGTTCCCCTGAAATACAGTTTGTCTGGGATAGAGATGATACTTACTTGACTCTCTTTACTAGTTTTTAAATAATGAATTGGTGTCCTGCGGGTCAGGAACAAGCGTGGTGTGTGCATGTGTGTGTGTTTTGAGTGTAAAATGACCTAACTGATTGTTCTAATTCATTGCAGTTATTATCCCCTTTGGCAGCTCCCTGGTGGCTTAAATGGTAACGAGTCCGCCTGCAATGCAGGAAACCCGAGTTCGATTCCTGGGTTGGGAAGAGCCCCTGGAGAAGGAAATGGCAACCCACCCCAATATTCTTGCTTGGAGAATTCCATGGACAGAGGAGCCTGGCAGGCTATAGTCCATGGGGTCACATAGATTGGGACACGACTGAATGACTAACATACATACATACACACACACACACACACACACACACATTTTGATAGTTTGATAGTTCCAATTGCCTTTTTCAAAATTATTATTATTTTTTTTATTTAGGCTATAGTTGCTTTACAAAGAGCTATAAGTTTCTGCTGCACAGCAAAGTGACTTCGCTATATGTATACACATAGCCCCTCCTTCTTGAACCTCCCTCCCATCCTTCTAGGTCACCACAGAGTACCAAGTTCAGCTCCCTGTGCTAAACAGCAGCTTCCCACTGTTTATTTTAATTCTATTTTAGTGGAGCCTCTCCAGGCCACATTCTTTGATAAGAATAAGACGTATCTGATGACATCTTTGTTTCCTGGTACAATGAGATCCCTCAGGCTTTTTTCATACACTTCCTGCACTGCCCACTTCTCTCTCAGGCTTGTGGGTTTCCTGTGGGTGGGAAATGTATTTCTAGATGACCATCTGGACATCTGGGGTGCTCATGGGTGCTGGGTTGCCATTGCTTCCAGGTTTTTCATAGACAGAGCCAGCAAATATGCAAAGAAGGAAAAAAATAACTCAGGAATTCTTCCTGATATTTCCATTTCAAACCCAGCATCACAAGGATTTTGACTTTGATTTTATACATGAATCTGTTTCAATTGAATGTCAGTTTTTAATGATATTGATATAATTTCTCAATTGTTTTCTCTTAATAAATAATTATGAGTATAACATATAAAATACCAACATTCTTACTAACACTAGAGCTGGTGAATGTAGTTTAAGGTGATTTTTGTAGTTTTTTTATCCCAGGCTCTAACCTAAGACTGCAAAAATAATGTGTTTTCTAGTCATTTGAAATAATTCTTTTCAATATAGTTATGCTACCAATCAGAGTTACAGTTAGGGTCCATTGGTTTGGGTTTGTTTTCCAATTTTCAGAGATCGCTTCCTTTATATTTAGTTTTGTTTCCCGGGTTTGTAAAATATTGCATGATTCCAACGTCAAAACTGAGAGGAGCCTCACTCAGAACTTGCCTGTGTGTTCCCTCTCCTTAAGGATGCTCTGCACGGGACCTGGGCTCTCTTCTGTTGCCTCTGTGCAGATGCAGTGTGTGCCTGGGGGCTTCTCTGGTGGCTCAGATGGTAAAGAATCTGCCTGCAGTACAGGAGACCTGGGTTCAATCCCTGGGTTGGGAAGATCCCCTGGAGGAGGGATGACAACCCACCCTAGTATTCTTGCCTGGAGAATCCCATGGACAGAAGAGCCTGGCGGGCTACAGTCCATGGGTTGAAAAGATTTGGACACAGCTGAGCAACTAACATAGACACACACAGAGTGCCCATGAGTGTGTCTCTGTAACACATAGAGCCTAGTGTGTGCACACCTGTGTGTATGGGTGTTCACGGCCCTCTTTCACACAGCAGGGTGTTGTGTGCACATTGACACATGACCCGTTGACTTGGCCATCCTGGGCAGACACTCTATGCATCCAGAAAGCCTCTTCCTCTGGGGCGTGCTCCACACTCACGGGCTGGATCCAGGCTGTGCTCCCAGGCCTCCCTCCAGGCCTCACTGCTGGGCTCAGGGCACAGCTCCCTCTGTGGCTGCGGCCATCCCAGCTGTGTGCACCCACATCACCCTCTGCTTGAAAGTGTCTGGGGCACCTCCCAGCAGAGGCCGATTGGTTCCATGGTGGACGGATGCCTATGGAGGTGTTCGGCTTGGGGCCTGTTGCCTCTGAGTTCAGCCCTGAGCTCTCCTTCCTTCTGTTGTAGAGGCTCTTCCCAGGAGGCTTCTTAGACTGTGAGTTTCTCTTCCCATTGTTTTTAAGCAAGCGTATATTCCATTTTTATGTATGTGTGTATACACACAGTATATGTAACATGTAAGTTATTTATGCGTCTATGTGTAAGTATAGACTTCCCTGGTGGCTCAGAGGGTAAAGCGTCTGCCTACAATGCGGGAGACCCGGGTTCAATCCCTGGGTTGGGAAGATCTCCTGGAGAAGGAAATGGCGACTCACTCCAGTATTCTTGCCTGGAGAATCCCATGAATGGACGAGCCTGGTAGGCTATAGTCCATGGGGTTGCAAAGAGTCAGACACGACTAAGCGACTTCACTTCACTTCACTTCACTTCATATTTAAGTATACACACGCGTATACCTATATATCTCCCCATTATATGTGCTTGTTTGTGTATATAAATATAAATATAAATATAAATATAAATATAAATATATAATCTCCCTGTACATGGCCTGGTGATTGTGCTCTAATTAGACATTCACTTGGGCTCAGTTTGAACACTAGTGATGCTTGTTTTCTTAATGAGAAAGCTCAAGAACGTGACAATCAAATCTTTTTTTTAAATGGAAATTAAAGTAATGCTCAAAATTCTCCAAGCCAGGCTTCAGCAATATGTGACCGTGAACTTCCAGATGTTCAAGCTGGTTTTAGAAAAGGCAGAGGAACCAGAGATCAAATTGCCAACATCCGCTGGATCATGGAAAAAGCAAGAGAGTTCCAGAAAAACATCTATTTCTGCTTTATTAACTATGCTAAAGCCTTTGACTGTGTGGATCACAATAAACTGGAAAATTCTGAAAGAGATGGGAATACCAGACCACTTGACATGCCTCTTGAGAAATTTGTATGTAGATCAGGAAGCAACAGTTAGAACTGGACATGGAACAACAGACTGGTTCCAAATAGGAAAGGGAGTACATCAAGGCTGTATACTGTCATGCTGCTTATTTAACTTATATGCAGAGTACATCATGGAAACGCTGGGCTGGAAGAAGCACAAACTGAAATCAAGATTGCCGGGAGAAATATCAATAACCTCAGATATGCAGATGACACCACCCTTATGGCAGAAAGTGAAGAGGAACTCAAAAGCCTCTTGATGAAAGTGAAAGAGGAGTGAAAAAATTGGCTTAAAGCTCAGCATTCAGAAATGGCATTCATAGCATCCGGTCCCATCACTTCATGGCAAATAGATGGGGAAACAGTGGAAACAGTGTCAGATTTTATTTTTTTGGGCTCCCAAATCACTGCAGATGGTGACTACAGCCATGAAATTAAAAGACACTTACTCCTTGGAAGGAAAGTTATGACCAACCTAGATAGCATATTGAAAAGCAGAGACATTACTTTGCCAACAAAGGTCCGTCTAGTCAAGGCTATGGTTTTTCCAGTGGTCATGTATGGATGTGAGAGTTGGACTGTGAAGAAAGCTGAGGGCTGAAGAATTGATGCTTTTGAACTGTGGTGTTGG
>NW_011495073.1:3302280-3314153 GCF_000754665.1 Bison bison bison
TTGGCCACCTCATGCAAAGAGCTGACTCATTGGAAAAGACTCTGATGCTGGGAGGGATTGGGGGCAGTGCCGGGGTCCAGCCCCGGCTGATCCAGGGTATTCGAAGGAGAGACGGCATCCGCGACCTATTTATTTAAATATTCATCAAAGATATAAAGAGTAATAGAATGAGGATAGCTCAATGAGAAAATTTAGTGGAGAACAGAGGCTGAATAATTCAGCCAGAAGGTGAGAGAAAGAACGACATGGGGAGACCAAGTTTCGGTGAACAAGGCCTGCACTTTATTTTTCAAAGTAGTTTTTATACCTTAAGTTATGCATAGAGGATAATGGGGGAAGGGGTAGAGTCATGCAGTAAGCCAGGCTTTCTTCCTGCAAGCTTATCATATGCAAAAGTTTAGATGATTTGCATCATCTTCTGGCCCGGAGGCCTGTTAACATTTTAAGACCCTTTCTTCAGAAAACTTATTTTTCTCTAAAGGTGATTAGGCAGGCGCCACCCTCCAAAAGCATTAAAGTTGCATTCCTATAGGGCAAAGGCGTGGTGGGCTACAACAAAAACGAATTAACTCAAAGGTCCAAGGTTACAAACATTAAAGCTACTACTTACACCAATTATATTAATCAATACACTGCCAGGGACACAGCAGGTAAGGGATATGGAGACTTGGCAGCAAACATTGGCCCAACAAGTGAAAAACCCTTCACCAATACAATTTCTAATTAATCTTTTAACTGCTCAAAGGACTCTGTATTTAGACAGTTTAGAACATCTTATGCCTCTCACAGTTGGGAGGCTCTGAGCAATCACATGTGGCTGGAAAAACCTATTCAGGCAGGCTAGAGGACTTCCAAAGGAGTTTGTAGGTTGAAACACTATCATACCCAGGAACTTTATTAACTGGAGCTGTAAGTTAACTCTTTTTTCAGAGAGAGGTAGTGGGGGACAGCCCCCCGTAAAGTCAGAGGTGTAGGTGAGAGCACAAAGCAGAAAGTAGGCAGACTCTGGTTTTGGGGGTAGATGCTCGAGAATTCCCAGGGGGACTTCTGAGGCTCGATCACGCCTTTGCGTATGCCGAGCCTCCTTCCTCATGACCTTTGCCAAGGGTGGAGTTCCTCATGCTGGCTCCTGGCAGTGATAGACTTCCAGTTGAGCTATTCCAGATCCTGAAAGATGATGCTGTGAAAGTGCTGCACTCAATATGCAATATGCTGGCTCCCAGCAGGGCAGGAGGAAAAGGGGATGACAGAAGATGAGATGGCTGGATGGCATCACTGACTCAATGGACGTGAGTTTGAGTGAACTCTGGGAGTTGGTGATGGACAGGGAGGCCTGGTGTGCAGCAATTCATGGGGTCGCAAGGAGTTGGACACGACTGAACATCTGAACTGAACTGAACTGAACTGAATAGCTCTTTTAGGACTTCCCTTGTGACTTGGCTGGTAAAGAATCTGCCTGCAACGTGGGTGACCTGGGTTCGATCCTTTGGTTGGGAAGATCATTTAGAACTTTGTGCTTTTTTTCAGGTGTACAGCAGAGTTATATATATATTCTTTTTCATATTCTTTTCTAGTATAGGTTATTACAAGATACTGAATAGCTTCCTGTGCTGCACAGTGGGACCTTGTTGCTTGTCCACTCTAAACACAGTCGTTTGCATCTGCTAATCCCTAGAGCCACTCCATCCCTCCCCCACAACCCCTCTGCCTTGGCCACCACAAGTCTGTTCACTGTGTCTGTAAGTCTGTTTCTGTTTCATGTATAAGTTCGTTTGTGTCATACTTCAAATCCACATATAAGTAATATCATATGTTACTTGTCTCTCTCTGTCTCAATTACTTCACTAGGTATGACCATCTCTAGGTCCCTCTGTGTAGGTTCTAATGGCATTGTTTTGCTCTTTGTAATGGGGAATAATATTCCACTGTATGTATGTACCTTATCTTTATCCATTTCTCTATCAATGGAAATTTAGCTTGTTTCCATATACTGTCTATTGTAAATAGCAGTGAACGTTGGAGTGACTTTGTAAAAATACCCCTTCTCTGATGCATGGAGAGTGGCTCAGGGTCCCCCTGATGACACAGGCCAGACCTGGAGCTGAGGCTGGTGAAGGGTGCCCCTGTCCCTCCAGCTCCCCGAGGCTCTCCCGCCCAGGCACACGGGAGTTCAGAGCTGCCAGGATGGCCCTCGGGCCCTGAACTAGGGAGGACGCCTGGGACTGGGGCCTCTCTGTGCAGCCTTCAGTCGCCACCTCAGATGCCCCTCCTGCCCAGAATGGGCTCTCCTGGGCACCAAGGAGAGTCCACAATGGTGCATTTCTCAGGGGCAGCATGACAGTCATCTTGCTGTGCCTTGACTTCAGCCTGCCCTGGGCAGTAGGTCTGTCCCTCTGGCACAGCCTCTGGCCAGAGAACTACTATTTCACAACCAAAGATGTTACACTGAGAAGTTTCTGTCTCTACCTCCCCAGACTTGGAGCTCTTCAAAACCGTTCTTTTATTCCAGCGAGAGACGAATGCCTGTGGATTCCACGGGACAGGGCGATAAAGACCTGCTTTGGGCAGTTTTGGCCACACGTCTTGTCCAAGACACCAGTAGCCCTTCATCCACCCAGAGTGATCTCACCGTCACTGAGAGCCCGCTGAGAAAGGCACATTGTCTCCTGAGCAGGGAGGGGGAGGTGGTCCCTTAACCAGGGCATCAGGGCTGATTCATCAGACAGGGCATAAACCAGGGACTGCAAACATTGAGGCATGGCAAGAAGGATGTGCCGGATGTCCCTAAATCCTGGTGAGGCTAATGGAGGCTCAGTCTAAGGCTGGGTGACACTTGTCAAGAATGGAGACGGTCAGGAAAGTGGCGGACAGGTCTGACATGAAAACAGTCCTTAATCTAGAAAGGGAGGCCACTGCACTGGAGACGACCACAGGCCTTGCTGGGTAGTGATCTTTGTAAGACCAGGGACAAGAAAGTGGACCGGGAGCCTGGAGATGGTCTGGTCTTGCTTGGAAATTTCTTCCCTTTCTGAAAACAGAAATACTACGGATTGAGATATTGCTAAGGTCGAGGCAGGCTTTGATCTGAGATAAGACCTCATTGTTCCTTTCGGCCTTTTATAAGCTTCCCTCCTTTAGGGTAGCCAGAGTGACCATGCTGGGTCTTACTGGTGGCATTATTGAAGATCTTGTTTTCTCCCTTTAGCATTGGTTTGATGTATTTCCCCATTCACAGTCAAAGTAACTCTATCACCAGTCTGCAGAAAAATGTACAGACTCTTAAAGGCATGTAGTGGGGGTTCTCAGTTGGCACTCAGCACTTTTCACCCCTCACTTCAGGTGGGTCAAGATTGGTCCAAAAGCAGGCGATGAGGGTGGCTGCCAAGAGGGAATGAAGATCCTCCCTGATCAGATCTTGAGGGTCATGGGGTGGAGTCTTTGATTTGAGGACCCAGGGGACTGGGAACACTGAGCATAGACCATCCTCCTCTCCAGGGCCAGTGCACAGATCTGAACCCAGACCAGGCTGATGAAGATGCTGGAAGCCCTTAAAGGGGTGGGTAGTAAACCTATAGGAGAGGACAGGCAGAGGGGCATGATGACCTAGGTGAGAAGTGTGCCTGTCATCTCTGGTTTCGAGGACAACCCCAAAGACAGGGGCTTAAACACCAGACACTCCTCGTGGTTCTGGGGCTGGATGTCCAAGACGGAAGGTCTGGTCAGGTGAGGCCCCGACTTCCTGATTCTCTGGGTCCACATGGGGCAATGAGAAAGAGCTCTGTTCTCTTTGTCTCCATCTAAGGGCTCAGATCCCATTACGGCCCTGCCTCATGATCTTGGCCTTGTCTGAACCTTATCACCTCCCAAAGGCCTCCCCTGCACATGTCATCCAGTTGGGGTTAGGGCTTCACCATAAGCATTTGTGGGGACATAAACATGCAGCTCATCACAGGTGAGTGTGGGCTGAGTGGGCTCTATTGGAAGGTAAACCAGGGAATGGTGGGTTGCTGCAGTTTACCCACAGGCAGCCAGGTTGCAGTGGGGCTCAGCACGTGGGGGGCATGGCCTGGGACCCCCAGAATGAGCTGGGGGAGGCTGAGAGGATGGGGTTTTTCATGGAGCTAGGGAAAGCATTCTTTTTTCCCCTAGAATAAAAGAATGTGAAGTTTGGATAAAAGCCTTGCTGACACACCTGGTCTCTACTGGGCCCCCAGCAGCACTTGGGGCACGACTTGGTGTTGGGAGTCTGTGGGGCTTCTGTTGAAGATGCATGCACATCTGGAGATGGGGTGGGCAGTGGAACCAGAAGACAAATGGCCCCAAGGGCAGAACAGTTGGGAAGCCAGATAGGGGCAATGGGGAGCAGCCTCCAGAGCCATCTCTTGCTCCTACTCCTCTGTGGTTCCAGCGGTGTCCCTCTGGCAGCTGCCAGCCCCTCCCGGAGGTGTCTTTTCCCTGAGCTTCCTCCCTTCTATCAGACTGGGAGGACCCACCTTTCACAGCCACCCTCCCTCCTCCCAGGGAGACTTGGGCCTGTCTTGTGGTCTCTGGGTCCTGCTGTGTGTGGTCAATATCACTGGGCCCCTGGAGAGAGCTTCACTGGTGTCCTGGGGCTGCCATCACAAAATACTGCAGAGTGGGTGGCTTGAACAGCAGAGGCCTGTTCCTCCAAGTTCTGAGGCTGGAAGTCTGAGATCAAGGTTTGGGCAGGGCTGGTTCCCGCTGAGGACTCTCTCTCGGGATTGTAGATGGCCATCTTCTTCCCGTGTCCTCACGTGGTCCTCCCTCCGTATGTGTCTGTGTCCTCAGCTCCTCTTTTTATGGAGTCACCAGTCAGATTGGACTAGGACCCACTGTACAGAGCTCAGTCTAACTTAACATAGTCACCTCTTCAAAGGCTCTGAATCCACAGCTGCGTTTTGAAATCCTGGTGGTAGGACTTTAACCTATGTTTTGGGAACACGTCAGACCCATAGCAGTGCTGTGTACTCAGTTGAGTGATTCATGCTTCCAGACATCGGTCCCCATTCCTTAGGACAGAGTGGAAAATATATGTGCCTGAAGAGTCCTGTGGAAACCCACTGACTTCCTATCACCAATCAGAAACAAGGTGGTTGAAGCAGAAACCTGGTGTCTGCTTCAGCTTTGCATTGTACTGCAAACATCGCAAATGAGCAGGTGTTAGGAAACACCTCTGTGCTGTGGTCTGAGTGCTCTGGGGAAGGCCCCGGGGTCCTCCAGGGCTGGAGATGGTGGGCTCCTGGTTCTGCAGTGCTTTCACTGGGGAGTGAAAGAGGAAAGTCACAGGTAGGACAACAGATCAAAGCAAGATTTAGTAGAAGGGAAAAAAATCTTTCTGCAGCTCCACAAAGGAGAGACAAATTCCCATTGGAACATTATGACATCTTCATGGGGAAGTAAATCGAGTTAGTGATGGGTGTTGAACCATCCATAGGACAGAACAGGGGCTGCATAGTTCTTTTAGGTGCAAGGAAACAATGGCCATTTATTGAGCCTCTGCTGTGTTCAGTGAGCTTTGCATACACAGTAAGTCCAGTGCACACGGACTTTCAAGGTGTGGACTTTCAGAGATGCAAACATGCGTTCTCGTGCCCAGTCGCGTAAGTTAGCGTGTGTGTCTGGCCTGCATTGTCGTGTGCGTGCCCCCTCCACAAGTGGTTGTGCGTCTGTGCACTTCACTGTACACTACTGCATAGAGTGCAGTGATTCAGTATCTTCATTCCAAGCACAGAACCTGTGCCATCAAAGTCAGGACTGAGCGAAACTGCACCTTGCCCTCCATCTCCTATCGCTGACAATCCTTCACCGCTACCGTCTCTCACCTGCTTCCCCTCCCCCAGTCAGTGATTCTTCTTTCCTTTTCACTCGATGTATATGCCGGTTGTTGTACTATCCTACTGTACTTTTCAAGGCACTATACTGTAAGATGAAAAATGTTTTCATTTTTTGCTTGTTTTTATGTATTATTTGTGTGAAAGGTATTATAAACCTATTGCAGTGCAGTGGGCTTCCCTGGTGACTCAGTTGGTAAAGAATCCACCTGCAATGTGGGATACCTGGGTTTGACCCAAGGGTTGGGAAGATTCCTTGGAGAAGGGAATGGCTACCAACTTCAGTATTCTGGCCTGGAGAATCCCATGGGCTGTATAGTCCATGGGATCCAAAGAGTCAGACATGACTGAGCGACCTTCACTTTCATAGTACAGTACTGTATAACCATCTGTGTTAGTTGGGTACCTAGGCTAACTTGGTTGGACTTATGAATAAATGAGACTTTTGAACATGCTCTTAGAACAGAATTGGTTCATATGCCTGGGACTTACTTTATTAATTTGATGACTCTCCATTCAACCCCACTATGGGAGCTCTGATTTCACCACCATGCAGCAGAGGACCTGGCCATCAGAGAGGGGAGACGCTCACCCCAAAGTACCTGAGCTGGAAGAGGAGGAGCTGCCATGTCGGGGAAGTCTCAGAGATTGTCTTCATGGTGAACTGCCCCTTTGGGGAGCAGCCAAATTCTAGAGTGGGAGCATTCTGGGATGGAGGGGTGAGAGCAGGTTTACCTGGAGCAGGACTTCCAGGGGGAGATGTTCTGAGTCTCCTGGAGGACAGCTACAACTCTGATCTCATGTCAGCCCCTGAGTTCCTGGTTCAGTGGGGTCTGGGAGTGGGCCAGAGAATTTGCTTTTCTAGCAGGCTGTGGTCTGGGGGCTGCCCTTCTAGAACCATCCCATCAGAGGAGAAAAATATTTGAAGACAAAATGTCTCAACACCCAGAACGGTGAAGCAAGAATAACATTTCTGCTCAAGAAGACAAAAAGATAGATGATGTTTTAACTTTGTGATTCATTAAAACCCAGGGATGTATTGGTTTTGCCAAAAATCAACATGAATCCAATACAATATTGTAAAGTTAAAAAATAAAATAAAATATTTAAAAAAAAATCCAGGGATGTGCCTGTAAAGGGGACTGTAACTGTGTGTGTTTTGACTTTTTTCCTCCTCTGTTATACTTTAAAACTCCAAAGACAGTGTATCTCTTGGCCAAGCCAGAGGCCGTGTCTAGGGTAGAGTCCTGACATGAGGTTGGGTAAGGAGGCTAGTGGCAGGCAGGGGTGGCAGCCAGTGGACACGTGTCTGCTGGCTCCTCAGGAGCTGGAGCCAGACTGATATCCCCATAGGTGCCTAGAATCTGCCTGTGTCCTTCTGGAGCCCGGAGAAGAATGGGGCTCCTCTGACTCTCCCTGTGTTTATTTTAAGCCCTGACTCATGAAGGGGCCCTTCCTAAAGTGCTTTCCCAGGAATTAGAATTGACATCCACACTGCTCTCCGTGTCCATTAGCACTCAGGCTCCAGTGTGCCTGCTGAGGAGTGCATCAGATCATGGAATTCAGTAGTGCCAGCGCCAGGGCTTTTAGTAAAAAGTGCTCTTAGTGAACTGGTTCTTCTTTAAAGGTCAGTTAATAAAACTTTTCTGCTTAGTTCTTCTACAAAGTTTTCCCTCCTGTCTGTATATTCTCATCTGTGGCCCAGCCTCAGCTAGACTCACTCTAATTTCTGGGATGAGACCTTCACCTTCTGATGGTTCCTACAAGCAGAGAAAACTCTCTGTTTATGTCTCCAGAATCACCACTGGTTTATTTAAGTATCTTCTTGAAGAACTCTTATTCAGAGAATATTTTAAAATGAGAACTTGCTTTTTCAAAGATGATGGCTATTTATACCAGACCTATTTGCACAAAAGACTTGAGGCAAATTATAGGAAATAAATCATTACTATGGGGGGAAAAGAAATGAGTACATTTGAAAGAAGAGCCTGGGAGAGAGGCCTCTGCCTGAAATCTAAGCCAAGAGAGAGCTACGTGATGCAACGGCTCTAACTCTGCATTTTCTGCAGTTTATGTAAAGATGGAGACAGAAAAGATGAGGCAGTGCTCATGTTTTATTAAACGAAGCTATAAAGGATGTTGGAATAGTCAGTTTTCCCTGCTCAAGCACAGAGCAATTTTTCTCTCTTAAAGACTTTAGATAGGCCACACTGAGTCACAGACTAATCAATATTTTAAGAGAATTTTTTTTAATATGAGGTATTTTTCACATAGTCTTTAACCTTAAAAAGAATTGAGGAGAGGACTTCTGCTTTGTGGTCTGGCATGTAAGGAGCTTAAACAACACCCCTCCATTTCAATCACAAATAGAAAGCTGAGCAAATTGAAAAAAAACTAGCAACTCTTCTTAGATCTGTTGGAGAAGTGAAATTGCAGGGAAAACCTCTGCCCCCCCAAACTGGAGGAACTGATAGGCAGGTGACACCGCAGAACGTATTTCAGGACTCCAAAGAGCTTGGGATCTTCTGTCTCAGTGCAGAAAGAATTCAGCGAGAGGCATAGTGACAGGTAAGGAAGTTGTTTAGCATAGGATGCTTGTGAGAGATTCAAGTGGGTAGGCAAGGAGGTGCTGCCCCAAGGACTCGGGAGGCTACTATGTTTTCATAAGTAAAGGAAAGTAGGGAGGGGGAGAAGACCACCTTCTTCCTCATTCTTCAAGCCTTCCAGCACTCACTCCTACTGTTGGGCAGGAGGGTTTTTGCCCTTACGTGGCCCGACCAGGACTGTTATGGCACTGTGGAAGCTAAAGGCAGAAACATATACAGACTATGGCCAACCACCTCAGGTTTCAGTATAATATCACCTTCCCCCTATATGTTTGTTTTTGGTGTGTGCAGAGGAGCATGTCAGAGGACTAATTAACTTACCGAGCTCGCTGGGCAGGATGTGGGTCTCATTCTTTCGTGGTCTTATTGTTCGGGGCACGTCGCGTGCTTCTGTTGCTTGGTTTTGCTGCCAAGCAAGCCTGCTCTCTTGAGTGACCGTTAACTTACAGGGTCTCGCATACTTTACTTTCTACATACAACCCTTCAGTGATTAACTATTTAATTACCCACTTTGTTCTTTAATTCTGTCCTATCGCGGGGACAAAGGATCACAACTTATCAAAGCTAAACGTCCCTGCAGACACCAGGAGCAGGACAGGAGCAACTGAGCTGTAAGTGATAAATTGCTGGAGGACCAGTGGAGGCGACCCAAGGGTTCACAACTCCAGGGGCGAGGCCAGTCGTGAGCTCCCAAAACTGTATGGCTGTTCCCGCCAGGACTCTACCACATCCTCATAGTAAATTATCAGAGAAAAGGTCTCTTGTATAGTTCCCAACTATATGCTGTCTATAAGAAAGTCAATATATTACTAAGACATATATAGTTTGAAAGTAAATGTATGCAGAAAGATATACCACGCTAGCACTCCTAACCAAAAGAAAGTGAGTGCAGCAATATTAATATCAGAGCAGATTTCAGAGCAAGGAAAATTGTCAGGGATAAAGAGGGACATTACATAATAATAAAGAGATCATTACTCCAGGAAGACATAATAATCCTTAATGTGTGTACATTTAATAGCAGTGTCAAAACATATGAGGCAAAAACTAATAGAATTACAAGGAGAAAGAGATGACTCCACTATTATAGTTGGAATGTTTCACACTTTTTTGTAAGAAACGGACGGATCTAGCTGACGGAAAATCAGTAAAAGCATAATTGATCTCAATAGCACCATCAATCAACTGGTTGTAATTTACACCTATTGACTACTTCAACCAACAAAAGAAGATTACACATTTTTGTCAAGCTTACATGGAACAATCACCAAGATAGATTGTCCTCTGGGCCAAAAATATACCTTAACAAATTAGCAAGATAGAAATCATACAATGTCTGTGCTCAGACCACAGTGGAATTAAGCTAGAAAATCAATAACAGAAAAATACCTGAAAATTCCCCAAATGCTTAGAGATTAAACAGCATATTTCTAAATGTGTCAAAAAAGAAACCTCAAGGGAAATTTTAAAATGTTTGAAACAAAATGAAAATAGAGCATATCATTTGTGGGATGCAGTGAAAACACTGCTTAGAAGAAAATTTACAGCTTTGGCTGCATATATTAGAAGGGAAGAATAGTCTAAAATCAATAATCTAAGCTTGCACCATAAGAAACTAGTAAAAGAAGAGAAAATTAAGCAAAAATAAGGAGAACAAAATAAATAATAAAAATCAGAACAGAAAACAGTGAATTTGAAAGTAAGAGCACATAGAGAAAATCAATGAAACCACAAGCCGATTCTTTGAAAAAGTCAATGAAATAAATAACTCTCTAGCCATACTAAAAATTAATTAAAAGAGAGATGCTACAAATTACTAATATCAAAAATGAAAAAGGAAAATAAATTAGATCATGAGATTATAATAAAATTATAGTAAACAATTGTATGCTCACAAATTTGATAGCCTACATGAAATGAACCAATTCCTTGAAAGACACAAGCTGCCAAAAGTCACACATGAAGAAAGCAAACTTGAATGGACATTGCAGCAAGGCAGGCTAATAACCTTCCAAACAGAAAGCACCAGACAGATGAGTTAACTAGTGAATTCCACCAAAGATTTAAGGGGAAAATAATATCAATTTTATATGATATCTTCCAGAAAACAAACAGAAAGACTACCTCTAACACATTCTGATGCTAGTATTACCATAGTACTAAAATCAGACAGAAGACATTATAAGAAAACTGCTACTGCTGCTGCTGCTAAGTCACTTCAGTCGTGTCTGACCCTGTGCGACCCCATAGACGGCAGCCCACCAGGCTCCTCTGTCCCTGGGATTCCCCAGGCAAGAACACTGGAGTGGGTTGCCATTTCCTTCTCCAATGCATGAAAGTGAAAAGTGAAAGTGAAGTCGCTCAGTCGTGTCTGACTCTTTGCGACCCTGTGGATTGCAGCATGCCAGGCTTCCCTGTCTTTCACTTTCTCCTGGAATTTGTTCAGACTCATGTCCACAGAGTCAGTGATATCATCCAACCATCTCATCCTCTGTCCCCCAGTTCTTCTCCTGCCCTCAGTTATTTCCAGCATCAGGGTCTTTTCCAACGAGTTGGCTCTTCATATCAGGTAGCCAAAGTTTTGGAGCTGCAACTTTAGCATCAGTCTTTCCAATGAATATTCAGGATTGATTTTCTTTAGGATTGGCTGATTTGATCTCCTTGCTGTCCGAGGGCCTCTCAAGAGTCTTCTCCAATACCACAGTTCAAAAGCATCAATTCTTCGGTGCTCAGCTTTCTTTTTAGTCCAACTCTCACATACATACATGACCACTGGAAAAACCATAGCTTTGGCCAGACAGACCTTTGTCGGCTAAGAAATGTCTCTGCTTTCTAATATGCTGTCGAGGTTGGTCATATATTTTTCTCGGTCATATATTTTTCTCACATCCATACATGAGTACTGGAAAAACCATGTCTTTGACTGTCCGGACCTTTGACGGCAAAGTGATGTCTCTGCTTTTTTTTTTAAATTAATTTATTTTGTATCGAACAATAATAGCTTTACAGAATTTTGCTGTTTTCTGTCAAACCTCAGCATGAATCAGCCATCAGTTCAGTTCAGTTCAGTTGCTCAGTCATGTCCGACTCTTTGTGACACCATGAGCCGCAGCATGCTAGGCCTCCCTGTTCATCATCAACTCCTGGAGCTTACCCAAACCCATGTCCATTGAGTCGGTGATGCCATCCAACCATCTCATCCTCCATCGTCCCCTTCTCCTCCTGCCCTCAATCTTTCCCAGTATCAGGGTCTTTTCAAATGAGTCAGCTCTTTGCATCAGGTGGCCAAAGTATTGGAGTTTCAGCTTCAACATCAGTCCTTCCAATGAACACCCAGGACTGATCTCCTTTAGGATGGTGGTTGGATCTCCTTGCAGTCCAAGGGACTCTCAAGAGTCTTCTCCAACACCTGTCT
>NW_011495073.1:3314253-3321745 GCF_000754665.1 Bison bison bison
CTGTTTCCCCATCTATTTGCCATGAGCTGATGGGACCGGATGCCATGATCTTCGTTTTCTGCATGTTGAGCTTTAAGCCAACTTTTTCACTCTCCTCTTTCACTTTCATCAAGAGGCTCTTTAGCTCTTGTTCACTTTCTGCCATAAGGGTGGTGTCATCTGCATATCTGAGGTTATTGATATTTCTCCCAGCAATCTTGATTCCAGCTTGTGCTTCATCCAGTCCAGCGTTTCTCATGATGTACTCTGCATATAAGTTAAATAAGCAGGGTGACAATATACAGCCTTGACGTACTGCTTTTCCTTGTGGCTGTGATGGCGCATGAGTGCGGCAGCTACAGCATGGCCAAGATTAGCTACCCTGCACCAGAGGTCAGAGGTGGCAACTGCACTTTGCTGGAGCAGCCCTGAAGAGAGACCCCACGTCCAAGGTAAGTAAAACCCAAGTAAGATGGTAGGTACTGAGAGAGGTGATCACAAGGCAGACAGACTGAATCAGCCATAGGTATACATACATCCCCTCCCTTTTGAAACTCCCTCTCATTTCCCTCCCCATCACATCCCTCTAGAGCCCCTGTTTGAGTTGCCTGAGCCATACAGCAAATTCCTGTTGGCTATCTATTTTACATATGGTAATATACTCTGCTTTTTAATAGCTCTCTAGATTTGTCATAGCTTTTCTTCCAAGGGACAAATGTATTTTAATTTTATAGCTGCATTCACCATCTGCAGTGATTTTGGAGTCCAAGAAAATAATCTGTCACTATTTCTATTTTCCCCATCTATTTGCCATGAAGTGACAGGACGAGTAGCCATGATCTTAGTTTTTTGAATGTTGAGCTTTAAGCCATCTTTTTAACTCTCCACTTTCACTTTCACCAAGAGTTCTTTAGATCCTCTTCCCTTTCTGCCATCATGCTGGTATCATCTGCATATCTGAGGTTATATTGATATTTCTCTTGGCAATCTTGATTCCAGCTTGTGCTTCATCCAGCCCAGCATTTTGCATGAGGTACTCTGAATATAAGTTAAATAAGCAGGGTGACTATATACAGCCTGTTGTACTCCTTTCCCAGTTTGGAGCCAGTCTGTTGTTCCATGTCCAGTTCTAACTGTTGCTTCTTGACCTGCGTGTGGTAGTTCTATTTTTAGTTCTTTAAGTTCTATTTTTAGTTCCTTAAGAAACAAAATGGATCATGTGGTAGTTCTACTTTTAGTTCTTTAAGAAACCTCCATATTGATTTGCATAGTGGCTGCATTAACTTACATTCCTATCAACCCTGCACAAATGTTGCCTTACTCCAACACGTATTATTTGTATTATTTTAGATGACAACCAGTCTGACAGATGTGAGGTGGTCTCATTTTGGGTTTGATTTGCATTTCCCTGATGATTAGTGATGCTGGTTATCTTTTCATGTGTCTCTTGGCCAGCTGCATCTCCTCTTTGAAAAAATGTCCGTTCAGTTCTTCTGCCCATTTTTAAACCCAGTCATTTGTTTTTTTGATGTTGAGTTGTAAATCTGTTGCATTTCTATACACTAATAACAAACTAGCAAAAGGAGAAATTAAGGAAATAATCTCATTTGCCATCATATCAAAAAGAATAAAATACCTAGGAATAAACCTACTTAAGGAGGTAAATGACTTGTACTCAGAAAAGTATAAGATATCGATGAAATAAATTGAAGAAAACACAAACAGATGGAAAGATATACAGTGTTCTTGGACTGGATTGTAAAACTCAATATTGTTTAAATGACCATTCCATCCAAGACAATCCACAGATTCAATGCAATCCCTATCAAAATACCAAGAGCGTTTTTCACAGAATTAGAACAAATAATCGTAAAATTTGTGGGGAAACATAAAAGACCATGAATTGCAAAATAGCCTTGAGAAAGAACAAAGCTGGAAGAATCATGCTTCCTGACTTCAAACTGTACTACAAAGCTACAGTAGTCAAAACAATATGATAATGGCATAAAAATAGAAATGTAGATTGATGAAGCAGAATAGACAGCTCAGAAATAAACCTACACACTTATAGTCAATTACTATATGACAAAGGGAGCAAGAATATATAGTCTCTTCTATAAGAATATAAGTCTCTTCTATAAACTGGACCGCTACATGGACGAGAATGAAATTAGGACATTCTCTAACACCACACACAAAAATAAGCTCACAATGGATTTAAGATCTAAATGTAAGATCAGATACTATAAAAGTCTTGGAAGAAACAGAGGCAGGACACTCTTTGACATAAATTGCAGCAATATTTTTCTGGATCCGTCTCCTAAAGGAAAGAATAGCAAAAGTAAGCAAATGGGACCAAATTAAACTTTAAAACCTTGCACAGCAAAGGAAACCATCAGCAAAACAAAAAGCAACCTACCGAGTGGGAGAAAACATCTGCAACTCATATGACTGTTAAGGGATTAGTATGCGATGTATATAAATAGCTCATTTTAAAATTTACTTGCAATTTGCTATTGACATCTGATGTTGCACATTTTTTTCATGTGCTCAATTGCCATCCCTATATATTTTTTGATGAGCTTCCTTCTGCCCATTTTAAAATAGAGTTCTTCATTTTCTTATTGTTGAATTTTAAAGTGAAAGTGAAAGACGCTCAGTAGTGTCTGACTCTTTGCAACCCCATGGACTGTATAGTCCCTGGAATTCTCCAGGCCAGAATACCACAGTGGGTAGCCTTTCCCTTCTCCAGGGAATCTTCCTAACCCAGGGATTGAAGCCAGGTCTCCCACAGTGCAGGTGGATTCTTTACCAACTGAGCCACCAGTAAATCCCTGAATTTTAAATTTCTTTATATACCTTAGATAACAGTCCTTTATCAGATTTGACTTTTGGAAATATTTTCTCCCAGTTTGTGACTTGCATTTTCGTTATCTTCACATCATCTTTCGCAGGGCAGAAGTTTTTAACTGCAATGAAGTCCAGCTTACCAAAATTTCCTTTCATTAATGACTTCAGTGTTGTATCTGAAAAGTCATTGCCATATATAACCAAGTTCATCTAGGCTTTCTCCTGTGCTAGCTTCTAGGAGTTGCACCATTTTAAGTTATACGTTTAGGTCTTTAAATCATTTTTAATTAATTTTTGTGATGAGCATAAGTTCTGTGTCTAGATTCATTCTTTTGTGTGTGCATGTCCAGTTGTTCCAGCACCGTTTGCTGAGGAGATTATTCTTGTTCCTTTGCCGAAGATCAGTTGACTGTATCTATGGGCTCTATTCCTGTGGTCTCTCTTCTGTTCTGTTGATCTGATTGGCTCTGCTTTCCTGAACACCACATTATCTTAATTACTGTAACTTTATGGTAAATCTTAAAGTCAGGTACTGTCAGTTCTCTAATTTTGTTCTTTTCCTTCAATATTGAGTTCACTTTTGGGTCTTTTGCCTCTCCCTGTAAGTGTTAGAGTCAGTTTGTTAATATCAACAAAATAATTTTCTGGGATTTTAATAAGGATCATGTGGAATCTATAGATCAAGTTGGGAAAACTGACATCTTAAAATATCTAGTCTTCCTATCAATGAACATGGAATAACCTTCTATTGATTTTGTTCTTGTTTATATCTTTACTTAGAGTTTTATAATTTTTATTGTATAGAGTTTGTACATATTTCACTAAGCTTATACAGAGATATTTCCCTTTTTTATTACTAATGTAAATGGTAATATTTTTTTTTTCAATTACAAATCCCATGTGTTCATGGCTGGAATGTAAAAATGACAGTTGAGTTTTGTATATTGACCTTGTATCCTGCAACCTTGTATAATCACTATTTCCAAGAGTTCTGTCCATTCTTTTAGATTTTATACTGTGAACAAAGACAGTTTCATTTCTTCCTCCCAATATATAGATAGTAAGTCCTCTAATACAAACCTTCAAACTGCAAATGTTCAAAGATGCAAATGTGCATCTGGTTCCAGTAAGGAGCCAGAACCTGCGCCATTAACATCAGGCATGAGCGACATTGCAGCTTGCCCTCCATCCCCTATTTCTGATGATGCTTCAGCTCTACCATCTTCCACCCCTTCTCCCTCCGCCAGTCAGTGACTCCTCTCCCCTGTTCACTCAGTGCCAGCCCCGGTATGCCAGCTGCTGTACTGTACTACTGGACTTTTCAAGGTACTGTAAGATTTAAACATTTTAATTTTTGTGTTTGTTTTTTACATATTATTTGTGTGAAAAGTGTTGTAAACCTATTGCAGTACAGTACTATATAGCTGATTATGTAAGTTGGGTACCTAGTAGCTTTGTAATATTTACAAACAAATTAGACTTACAAATGTGGTTTTGAAATGGAACTCATTTGTATATAAGGGACATACTGTACCCTTTATTTACTTTTCTTGTCTTAGTGAATGAATTAGGACTTTTAGTATTTTGTACAAAAGCAGTGGCAAGAGGACTCATTTTTGACTTGTTCCTAATCTTTGCAGGAGGAGTTTATCCCCATTCGGTATGATGCTAGATGTACATTTTTTGCAGACGTTTTTTAGCAAATTGAGGAAGTTCCTCAAGTTTCTGGTTTACTGAGAATTTTTATCATGAATGGGTGTTGAATGGCAGAGAGCAAAAAGGAATATAAAAAAATGCAACAAACTAATGAATATAACAAAAAAAGAGAAGCAAACACAGATGTATAGAACAAATTCGTGGTTACCAGTGGGGAGAGGGAAGCGGGGAGGGGCAATGTAAGGTAGCGGAGTAAGAGGTACAAGCCACTAGGCATAACAAAATCACAAGGGTGTACTATACGGCACAGGGGGAAAAGCCATCATTTTATAATAATTGTGAGTTGAGTACAACTTTTAAAAATTTTGAATCACCATATTGTACACCTGTATACATATATATGGTACAGCAACTATACTTTAGCAAAAGATGAAATATCACTGAGAATTAGAATGGCCCAAATCTAAAACACTGACAACACCAAATACTGGCAAGAATACAGGGGAGCAGGAACCCTCCTTCACTGCTGATAGGAATTCCAAATAGCACAGCCACTTTGCAATAAAATTTGACAGATTCTTACAATACTAAATACATTCTTACTATACAATCTAGCAATCATACACCTTTATATTTGCCCAAATGAATTGAAAACTATCTCCACCCAAGAGCCTGTGTGTTGATTTTTATAATACTCTTTATTCATAGTTGCCAAAACTTGGAAGCCACCAAGATGCCCTTTAGTAAGTGAATGGATAAATAAACAGTAGTACATCCAGGCAATATTATTGAGCATCCAAAAGAAACAAGCTGTCAAGTCATGAAGCAAAAGAAGCCAATGTGAAAAGGCACAGACTCTCTATTTCCAACTATATGACATGCTGAAAAAGGAAATAAAAAGATCAGTGATTGCCAGGAGTTAGAGGTGAAGGGATGGGGCAGACCATAAACTCTGGGTGGCAAAGACTTATCAATGCAGGCTTGGAATGGAGCAGGGTCCTACAGTCCCGCCTCTCTATGCCCTCAACCTGCCTTTTGTCTGTGGAAAAACTAGCTAAAGAATAAATTTAACCGCAGAAGTGAGAAAATGCAGAAACAAAGGAAAACAGTCCAACAAGGCTAAATAATAATAGTTTAGTCATTAAGGGACCTTTAGTTCTTCCTCAAGGGCTATATTTGGGGCCATTTTCTGTGAGCTGCCTTATAGATACTGAAACTCCCCCCATGTGGAGAAGTTAACTACATAATGACAAAACTGTAGCCATGACATAAGCTGCCACAACTCCAAGAACTGGTCTTCAGGAAATGGGAGCAAACTGATCCTCGAATTGAAGGTTAACCATTTGAAACATTCAAGATGCTGCTGCGCAGACCACGAATTTCAAGATGACTGTCAGAGCTGATGGTGCTATTTCTGCAGGTACCCCCTTCCCTCTGTCTACAAGAGCCCTTGCTCCCTAATGTCAGTGGGGAGGCAGTTGGCCTTTGAGCAGGAATCTGCCTCCCCGCCACCTCGCCGGTTGCTGGCATCCAGGATAAAGCAAGCTTTCCTTTCCACCAACCTGGCCTCTTTATTGGCTTTTGAGCAGCTAGCTGGGACCCCACTTTTGGTTACAGGTTCACCCTTCGTAACAAATGTACCATTATTTTGGTGGGGAATGTTGGTCGTGTGGGAGGCTGAGCAGAGACTGGGCCAATGTAAGAACTTTCTGCACTTAATGTGTAATTTTGCTGTGAACCTGAAACTTGTCTAAAAAATAAAATTTATTAATTAAAAAAAATGGAGTTGAGGACCAAATGCTGCTATGTTGTGGTACTACCAGGATAGTACTGTGTGTGTCTGTCTATGTGTGTATTTTCACTTGAGAAGGAGCCCATTCACACAGAATTTTCAACTTTCTGTTGTCCTCAGTGGTTCAAGAACAAACCACAGAGGATTTTCAGGCTGCAGTGATTGGTTAGCCTATCCTCTCTCTTTCAGAATCTGTTCTCTCTGCTAGGCTTTCTCTTTTCTTTAAGAGAGAATTTGAGATTTGATGTTTGAAATGGAGTTCCTTGGCTTGCATCTGAAGGAGACAAAAGATAGGTGTATTCTTGTGATTTGCAGGTTCAGCAAGCTTCATCCCAGTGCACCAGGCCGCTGAGGCTGGAAGCCATCAACATGAAAATTTGGGGCCCTCCAATTGCATACTAAATTTGAAAAGGTTGGTGGAGGTCACATCTGAAGATGCATCACCATGACTGCTATCTAGGGCCTGCTCTTGTTTGCAGATACACTGTTGTAGCTGCTGACAGACAGATGGCAGAGCTGCCATGGCCAGGTTAGCACCAAGGGAGCCAGGTCTTGGGGAGAGGGGCGTGCATATTTTTCATGTCCAAACTCATCACCAGGAAATAGGTTTATAATATGAAGTGCAGTGTGTAATCAGATCAGATCAGATCAGTTGCTCAGTCATGTCCGACTCTTTGCGACCCCATGAATCGCAGCACACCAGCCCTCCCTGTCCATCACCAACTCCCAGAGTTCACTTAGACTCACATCCAGCGAGTCAGTGATGCCATCCAGCCATCTCATCCTCCGTCGTCCCCTTCTCCTCTTGCCCCCAATCCCTCCCAGCATCAGAGTCTTTTCCAATGAGTCAACTCTTCACATAAGGTGGCCAAAGTACTGGAGTTTCAGCTTTAGCATCATTCCTTCTAAAGAAATCCCAGGGCTGATATCCTTCAGAATGGACCAGTTGGATCTCCTTGCAGTCCAAGGGACTCTCAAGAGTCTTCTCCAACACCACAGTTCAAAAAGCATCAATTCTTTGGTGCTCAGCTTTCTTCACAGTCCAACTCTCATATCCATACATGACCACAGGAAAAACCATAGCCTTGACTAGATGAACCTTTGTTGGCAAACTAATGTCTCTGCTTTTGAATATGCTATCTCGGTTGGTCATAACTTTCCTTCCAAGGAGTAAGCGTCTTTTAATTTCATGGCTGCAGTCACCATCTGTAATGC
>NW_011495073.1:3322770-3338048 GCF_000754665.1 Bison bison bison
TGGCAAAGAATCTGCCTGTGATGCAGGAGACCCGGGGTGGATTCCTGAGTCAGGAAGTTCCCCTGGAGAGGGTATAGGCTACCCACTTCAGTATTCTTGGGCTTCCCTGGTGGCTCAGATGGTAAAGAATCTGTCTGAAATGCAGGAGACCTGGTTTTGATCCCTGGGTTGGGAAGATTCCCTGGAGTGGGTCTTGACAAGCCAATCCAGTATTCTTGCCTAGAGAACCCCATGGACAGAGGAACCTGGCGGGGCTACAGTCCATGGGTTGCAAGGAGTCTGACAAGACTGACTGACTAAGCACAGCACAACACATATGTTAAATCTAAAATGTAGTACAAAAATAAACTTATTTACAAAACAGAAACAGATACACAGACATAGAAACAAACTTATGATTACCAGAGGGGAAGCTGGGGAGGGATAAATTGGGAATATGGGATTAACAGATGCACACTACCATATATGGAATAGATAAGGGTTTACTGTATAGCACAGGGAATTATATTTAATAGCTTATGATTGTCTATAATGGAAAAGAATAGAAAAAAGAATATAGATATATATATGTATATGTATAGCTGAATCACTTTGCTGTATACCTGAAGCTAACACAATATTCTAAATCAGCAATACTTCAATAAAAAAGCATTGGTGAAAAAATAAGAGTTTATTTGTGGACTAAAAAATATTTTATCCAGCCATCTTTTGTTTTTACTTGCTAAGGCTGCCTTCAGGTCGGTTCAGTTCAGTTGCTCAGACGTGTCCGACTCTTTGCAACCCCATGAATCACAGCACGCCAGGCCTCCCTGTCCATCACCAACTCCGGGAGTTAACTCAAACTCATGTCCTTCGAGTCAGTGATGCCATCCAGCCATCTTATCCTCTGTCATCCCCTTCTCCTCCTGCCCCCAATCCCTCCCAGCATCAGAGTCTTTTCCAATGAGTCAACTCTTCACATGAGGTGGCCAAAGTACTGGAGTTTCGGCTTTAGCATCATTCCTTCTAAAGAAATCCCAGGGCCAATCTCCTTCAGAATGGACTGGTTGGATCTCCTTGCAGTCCAAGGGACTCTCAAGAGTCTTCTCCAACACCACAGTTCAAAAAGCATCAATTCTTTGGTGCTCAGCCTTCTTCACAGTCCAACCCTCACATCCATACATGACCATTGGAAAAACCATAGCCTTGACTAGATGGACCTTTGTTGGCAAAGTATTGTCTCTGCTTTTCAATATGCTATCTAGGTTGGTCATAACTCTTCTTCCAAGGAGCAAGTGTCTTTTAATTTCATGGCTGCAGTCACCATCTGCAGTGATTTTGGAGCCCAGAAAAATAAAGTCTGTCACTGTTTCAACTGTTTCCCCATCTATTTCCCATGAAGTGATGGGACCAGATGCCATGATCTTCGTTTTCTGAATGTTGAGCTTTAAGCCAACATTTTCACTCTCCACTTTCACCTTCATCAAGAGGCTTTTTAGTTCCTCTTCACTTTCTGCCATAATGGTGGTGTCATCTGTATATCTGAGGTTATTGATATTTCTCCCAGCAATCTTTATTCCAGCTTGTGCTTCTTCCAGCCCAGCGTTTCTAATGATGTACTCTGCAGAGAAGTTAAATAAGCAGGGTGACAATATACGGCCTTAATGTACTCTTTTTCCTATTTGGAACCAGTCTGTTGTTCCATGTCCAGTTCTAACTGTTGCCTCCTGATCTACATACCGGTTTCTTAAGAGACAGGTCAGGTCGTCTGGTATTCCCATCTCTTTCAGAATTTTCCACAGTTCATTGTGATCCACACAGTCAAAGGCTTTGGCATAGTCAATAAAGCAGAAATAGATGTTTTTCTGGAACTCTCTTGCTTTTCCCATGATCCAGCGGATGTTGGCAATTTGATCTCTGGTTCCTCTGCCTTTTCTAAAACCAGATGGAACATCTGGAAGTTCACGGTTCATATATTGCTGAAACCTGGCTTGGAGAATTTTGAGCATTACTTTACTAGTGTGTGAGATGAGTGCAACTGTGCGGTAGTTTGAGCATGCTTTGGCATTGCCTTTCTTTGGGATTGGAATGAAAACTGACATTTTCCAGTCCTGTGGCCACTGCTGAGTTGTCCAAATTTGCTGGCATATTGAGTGCAGCACTTTCACAGCATCATCTTTCAGAATTTGAAATAGCTCAACTGGAATTCATCACCTCCGCTAGCTTTGTTCATAGTGATGCTTTCTAAGGCCCACTTGACTTCACATTCCAGGATGTCTGGCTCTAGGTTAGTGATCACACCATTGTGATTATCTGGGTCATGAAGATCTTTTTTGTACAGTTCCTCTGTGTATTCTTGCTACCTCTTCTTAATATCTTCTGCATCCTAAATATGATTCTTTGGGAACCCTTCAGGCTGTTTTCACGATTCTAAAAGTTTAGATTTTTAGGAGCAGTGGGTCTTGTGAATTCTCTCTGCAATTACATTTGGGTTCTGCCCTATTCGAGGCAACTAAGTAAAGTCTGTCTTCTGCAGCAGCCAGGCAGTGGCCCAAGTGAACTGATCTTCCAAGAGTTGGGAGCACACTTTTCTATGAATGAGTCTGCATTATAAGTGTATTTCCTTGTTATACAGTGGGGTCAAGTATACACAGTGATCATCATAGCCTTTCAGACACCCGTACAAGAGAAAGATTTCAGGTAAACAATGGCATGATTCTTAGTTTTCCACTGTGCACGTGCCCAGGACCAGGAGGTATGACTGCGTGGAAGAAGGTACAAGTTCAGGCGGTTCTGGGTTTCATCCTGAGGGTGGCAGTGTTCAGTGGAGTGGGTGATCCTCTTCCATCACTTTGTGTCCACAATGAACATACATTCACTCTGATCTCCCTTGAATTTCAAACCCTCAGTTTCTTTCACCTCCATTTCCCTGCTCTGCACTCACTTGCACCCTCTCCTGAGACTTGTGTGACAGAGGCTTCACATCAGCATGCTTGATTCTCATCTTTCTGGTGGGATATTTACGACTGCAATCCTGCTGCTCTGCCTCCCCTATTCTGAGCCTGTGCTACTGCACCTGTGATGCTGGCAGAAGTTTCTAGTCTATATCTTAAGATTTTCTATTTGTGTTGCGAACAAATCTTTTGACTATAATAGAGATGTCTGTCCAGAGACCATTTTAAAATCCCCACCTGACTATTGCAGGGCACCAGAGCGAAGGTCTCTGTTCAACAGACTTTCTTTCTCACTTCTTGCCTATGTTGCATCCCTCTCTTGCCTTCATGAAGGTATGAGGAATATCCCAGAGCCTCAGAAGTGGCAAGATCTAGGATTTTCATAATACCTCTTGACTCAAGATTTTCAAATCACCCTGATCTAAAGAAATCGAGAAAAATTATCAACTGTCTTCTCACAATTGCAAAAGAAGTGGTTATTGTTGTATAGAAAGTCTTCAAATGACTTTTCTGTTTTACTGGTTAAAAGTTGTGAAAATTTCCAGCTGTAAAATACACAAAATGACAAAGAAAGGCTGTGGCCCATACGTAGCAGATAATCTATTATTTCTATTATTTGGTCCAACTGTGAGTTAATGCAGGCAAGAATAGGCAATTCAGGGATCCTGGCTCACATTGATTTTATGTGATGATGTAATATTGTCTTCTGAACAGATGACCAGCTGTTTCAGATTATTCTGTGAATTACAGTAATTTTGGTAATTAGGGGAAAATATTCTAGTTTTTCTTTTTTTTCTTTTTTCCCTTGGCAAAACTTCTAAATGTCTGACTCTCTGTGACCCCAGAGAGAAGCGCTTTACTCCCATCTGCAGAGAACTCAGAGAGGAATGAATTAAGCCCAATTAATACAGTCATTTCTAAAATGGCTACTGCACAGCTCAGTATGGGTATTGTTAAGAGGAGGGCACTATTTTCCACACTGTTTCTCCACTGAAATGAGAGAGTGTGGGGGAGGATGTAGTCTCCTGGGGGCTCAGGATGTGGAAAGGCTGGGTTTGCTGTGGGATCTGCCTCCAGTCTTAGACTTGACATCCATCTGGGTGGTTTCCTTCAAGCAGCCAACCCCATGTGTGGGGACAGGATGCTGACTTCAGCTGTGGGTGCCAAGGGCTCTCTCACTGTCTTGGCTCTTTTATTCTCATCTCATCATTAAGCTGAGCTCAAGCTCTCTTCTTTCAAACAGCAGTACTCATCTCGCTCCAGGTGTTGTTCCTTGGTTCACTGCTTCTAGAGGCTTTGGATGAGCCATTTAAAGTCCCAGAGACACAGCATGCCCATCTGGGTAATGGGGGCAAAGGTTCCACGAGCTTCACACACTGAGACATGCGCATGCCTGGGAGTTTAAAACTTCTGCTCCATGGTACCCTGGGGAGGTCTAACCTCCCATACGGTGCTAGCGTTAGAAGCAATTGCCCTTACATCACAGCTCTGCCTTCTCCTTGATGATACAAAGACAATATGTACAGCTCTAGTGGTGAGAAAAAGATGGAAATTGGAATGCTTTGTATGCCAGAGGAGGCTGCAGCTATGAGTTTCTAAACCAGTTTCTTAAGATGGATTGAAGGAAATGGATGTGAATCTTACAGCTATATCTCAACTTAAATTCAGCCATCAAGGGCCTGATTTCTAAAAGCTTATTTGCACTTTTCCAACAGAATACTACTTGCAAAGGCAGAGGGGTGGAGCGAATCTATTTCCTATGAGGTGAAACCTCCTATTCGGGGTTTTAAGTGGGCTCATGTATTATCCCAATGGCTGACCATTCTCCTGGAGCTGAGGGCACAGTAAGTCCAATAAAATCACCCCAGCAGTTTGATATATCATTTCATCCTTTTCTGACTTGGAGAAGTCATAAACTCATGTATTCAGAGGGACCTGTGATAACAATTCTAGCTTGGTCATTCAGAGTATTTACGGCATCTTATATCGTGGCACCTGCACTGGCCATCCCATTGCCAGACATATTTATCCATTGACTTTGTTTTGGACCTCGCACATGCCAAAAAAATATGAGTCATCTTGGTGGGGTGATGACCACAGTGTACTCTGCAAAGAGACCTTTTACATATATTGAAATTAATTGCCTTGTTTTGGAGTGCTTGATTGAGAGTTAGAAAGAAATTAAAACAAATCGTTTTGTAAAACAGAAACTGTCTCAGTTTCAATGAATTGGTTTCTCCAGGTCATTCAGCTAAGTTCTCTGGCTCAGAATTTAGAGTAAATAATCATTCTTATTATTTTCAAGGTACTTGACATGTATTGCAAGTAACAATAATAAGATTATATATATGATGATAATAATAAGACTTCAGAAGATAAAATCATTATCATTTTATAGGGGAGGAAGCTGAGACTGGCATGCATTAAATCAAATACTGGAGTTAGCGTTAGTTAATCTTTAAAGAAGAGTTCAAACTCTTTCAAGGCCTGTCCAACTCAAAGTTGTATGCCAGCCCCAGAACCACATAGCAGCTCTGCTTAGTAGCCTGCTCTGTCCCAGGTCTCAGGCAATGTTCTGAAGACAGCCAGCCAGACAACTCTTGACCTTGTAATGCCCAGAAGTAGTGGAGTGCAGCAATGAACATCTCAAGGCCAGTCCAGAAAAGCTAAAATTGCCAACAGTTTATAGAGCTGAACTCCCCACCCCATTATTTTAATTCTAGTTCTAGTTCAGCATGTCCCTGTTACTCTGATAGCACTCAGCCCATCGTGGGTGGCCAGTCACTTTTATAAGAAGTGGAAATTCTGCAACTAAAATGTGAGCTTGCTCTTTCTGGGAAATACAGTCTCAGGAATCTTAGTGGGTTATGTTGTGGGTCCTTGACATAATATGTAGCAGCTCCCATCAGCACTGGGAATATCTAGTGTGTCTGGGTTTCCTGTAAGATTTCCTGTGAACACTTCTTTTGTTTAGACAAGATTTCTAATCAGTAGCTCAGATGGTAAAGAATTCACCTGCAGTGCAGGAGACCTGGGTTCCATCCCCACGTCAGGAAGATCCCCTGGAGAAGGGAATGCAACCCACTCAAGTATTCTTGCCTGGAGAGTTCCATGGACAGACCATGGATCGCAAAGTGTTGGACACGACTGAGCACCTATCACTTTTCTAATCAGCAGTATATGTTAAACTCACTTGAGGAGATCTCTGAAGAGACACATACACAAACGTGTCTTTGTGAACTTCCAGCATATTTTCAAGATAACATCAATCTTAAGCATGCTTTGAGGACTCATTAAACTCCAATCACAAGTAAAATATGGGAAGAGAATGCAGCATATTGAGAAGGAAAGTTACAAGAGCAAGAGTGTAGGTCAACAAGGGACGATCCTTTAAGTCAGCGGCCCAGATCAGCTTCTCTTAATTGCTTTTGAGTTTCTCATTTCAAAATTTTCCAGTGTTTCCCAGTACCCTGCACTCTACTGGCAGGAGTCTGAGTAGATCCCAGGCTTACTGGAAGATGCCGGTCTTAAATCTGGGGTTCATAAGAGCCTAACGCATTTCCAGATCTAAGCCTCGGTGATTGCTAATGGTGACTTGCTCTGAATAAAAAGGCTATTGCTTATTGTCACGCTGAGAACCGACTCTTGAAACACTGTTATCCAAGGTTAGGTTGACCTAAACAGTGATGTAGTGAGTGATTCTGTAAGGAATGACAAACAATTCATTAGGTCACCGAGGACCAAAGCAAATTGCATGAGAAAAATTTGTTTTGATTCTTAATTTTCTCACTTACCATGCTGAAGGGCATTCTTTAAAGGCCAGAGTTCCCCCGACTTCTGAGTCAGAAACTGGCGTTTTCACATACTTTTCATGACAGAGGCTTGGGGGACGAAGCTGTCCCCTTCGTTCCTTTTATCCATCATAGGTCCTCTTCAGTCCATTCCTTCATTTGTTAAGTGTCTGGGTTCCCTGGCCAATGGCAAGTTTTCTGTCCCTGCTTTAATCAGTCTTCCACTAAGGTGCCAAATACAACAAAATAAAACCCAGATCAATTGTTGATGGAAAAACCTGCACTACCTCACATCTGCTTAAGAAGTAAATTCCTTAGGAGGGCATAGAAGTCCCTTAAAGACACGACCCCTGCTTACCTTTCCCACTGCATCTTGCTCTGATCCTCATCACATTTTATGTTTCCTGGTCTTCTAAGAATTCATCATTTCTGGAGATCACTTACATATGCTTTTTGTGAAATGACCTTTTCTTCCATCTTCACTGGGCAAAATCCATCATCCTTTATGACCCAGTTTAAATGTCATTTTAGTCATCTTGCACTCTGTAACAGAGCACCATAGACACGGTGACTTAAATGAAGAAATTCCTTTTTCACAGGTCTGAAGGCTGGCAAGTCCAGATCCTGTGCCAGTAGAATCAGAGGCTGGTGAGGGACTGCTTCCTGGCTTGTAGAGAACACCCTTCTTGCTGTGTACACACATTGCCTCTCCTTACTGTGTGCTCATGGGGGGAAAGAGAGAAAGAGAGGGGAAGACTAATGACGAAGGAGAGGGAGAGGAGGGTGAGGGGGACAGAAGGGAGAAGGGGAGTGGAGGGAGAGAGACCTTCCTCTTCTTCTAAGGGCACTGATCCTATTACAAGGGTCTGACCTTTATGACCTCCTCTCACCCTAATCTCTTCCTAAAGGCCCCACCTTCAGATCCCATCACCGTGAGGGTTAAGGCTTCACGCATGGACTTTGAGGGGACACAAACATGCAGCCCATAGCAACGTCAACTTCTTTGTGAGGTCTTTTCTAAAGGCTTCTCTCCTTACAGTGGAGTGATATACAGATCTTTCTGTCTCCTTTACTACATCACAGCATCTAAGGCATATCCTAATGTGCCTTGGACATGTCCTAATGTCCATGGACAGAGGAGCCTGGTGGGCTACAGTCCATGTGGTCACAGAGTCAGACATGACTTAAGCGACTGTGTGTGCATGCACGCAATGCTTAGCTAAGTGTTTGGAATTCAGTGTACTCTTAAACTTTTTTTTTTTTCAATCAATGAGGATTGAAAGAAAGGGTTTAGATGAACATGACTGACTGTGTCTGATCTTAACCAGCTCAATCCTGACCTCAGATTGGAACAATCCCTGAAGGGCAGCTTGTCTCCAGGCAAGGACCTTCTCATACTTTGTATTCTTCTAAGTCTTGGATTCAGGAGGACTTGTTGGGCTGGAGGAAACTGTACAAGTTTCTTCTGACACTTGCATCTTTGTCTATTGCATGTCTGTCTAGGACATACTCCTCCGTATGGCCAAATAACCAGACACCAGTCTGGGTCTCTACTACAGGCTCCTTCGCCAAGTGACTAAGAATTGGGAGCACAGTTATGTGCATTCACATAATTTAACTCTCAGGATTGAGCACCAAGACCACCATGTGTGACCACATTTGCTTAACTTAACTATTTGTACCATGACATTATTGGAAATTCTGGAAAGATCAGGCTGTAAGCCAGTCAATAATTCAACGATTGCTTTGAGAATTTCCGATAAACCAATTCTTATGGGACAAGAACGTGCTTATCTGGGCAAAAAGGTCTTCTCTCAGGACTATTCAACAGTTTATGTATTGTATAATAGTTTATTTATCAAGGTGAGATGAAGATGTTCCCTCACCGTGTTCACCAATCTTAGCATATAATGATCAGTGTATTCTCACATAAAGGCTGTGTAGGCATTAACTGAACTGTTCTTTCAACTTGTATATTTGTCTGAAAATGTTAAAAATAACAGTTTGGAAAAAAGTGAAAAATATGCTAAAGCATGAAGCATGTCCATTTCCTATTAGTTGCTCCCTTTGACTCATCTTAGCCATTTGAGACCAATCCCCAAACCCTATAAGGATCCTCTCAGATCACTTCCTTCCTTTAAGACTCTGGCAAGGTGTATCCTCCGTCACCTTAATGGAGCTAATAAACTTGTCTGTGCTTGATAAATGAATACTAATTCTGGTGGACTTTTTAGGGACTCAGCAGTGCACATGGCTTTGACAAAGCCAGTATTATAGAGGATGATCGTGTTCAGGAGGATGAAATCTGAACTCTAATCTTACTGTCCTTTTGCCTATGACCTTGGGCAAGTCATTTGCTCTTTTAACCTCAATTTCAACACATGAATAATGAATAATGCAAGAGTTTGGAATAAACTACTTTTGCCTCCAATTGTCCATATGTATTCACTTTGACCTTCTCTTGTTTCCATTTTTTTTTTCTGGAGATTAAAAGTAATAACCCATACAGAAGGGAGAAAAACTTATTTGTTAGCTGTTCCTACTAACAATTTTATCTATATTGGAAAACTGCAGTAAAATATTCCTAATATTCGTTGACATTTTTGATGAATGAAGCAGTTCATTTAAGTGACATTTCCAAGTAAATGAGTACAGCTTATCCTCCTTCCAACACCTTTAAAAGCATTAAGCATTTGAAATAATAATGATTCTAAATTATTTTATTAACTCCTCTCAAATTCCATGCCACCTGCTGTGGAGCAGGTTGACTGTGTTTTGGTGTTTCATGATGTAAAATGTCGGGTAATTCTAGGAGATCTTGCTTCCATGAAAGGGATGTTGAAATATTTCAGTATTATTTGTATGTTGAAATATCTGAAACATACTAACTTTCCATGCAGAGGGGTCCGTTAAATACATTTTGGCATTTACAGAAGATGGGATCCATATAGTCCGTAAAATCTGCATGGTAGAAGGAGAAGAAACACAGCAAGCACACACAGAATGACTATTTTTTATTAAAAAAAAAAAACATAGGTAGTAATTATTGGAAAGTTAAATAATATTAACTGTAGCTATCCTGGAGGGCATTGAAAATCTTCTTCGTGTTTCTCTATACTTGGCATATTTTAAAAATGACAGTGTGTTACTTTTATAATAAATAAGCAAAAATGTTAAAATGAAAAGCACTAGCTTGAAATGTGGCCAATCAGGTGAAAGATAATTCAGCAAGGCAGGGTTCCCGACCCAGGCTCAATGAGAGTGGAGACGGGCTGCAACGACAGTCTGGTGACTGGCGGCAGGAGGAAGCTGCGCCTTGAACCAGGGATACTTCCTGACTATGCCAGGTGCTCGGAGGTGTTTTGGCTTAATTTTAGCTCTGGAGGTATATTAATGAGGGCAGGATTCCAGAAGCAGGAACAGCCACAGAAAGTTTTAGTATACTAGTGGAAGAAAACTTAAGGACAATTTCTACAAGTGGGTGATGGCCCTCATTCTTGGACTGCAAGGAGATCCAACCAGTCCATCCTAAAGGAGATCAGTCCTGGGTGTTCATTGGAAGGACAGATGCTGAAGCCGAAACTCCAATACTTTGGCCACCTCATGCAAAGAGCTGACTCATTAGAAAAGACCCTGATGCTGAGAGAGATTGAGGGCAGGAGGAGAAGGGGACAAGGGAGGATGAGATAGTTGGGTGGCATCACCGACTCAATGGGCATGGGTTTGGGTGAACTCCAGGAGTTGGTGATGGACAGGGAGGCCTGGCGTGCTGCGATTCATGGGGTTGCAAAGAGTCGGACATGACTGAGCGACTGAACTGACAAGAATGTTGCTACTGCCTTCAGGGGCAGGATGCTTCCGAGCAGCTCATAGACCCCATGCCTCTGGGCGTAGAGCTTGACAGCTGCTTTTGTAATTGGTTGGTTTTGAACAGTTAAGATATTGTGCCATGTGTCTTCCATCTATTGTCCCTAAATCTCTGTCTCATTTTTCACAATTAGAATCATGGACT
This sequence comes from Bison bison bison, assembly GCF_000754665.1. Taxonomy (NCBI): domain Eukaryota; kingdom Metazoa; phylum Chordata; class Mammalia; order Artiodactyla; family Bovidae; genus Bison; species Bison bison. The sequence goes on from NW_011495073.1 coordinate 3,333,507, forward strand.
CTTCTTGGTGGCTCAGAGTCCAAGGGCTCTTTGGAATCCTATTATTCAGGCAATTGTGCACCTGCTTGTCTGGGTACTTAGCTTCCCTGGCGGCTCAGGCAATAAAGTGTCTGCCTGCAATGTGGGAGACCCAGCTTTGATCCCTGGGTTGGGAAGATCCCCTGGAGAAGGAAACGGCAACCCACCCCAGTACTCTTGCTTAGAAAATCCCATGAACAGAGGAGCCTGGTGGGCCACAGTCCATGGGGTGAGTCCACTGAGTGACTGAGTGACTGAGTCCACTACTTAAGTAAGTTATCTGACTTGTTAAACTTAGTCTTATGACAAAGAAAAACTTAGAACTGATTCCTAAGCCCCAGTCCTACTGACACCTACCTCAGCCAGGTGTGTGCCATGGGACAATTCACTCACATTTATCATGTTTACCCATTTCTCCATCATCACCTTGACCACTGCTGGCCACATCTGTGGAAGAAGAGAACATGAGTCTATCCTGTGAAAATGCCACATTTCCTTCCAAGCCATCTAAATTGTCCTGACCTCTACTCGTGACACACTGTGAACTTTCCAGAACAGATAAATTTAAGAAAATCAAGGTTTTGAGTGAAAATTATACGTGCTTTTAGAATTCTAGTTTTGGTCATTAAAATGAAATGGTCCTGCAGATTGATGGTTACTGACAGCTTCGTCCGTGCCCAGTTCTGATATCATTGCAGGCTGTCTCATGTAACACACGAGGACCCTGAGGTGGTGGCTGCAGAGCTCTCTGTTTTATGTGTGGTGATGTGAGGCACAGAGAGGGAAGTCATTTACCAGAACTCACAGAGCTACTAAATGGCTGAGTGGATTTGAACCTGGGTTGTGCGCCATGCTGTGGAATTTTATGTTATGCTCTTCCCAATGAAGAGACCAGTGGTGACATAAAATGTGTGCTCAGTTAGAAGTCTAGGGTGTGACACTCTGAATTTTTGCTTGCTAACCCTTGGTTACCAGAAACATGAGGACTGCTATGGACATTTAAAGTAAAATGAAATCTTTGTACATGTCTGTCTTTAGGTTGTTGGGCTTCCCTGGTGGCTCAGATGGTAAAGAATCTGCCTGCAATGTGGGAGACCTGGGTTCAGTCCCTGGGTCAGGAATATCCCCTAGAGAAGGGAATGGCTACCTACTCCAGTATTTTTGTTTGGAGAATTTCATGGACAGAGGAACCTGGTGGGGTACAGTCCATGGTGTTGCAGAGTTGTACATGACTGAGTGACATTTTTTTAGATTGTAGATAATGTGCATATTAAGTAAGATCTTTTTCTGTATTTATTCCTCTATTTACATGCACATGCCTCTGAACCTCCATAAATAAAGAATCTTGGAAACTTCCTCCTCTTTTGTATCGTAAGGAAAGTGCCTTGAACAGTCTTTTAACTACCTGGATTGGCTCAGAATGTTTGACCCACATTTCTGCCTTAGGGACTGGTATTATGTAATTCCCTTTTTAAGCACTTTATAGGTATTGTCTACCTAATCCTTAAAATCACTGTATAAAACTGGTTACCATTGCTATCTCTATTTTAAAAATAAGGAAACTGAGTCACAGAGAAATTCAGTAACTTCACTAAGAACACAGATCAAGTAAGTACTTCCTGAACAGTGAATGAAACTATGGCTTTACCAGTTTCCTCCTAAAATTACACCACTGTTATGGTAAACTGATTTGTAAAAGGCATATGCCCACAAGGTCAAAGAGAATGGATAAGGTGATAACAGAAAAAACCGTTTAAAGCATTCATGTAAAGAAAAAAGAGGAAACTAGCTTAGCAAGACTACAGACTCTGGACTCTGACTTAGGCAGTTGGGGGAGCCCAGCAGAGTGAATTCATTTTTTCAATTCTAGGAGTTGAGACTTGGAGGAAAAATGGAGGTCTGCAGATGGAAGGATAAAATGACAATGTTTAGTGCTGTATAAATGGCCCTTACACCCCAAGAACCCTTCTGCTGCCTCACCTCCTGACAAATACTTTTTTATGTTCTGAAGAGCATAAATCAGAAGGATTCTGGACAGGATCCCAAAGCTCCACTGAAGGCAGAGGGATTGCTCTGGAAACTGAGGGAAAAGGAGACAAGTGAAAATCTGCGGGGAACAAAGTGACATTCTGCGATTGTGAAAACCATCAAAGCCTTGGCTTACAGGGAGCCAGGTCACTACCACTCCCGTCTCTCTGTAGAAGATTAAAGATTTCCTCTTCCGGAAAGCTGATCAACCAATGAGAAAATCCTGCAGACAATGACACAGGGAAGTCGCTGCCAAATGGTCAAGTCAGGTCTTCTTTGGAGAACTCGAGAGATAAATGCCCTCCGCACAGACAGTGCTTTGGATGAGATTTTTGCTCTTGCTAATAAGGCAGTCAAGATCTACGTATTTGGATAAAACCTCTAACTTGAAAGACATTAAAAAAAAGACAAATAGCAAACAAAAGACAAAACATATGAAATGTTTGGAGTAAACATAAGATATGTATGACATTGGAAACTTGACCCAGAGGGATGGTATGGGGAGGGAGGTGGGAGGGGGGTTCAGGATGGGGAACACGTGTATACCTGTGGCGGATTCATGTTGATGTATGGCAAAACCAATACAATATTGTAAAGTAATTAACCTCCAATTAAAATAAATAAATTTGTATTAAAGAAAAACATGAAAAAATCTACAAAATACTCAGAGTTAGGAGAAAATATGATATTTCTGACACAGAGATAAGAAGTTACTAGCAATTCAGAGAGCAACAACAACAAAAAATCTCCAGGAAATACAAAAGTGTATGAGCAATGAAAACAAATAGAAGAACTGGAAGATATAGTTGAAGGTAGATTTTCATCTTGCAAAATAGAATGAAAACCAAAAAAGGTAATGTCAATTGGAGGGTAAGTCCTGGAACTCCAACATCCAAATGAGAACTCCAACACTCCAAAGAGAAAGCAGAGAGAAAACGGAAAGAAGTCATTTTTAAGAAGTAATTCAATGTACTTCCCAAAGTGAAAGACACAGGTCTTCAGGCTGAATGCCCAGCAAAATGGGTGAAGGCAGACCTGCACCGAGTCACAGGGTGATGATGATTCAGAGCACGGTAGACAAGCGACTGTGGCAAGTCCCAGACACACACATTCCCGTGCTCTTACTAACCCACCCACAGGTCACCTTCAGAGATCTTTACAGACGTGGAACCAGACTTTCCAGCAATGCTTGAAAGCTAGCTGACATGTGCAGTGTAAACACTGAGGAATAACATAGGAAGTCTAAGGGAAATGACTTGCAAATTAGAAATTTCAGTTCTAGGTGTTCAACCAGCCATAGTAGATTAAATATACATCTAGGCACATACAGCTCAAAATGTTACTTTTCATGTCTTCTCAGGAAGCTGGCAGAGATGGGTCTCACCACATTATTGAGGGCATAAGCAGGAATGCTAATGTTGAAGCTCCAATACTTTGGCCACCTGACGTGAAGAGCTGGCTCAGTGGAAAAGACCCTGATGCTGGGAAAGATTGAAGGCAGGAGGAGAAGGGGGCAACAGAGGATGAGAAATTTGGATGGCATCACTGACTTGGTAGACTTGAATTTGAGCAAACTCCAGGAGACAGTGAAGGATGGGGAGTCTGGCACGCTGCAGTCCATGGGGTCACAGAGTCTGACGTGACTGAGCGACTGAACAACAGCAAAGCAGGAATGAGGGAGGCGGAGTCTCCAAGAAACAGATGGCTACCAAAGAGGGGTTCAGTTCAGTTCAGTTCAGTTGCTCAGTTGTGTCCGACTCTTTGCGACCCCATGGACTGCAGCACGCCAGGCCTCCCTGTTCATCACCAACTCCCGGAGTTCACTCAGACTCATGTCCATTGGGTCAGGTGATGGCATCCAACCATCTCATCCTCTGTCGTCCCCTTCTCCTCCTGCCCTCAATCTTTCCCAGCATCAGGGTCTTTTAAAATGAGTCAGCTCTTCGCATCAGGTGGCCAAAATACTGGTTTCAGCTTCAGCATCAGTCCTTCCAATGAATATTCAGAACTGATTTCCTTTAGGATGGACTGGTTGGATCTCCCTGAAGCCCAAGGGACTCTCAAGAGTCTTCTCCAATACCACAATTCAAAAGCATCAATTCTTTGGTGCTCAGCTTTCTTTATAGTCCAGCTCTCACATCCATACATGACTACTGGAAAAACCATAGCCTTGACTAGATGGACCTTTGTTGGCAAAGTAATGTCCCTGCTTTTTAATATGCTGTCTAGGTTGGTCATAACTTTACTTCCAAGGAGTATGTGTCTTTTAATTTCATGGCTGCGGTAACCATCTGAGGTGATTTTGGAGGCCCCCCAAAATAAGGGTGTCACTGTTTCCCCATATATTTCCCATGAAGTGATGGGACCAGATGCTATGACCTTAGTTTTCTGAATGTTGAGCTTTAAGCCAACTTTTTCACTCTCGTCTTTCACTTTCATCAAGAGGCTCTTCAGTTCTTCTTCACTTTCTGCCATAAGGGTGGTGTCATCTGCATA
>NW_011495073.1:3338148-3338302 GCF_000754665.1 Bison bison bison
TATCTGAGGTTATTGATATTTCTCCTGGCAATCTTGATTCCAGCTTGTGCTTCATCCATCCCAGTGTTTCTCATGATGTAGTCTTCATACAAGTTAAATAAGCAAGGTGACAATATACAGGTTTGACGTACTCCTTTTCCAACTTGGAACCAAT
>NW_011495073.1:3338402-3375826 GCF_000754665.1 Bison bison bison
GAAATATATGTTTTACTGGAATTCTCTTGCTTTTTCGATGATCCAGTGGATGTTGGCAATTAGATCTCTGGTTACTCTACCTTTTCTAAAACCAGCTTGAACATCTGGAAGTCCATGGTTCACGTATCCCTAAGGGGAGGGGAGGGATAAATTAGGAGTTTGGGATTAACAGATACAAACTTCTATTTATAAAACAGATGAACAAAAATTACCTACTGTATTGCACAGGAAACTCTACTCAGTGTTGTGTATAATAATAACCTATTGTGTGCATGCCTGCTAAGTTGCTTCAGTCATGTCAGACTCTTTGTGACACTATGGACTATAACCAGTCAGGTGCCTCTGTCCCTGGGATTGTCCAGGCAAGAATACTGGAGTGGGTTGTCATGCTCTCTCCTCCAGGGGATCTTCCCAACCCAGGAATTGAAACTGCTCGTCTTATGTCTCCTGCATTGGCAGGCAGGTTCTTTACCATTAGTGTCACCTGGGAAGCCCAATAACCTATTAATGCATGGGAAAAAATCTGAAAAAAATAGATGTGATATATATGTGTAACTGAATCACTTTGCTATATACCTGAAAAATCAACTATAATTCAATTTTTAAAAGATGTGAAAAAAACAGGAAAAAAGGAAATGAATGAACAAACATGAAAAGAGTGGCCCTGTCTCTCCCTAGCACTTTCCCTCTGCCCCACTGTCCTCATCCTCGACACTTCCCAGAGTGCCCTCCATGTTAACCCTCCTCCATTTGATATTTAGTAGTATCAAACTAATTAAGAGTATCCAACTCATTCACTCTTTAATGTATATCCTTATACTCTCCAAATAGTGACTGTTCGTTCACATTTACTGGAACAGGAATTCTTGCAGATGACAGAAGTGTACCTGGAATCATAGTGTTTGCATTAGGGAAGCCTGTGGCCGAGGCCTGTAGTGAGTCTTCTCTGGATCCGCACATACAGCATAAAACATTCCCAGTGGATGTCGCAGTGTCCACCAGGCTCAGAGCTGCCTTCGGGAGTGGGCTGTGACTGTTTATTTGGGGTCCCAGGGCGGCCAGCTTCTGATGGCTTGTCCACCAGGCTCAGAGCTGCCTTCGGGAGTGGGCTGTGACTGTTTATTTGGGGTCCCAGGGCGGCCAGCTTCTGATGGCTTGTCCACCAGGCTCAGAGCTGCCTTCGGGAGTGGGCTGTGACTGTTTATTTGGGGTCCCAGGGCGGCCAGCTTCTGATGGCTTGTCCACCAGGCTCAGAGCTGCCTTCGGGAGTGGGCTGTGACTGTTTATTTGGGGTCCCAGGGCGGCCAGCTTCTGATGGCTTGTCCACCAGGCTCAGAGCTGCCTTCAGGAGTGGGCTGTGACTGTTTATTTAGGGTCCCAGGGCAGCCAGCTTCTGATGGCTATGATGCCACCAGCCCTGACCCCCTTTTCTGATACGAAACTAGGATTCTTATGGGACTGTGCTTAACCTCCCATGATTATGATCATGATCATTTAATTCCTTTGGCTCAGGATGTGTCATCTTGGAAGAGGGGTTGATAAAGTTCCTCTAATTAAAAATTACCTTCCAGGCTCCTTCCCTGCCCTGGGGTTTGGTTAATAGGATCTTTCTATCAAGCTAACATTCAAGGTCTTGCCATCCGTACTTCAGACCTGCGGGTGTATTTGTGCTCTTGGTGAATTATGAAGACTTGAGAGACCTTCTGTCTTCTCAGTTTGTCATTCTCATTATTATTTTATGAACTAGATGAAAAGAAGATGCTGCATAGCAGAGTAGATTAAGAGGCAGACTGTGAGGGGTGAGGAAGAGGGAGATAGTGATGAGATGATGCTCAAGGGCAATGAGGGAGCAGAGGGCGAAGAGACAAGGCGAAGCAGGAGGGAAACTGAAAAAAAAAACAAAAAAAAAAAAACAAGAAGAGAAATGATTCCTGCCTGGAGAGAGAGGTCTAAACAAGGTGATGGTAGCTCTCATGTCCTTGACACCCCCTCCTAATTAGAGAATCTGTCATGCCTGAGATGTGCCACTAGTGGAAGCTGCTAGTTTCATGTAGAGCTGTATGACTTGAATATTTTGCTTAGCTCTATGCTAAGATCCACTCCATGGCTCCTGGCTGCTGGGGTAGGCGGTAAAGTCAGGCATCATCTGTCTCACTGATTTATCTCCTACATTCATTCCTGGCGCCTTCCAGGGACAGAACATTTTGGGCTCCAGTTGGTGCCCTCTGACTTACCTAAAGCACAAAAAGGTGAGGGACATAAAGAGGTAATCAGTTCAGTTCATTTCAGTTGCTCAGTTGTGTCCAACTCCTTGCAACCCCACGGACTGCAGCATGCCAGGCTTCCCTGTCCATCATCAAATCCCAGGACTTGCTCAGACTCATGTCCATTGAGTCAGTGATGCATGAACCAAGCTGCTGTGGCAGGCGAGACCCAGGAAGTTCTCTGAGCACCTCAACATCATTGTGAAAGCATTTTTGTTATTGCTGCCCTCATTTTTGTTGCCAGGAAAGTAGACATATTCTACAAGTTCTTATTTTTCTTCTCGTTTTATTTTCAAAATTTTATTATAAAGAAGTTCACACATATGAAAAAGATCAAATAATTGTACAGCACACTCACATGTCTGGTACCTGTTTCCCTCAATTAGCATTTTACCCCACTGGCTTTATTTATTTATCCAGCTCCTTATTCATCCATCAATCACCTTGTTTGCTTTTCTTCCGCTTGCTGTACACAGGTATGGCCGATATGTATATTTTCCCTACTTAATCTACTAATAGCTCATTTTGCTTCCATGAATATTAATCATGGTGTATTTCACACACCCCTCTTAAACTGGAGATTCTCCCCTTGATCATTGTTGCCTCCTTACACTTGTCTTTCTTGAGAAAGAGAACAGAACTAGAAGTATCACGCTCCCTGACTTCAGACTACCCCATAAAGCTACAGTAATCAAAACAGCGTGGTGCTGGCCCCAAAACAGACATAGACCAATAGAAAAGAATAGAGGGCCCAGAAATAAACCCATATGCCTATGGTCAATTAGTCTATGACAAAGGTGGCCAGAATGAAGAATGGGGAAAACACAGTATCTTCAATAAGTGGTGCTGGGAAAACTGGATAGCTCCATGTAAAACAGTGAGATTGGAACATTTCCTCATACCATATACAAAAATGAACTCAAAGCAGATTAAATGACCTAAATGTAAGACCTGAAAACATAAAGCTCCTAAGAGAGAACTTAGGCAGAAACACTCTTTGACATGTACTGTGGAAATATATTTTCTTTGATGTGTCTTCTCCAGTAAAAGAAATGAAAGCAAAAATAAACAAATGGGGCTGAATTAAACTTCAAAGCATTTGCACAGCAAAGGAAACCGTTGGCAAAATGAAAAGACAATCAACTGAATGAGAGAAAATATTTTCAAGTGATATGAACAATAAGGGATTAATATCCAAAATATATGAAGAACTCATACAATTCAATATCAAAGAACAACTCATTTAAAAAATGGGCAGATATGAATAGACATTTCTACAAAGAAGGCAAACAAATGGCCAATGGGCACATGAAAAAATGTTCAACATCATTAATAATCAGAGGAATGCAAATCAACCCACAAGTTGGATATCACCTTATGCCTGTCAAAATGGCCATCATCAAAATATCTACAAATAGCAAATGTAGGTGAGGATGTGGAGAAAAGGAAACCCTTGTGCCCTGTTGGTGGTGGGAATGTAAATTGGTACAGCCACTGTGGAAAATAATATGGAGCTTTCTCAAAAAATTAAAAATATGATCCAGAGATTCTACTTATAGATATATATCTGAAGAAAATAAAAATGCTAATTTGAAAAGGTATATGCACTCCAATGTTCATAGTAGCATTATTTACAATACTCAAGATACCAAGGCAACCTAAGTGTCCATCCACAGATGAGTGTATAAAGATACTGTGGTGTATATATACAATGGAATATTACTCAGTCATAAAAAGATGAAACCTTGCCATTTGCAATAATCATGGATGGATTTGGAGGGTATCATGCTAAGTGAAGTAAGTCAAACAGAGAAAGACAAACACTCTATGTTATTGCTAGTATGTGAAATCTAGAAAATAAATGAATAAAACAAGTCAGAATCAGACTTACAGATATAGTTCAGTTCAGTTGCTCATTCATGTATGACTCTTTGCGACCCAATGGACTTCAGCACACCAGGCCTCCCTGTTCCTCACCAGCTCATGGAGTTTACTCAAACTCATGCCCATTGAGTCGGTGATTCCATCTAACCATCTCATCCTCTGTCATCCCATTCTCCTCCCGCCTTCAATCTTTCCCAGCATCAAGGTTTTTTCAAATGAGTCAGTTCTTTGCAACAGGTGGCCAAAATATTGGGGCTTCAGCTTCAGCATCAGTCTTTCCAAAGAGTATTCAGGACTAATTTCCTTTAGGATGGACTGGTTGGATCTCCTTGCAGTCCAAGGGACTCTCAAGAGTCTTCTCCAACACCACAATTCAAAAGCATCAATTCTTTGGTGCTCAGCTTTCTTTATAGTTCAACTCTCACATCCATACATGACTACTGGAGAAAACATAGCTTTGACTAGATGGACCTTTGTTGTCAAAGTAATGTCTCTGCTTTTTCATATGCTGTCTAGGTTACTCATAGCTTTTCTTCCAAGGAACAGGTATCTTTTAATATCATGGCTGCAGTCACCATCTGCAGTGATTTTGTAGCCCTCCAAAATAAAGTTTGTCACTATTTCCATTCCCCATCTATTTGCCATGAAGTGATGGGACCAGATGCCATGATCTTAGTTTTCCGAATGTTGAGTTTTAAGCCAACTTTTTCACTCTAGTCTTTCACTTTCATCAAGAGGCTCTTTTGACGTTCTTTGTTTTCTGCCATAAGTGTGGTGTCATCTGTAAAAAGGCCTCCTCAGACAACCATTTTGCATTTCTGAATTTCTTTTTCTTGGGGATAGTCTTGATCACTGCCTCTTGTACAATATCACAAACCTCCATCCATAGTTCTTCAGACACTCTTTCTATCAGATCTAATCCCTTGAATCTATTTGTCACTTCCACTGTATAATCGTAAGCAACTGGATTTAGGTCATACCTGAATGGTCTAGTGGTTTTCCCTACTTTCTTCAATTTAAGTCTGAATTTGGCAATAAGGAGTTCATGATCTGAGCCACAGTCGGCTCTCAGTCTTGTTTTTGCTTACTATATGGAGCTTCTCCATCTCTGGCTACAAAGAATATAATCAATCTGATTTCGGTATTGACCATTTGGTGATGTCCATGTGTAGAATCTTCTCTTGTGTTGTTGGAAGAGGGTGTTTGCTATGACCAGTGCGTTCTCTTGGCAAAACTCTATTAGCCTTTGCCCTGCTTTGTTCTGTATTCCATGCCAAATTTGTCTGTTACTCCAGGTATCTCTTGACTTCCTAATTTTGCATTCCAGTCCCCTATAATGAAAAGGACATCTCTTTTTTTGGTGTTACTTCTAGAAGGTCTTGTAGGTCTTCATAGAACTGTTCAACTTCAGCTTCTTCAGCATTACTGGTTGGGGCATAGACTTGGATTACTGTGATATTGAATGGTTTGCCTTGGAAAAGAACAGAGATCACTCTGTCATTTTTGAGGCTGCATCCAAGTACTGCATGCAGTCGGACTCTTTTGTTGACTCTGATGGCTACTCCATTTCTTCTAAGGGATTATTGCCCACATTAGTAGATATAAAGGTCACCTGAGTTACATTCACCCATTCCAGTCCATTTTAGTTCACTGATTCCTAAAATGTTGATGTTCACTCTTGCCATCTCCTGTTTGACCATTTCCAATCTGCCTTCATCATGGCCCTAACAGTCCAGATTTCTATGCAATGTTGCTCTTTCCAGCATCGGACTTCATTTACATCACGTCACTTCCACAACTGGGTGTTGTTTTTGCTTTGGCTCCATCCCTTCATTCTTTCTGGAGTTATTTCCCCACTGATCTCCAGTAGCACATTGGGCACCTACTGACCTGGGGAGGTCCTCTTTCAGTGTCCTGTGTTTTTGCCTTTTCATACTGTTCATGGGGTTCTCAAGGCAAGAATCCTGCAGTGGTTTGCCATTCCCTTCTCCAGTCACAGATACAGAAAGAAACTAAATCTAGTGTTTACTAGTGGCGAAGGGGAAGAGGGAAGGCGCAAGAGAGGAGTAGGGGAGTAAGAGGTACAAACTAATACATGTAAAATAATTAAACAATAAAGATATATTGTATAATACAGAGAAATGTAGCTGTTATTTTGCTATAATTTTAAATGGAGAATACTGTATAAAAAATAATGAATAGTACGTTGTATACCTGAAACTAATATGAGATTGGAAATTAACTATATTTCAATTAAAAAATAGTATTCTTCAAGTTGCTTTGAGCATACAGGTAAAGTTATTTTGGAATGAATTCTGGAATTGGATTTATAAAGTGACAGTCATATATATATTCAGCTTTGTTGCTTCGCTCCCAGTTGGTTCTAGATGATCTTGCTGATTTACTTTCCCACCAGCATCCTTTCTTCACACTATCAGGCTTTTGAATTTTTGCCAGGTTCATAGATATAAAATGATATGTCATTATATTATTAATTATTTGCATTACCTGCATCTTTTCATGTTTATTGGCTATTTAGACTTCTTTTGTTGTTTAACTGCTAATACCATTTGTTTAATTTTCCACTGAATTGTCTTTTTTTAACATAAATTTATTTATTTTAATTGGAGGTTAATTACTTTACAATATTGTATTGGTTTTGCCATACATCAACATGAATTCGCCACAGGTATACACGTGTTCCCCATCCTGAACCCCCCTCCCTCCTCCCTCCCTGTATAGTGACATATATTTTTTATTTACACATTTTCACAGTGGTTCTTATACATATATGTTTTTTATACTGTTTTAACTTGCTTGTGACATTTTAAAAACTGTTCATTCTGTCTTTTGCTGAACAGAAGTTTTACAATTTATTACAATTATATTTACCAATCTTTTTTTCTGTGATCTGTACTTTTTGCATCTTATTAAAGAAATTGCTCTTTTCTTGAAGTCACGGTGGCATTTTTTTTCTCTTGACCCTTAGGTTTTGCTGTCATGTGTAGGACTTTATGGATTTTTTTTTTTCTGTATGTTGTGAGTCACTGTATATATTTCCTACTTGAATAATCAGTTTCCCAGGATAATTTCTTAAATTATCCTTATCCTATCTACTTATAATGTCACCTTTACCCTGAGTTATAGCTATGGTACTTCTGGTAGTGGTGGTGTTTTTATATTGATTTATACCACACTTTTTTACTTTGATAAATAACGATGTTTTATAAGGAAAGCCCTAGTTCCTTAATGCTTTTTCTTTAAATCATTATAGCTCTTGTGTCTCTTTACTTACTATAAATTAATTTTAGCTAGTCAAACTTTATAAATTACCATGCTGAATTTTGGCCACTATCGTAGTTAATTTATAGATAAATTGGGGAAGAATTGACGTCTTCTATTTTTGGTGCTTCCCTTAGTTATATCTGTCTAGATCTGCAGGTACATCTGCACCTATATCCACATCTACATGTGTACCTGTCTTTCTGCACATCTGCACTGCCTCTATTCTGTGTCTGCTCTGCCGCTCTATCTATGTTTGTGTCTGTGGCTACTGGGAATGAAATTGTATTTTAGAATCTTATTGTGTTTAAATTTTTGCTTGATGTACTGGGCTACCACTAATGCTCATATGTCAGTCTTACATCTGGTAGAGGACTGGGACTCTGATGACATGAAGGATGATCAAATGTGGAGGATGAGGGGTCCTGGTTAAATGGACTTATCAGGACTCTTGCTAAAACTGGGCAATAAGGAGAGGAAAATGGAAATAGACCTAGATGAGAAAGTTCTACAACCCTGTGAAGAGTTTGATTAAGGAGAGAATCTCCATCATATCCAGGTATTTTGCTATTTTATTTTTCAGTTCAGTTCAGTTCAGTTGCTCAGTCATGTCTGACTCTTTTATTTTTATCTTTTAAATTAATTAATTATATTTATTTTATCTTTTATTTATTTTTATTTTATTTAATCTCTTATTTTTATTGTATTTTTAAGCAGTTTTTATACATTCTTTGTTGAGTGTTTGGAGATGCCATATTATTTACAAATAAAGGTATATTGTTTGCAAATGAAGACAAGATTTATTCATCTATAATTCTTACTCCTCTTAAAAAAAGAAATGTCATTGCATTGGCTAGGATCTCCATTACAGTGTTGAATAGACATGGTGAGAATCTGCATGTTTTTCTGTTTAGTCTCTAAACAGAACACATCTAATATTTTCCCATTAGTACTTGCTCTGGATTTCTGTTAGCTATCATTTAAGGGCTTCCCTTATGGCTCAGCTGGTAAAAAATCCGCCTGCAATACGGGTGACCTGGGTTTGCTCCCTGGATTGGGAAGATCCCCTGGAAAAGGGAAAGGCTATCCGCTCTAGTATTCTGGCCTGGAGAATCCCATGGACTGTATAGTTCATGGGGTCACAAAGAGTCAGACATGACTGAATGACTTTCACACTCAGCAAACTAAGGAAATCTCTTTTATTTCCACCTAGTTTGCTAAATGCATTTTAAATTAAATAAATATTAAACTTCACCAGTTTTTGCGTCATTTGAAATAACCATAGATTTTCCTTCTCCGATCTGAAAATAGGGAGTATTATTAAAATTGATTTTGGATGTTGAAGCATCTTTGTGGTTTTGAGAAAGACCCTACTTGGTCATCATGGTTTTTAAATATAATTAATTGTATTGTGGAAACTAATTTGTGAATATTATTTTATGGTTTTTGCCTATTTGCTCTTAATGGGATTGACCTCTAATTATGTTCTCTTGCAGTATCTTTTTTAATTCTTGTATTAAGCTCATAATAGCTGAATAATGAATTGGGTGTTTTTCAGCCTTTTAAAATTCTCATTTCAATTTGTGTAAGAACCAAATCAACTCTTTCCTGATCCTTGTATGTGTTTGTTGAGTATGTATATAGGCTATTGAATATCGTCTCAATTTCTTTAACAATTAACTTATTTTGTCTGTTTACTTTTTCTTGGGTCAGTTGTATTAATTTATATTATTACAAAAATTGTCCATTGTATTTAAGTTTCTAAATTTATTAGCAGAAGATTTTATCATATATTCTCACAGAAACTATTCTTAAATTTTATTTTATATTAGAGTATATTTGATTAATAATATTGAGCTTGTTTCATACATAAATGTATCTATTTCTTCAAATTCTTTTCCCATTTAGGTTGTTATATAATATTGAGCAGAGTTTTCTCTATGCCATACAGTAGGTGCCCATTGGCTTTCAATTTTAAAGATAGCAGTGTGTGCATGTCAGTCCCAAACTCCCAATCTACCCCTCCCGCAACCTTTCCCCCAGTAACCATAAATTCATTCTCTAAATCTGTGAGTCTGTTTCTGTTCTGTAAATAAGTTCATTTATATCATATTTTTAGATTCCAAAAAAAGTGATATCATATGCTATTTGTCTTTTTCTGACTTACTTCACATAGTATGATTGTCTCTGATCAGTGATCAGTGAAAGTGGCTCAGTCGTGTCCAATTCTTTGTGATCCAATGGACTATACAGTCCATGGAACTCTCCAGGCCAGAACACTGGAGTGGGTAGCCTTTCCCTTCTCCAGGGGATCTTCCCAACCCAGGGATCGAACCCAGGTCTCCCGCATTGCGGGCAGATTCTTTACCAGCTGAGCCACAAGGGAAACTGGAGTGGGTAGCCTATCCCTTCTGCAGTGGATCTTCCTGACCCAGGAATTGAACGGGGTCTCCTGCTTTGCAGGCGGATTCTTTACCAGCTGAGCTGTGAGGGAAGCCCATGATCGTCTCTAGATCCATCCATGCTGCTGCAAATGGTGTTATAGAAATGTAATCCTTGTGGCATCTCCGGTTCTTTGCTTAATATTTTATCCATTCTCCACTTCTGTGCAAAACATTCATCTGCTCTGCCATCACTCAGTTCTCCTGCATCTGAGATCAGGAGTCTTATCTCTTTTTCTCAGATGGAGAACAGAGGCAAAGAGATGCTTACTGACCCCATCAATGTCTCTGGGCTGCTGGTAAAAACTGAGACAAGGATTCACACCCACATTTGCTCTCACTAATCTGGACTTCTCCAGCCCTTTTATGGTGTAGTGGTGGTTTCTTGCGCATCCCATGTTTTTGACAGTGATCTCTCACTCTTTTTTAATTTTTTTCTCTTTCCTAGATCTTCATTTTGACTTGAGTATCAGTTACATTTGAAAGTTAGAAATTCTGTGCAGGCTGCTACCCATGCCTCCCTCATCTCATCATAAACATCACATCAGGTGGGCCTGAAGTTGAATTAAGGGAGCTGGGCTCTTCAGGCACTTGGACAATCGGAAAAGGATTCACTCGTTCTGCACAAACTGATGATCTCACATCTGACCGAAGGACACATTGTAAACAAAGGAAATATCCAAGGGGATGCTGCCTTCTGTATTCAGAGAAAGACATCCCATCTCAGCTCTCCTAGGAATCTTTAGACTTTGATGAGATTCTATTTGCATTAATGGAAGCAATGAAATTCAAATGTTTAGGCCAGTACCGGGGGTGTTGGAAGCATAACGAGTTGGATTAAGGAAAGAGACATTTAGTCTGATCAGGAAAATCTCTTAATGAGCTCTCCTAGACAGTGAAATTAGGAGAGAAAAACTAGTCTGGGCTGGATGAAGAGTAGTCCACAGAGATGGGAATGAAGGGTCTTGTACTTAACTCAAGGCTACGTGATCCATCATGTCTTCCCAAGTTAACCTGCTTTGCTCCTGAAATTGTTACAGCTTCCTGTTGTTTATAACTTCCCTCCTCACACAGGGGAATCTGTTTAGTTTGTTAAAAATAACAAGCAACATTTGAGTGCTTCCTCTGTGCTAGGTGATTTGTCTTGGCATTTAAGTATCATGATTTCTGACACTGAAATTAAGTTGAGTTGCAACTCATACTTGCTTTTGTTTGGTTAATCATCTGGCTTCTCTACAAGGTCTAAGGCCCCTGAGGCAGAAACTGGGCTTTTCCTCCGGTCCCGTCTTTGTGCCTGGTGCTGAACTGAGTCGGCCTGGGGACATTCTCAGGCTCCGTGTGAAGCTGTTGAGTTAATGAAGGACCTGGCTCTCTAACACCCAGAGAGTGTTAGAGAGCTAGCATGGGGCCCATGCCTATAAAAATATTGACTCAGTATTCCATGGCCTATAACAATACTGACTCAGTGATATTGATTACATGTCTGATGGAATGCTGTTTCCCTCACTGATCTCTGATTTCCTTGAGTGTAGTTTTCGATCCTGGCACTTGCCTGTCATATAAGTGCCATGTATGTGCAATGGGGGAGGGCATCAGGGCCCAGCGATGCTGGCCGAGACTGGTTCCTGCTTAGATTAGGTACCAGGCCTAGATAGGACTAATGGTCCTCACTTCCCCCAGGTTTCAGCCCAGTTTTAAGAAATCCAACCAGTATAAGCTGCATTTCCAAAATGTCACTTTCCTTATGGGTTGTTGTTGTTATTGCTCAGTCGTGTCCAACATGACCCCATGGATTGCAGCGTGCCAGGCTTCCCTGTCCATCACCATCTCCTGGAGCTTGTTCAAACGTATGTCCATCGAGTCGGTGATGCCATCTCAACCATCTCATCCTCTGTCATCCCCTTCTCCTGCCTTCTTCCTTATGGGTACCTGTTTGCTTGATTTGGATTAATGTTTGTCTACAATTTTATTCAAATCCTGTGCTATTTCGAGGATCTATAGTACTTTCTCTGACTTTATGTGAGTGACCACATTCACTTATAAAGAAACAGTTCTTATACTGCTTGAATGCGCTTGAACCCACTTCTCTGTCCTCCATGTCCAGTGCCATTAAGAGGAAGGCTGCAGAGGGGCCAGGAGGAGTCACCCTCCTAATGTCGTCTCCAGCTGTGCATCTTAAATCTCAGTTGCTGGTGAATATGGTCCCTGGCCACGGGCAGTAAACCACACACTCCCAGGTTTGCTGGTGACCTGTAGGGCAATGTAATCACACTGGATGTTGGGGAAAGACTGGAATCCTTGCAGGCATACAAGGCAACTTGTGAATACAAAAAAAGAAAAAAGCTCTCTCCAAGTTAGATCTTTCAGCAGAGCACCTATTTTATTTTTATCGGTTGAACAGTTGGTGTAGTCGCAGAAACACATCTGTTCTCCACTCTGCAGGTGGCCGTTACAGCACAGCCTCTAGGTGGACATTAAGAAGGGCTGTGCTGTCAGAAGAAAGAGTGGTGCAGATTGTCGTCCAGCCCACCAGGAAAGGGCTTCGTTCACATCTGGGTCCCCCACTCCAGCTCCAGCTATGAATGTCAGTGGGGGTGGCAGCACTGGTTTTAAAAGCCAGGGTGGAGGGACAGGGATGGGGGGCCTGTTGCTGCTTCCTGGGGTTCCCCCTCACTGGGCCTTCTGGGGTCTCCCTGGCACTGGGCAAAGGGCGGACAGCAGCCCTTTTCCCCGAGGGGATTTGCAGCTGGACGTTAGGACACTGGTGGGGGGGGGGCTCCTCTCCTGAAAAGTGTGCCCGCTCACTGGACACCCATGCCTCACCAGAGAGGCAGATGCCTCAGGCGTACAGGATAAGGGGTGGGTTGTGTCCCCCAAACTCCTGGATCCAAGTCCCCCCTGCCCGGGGCCTCAGGATGTGACTGAGGTACTTGACACTTGTAACTCAAGTTACTGAGGTCACTCATAGGGGCGCTTCATCTAAGGTGACTCCTAAGAAGGGGAAGGAGAAGGCAATGGCACCCCACTCCAGTACTCTTGCCTGGAAAATCCCATGGATGGAGGAACCTGGTGGGCTGCAGTCCATGGGTCGCCAAGAGTGGGACACGACTGAGCGATTTCACTTTCACTTTTCACTTTCATGCATTGGAGAAGGAAATGGCAACCCACTCCAGTGTTCTTGCCTGGAGAATCCCAGGGATGGCGGAGCCTGGTGGGCTGCCGTCTATGGGATCGCACAGAGTTGGACACGACTGAAGCGACTTAGCAGCAGCAGCAGGAAGGGGAAACCTGGCCGTAGGCGGCACAGAGGAAAGGCGGCCTGAGGACGGGGGATGGGAGAGAGTCCACACGCCAAGGAGAAGGGCCGGAGCAGATCCTTCCTTCAGCTGCAGAGGGACTAAGCCTGCCGCGCCTCTGTCTTGAGCTTCTAGCCTCCAGATCAGGAGGCAACGCGTCTGCTCACTGCGAAGCTTTGTTCCTGCAGCCCCACGGAGCTGACCCAGGAGGCGTCATGCCCAAGCGTGGACCCCAAGCTCCACAGGAATGTCTCTGAGATGCATTCAGGATTCTTCTCCACACGCCTGACCCCCGCCATCCTTGGGGGGACGTTTCCATGGACAGAGCCGTCAGCAACTTGTCCCCAGGGCTGATTGTCCATTGCTCTGCAACGCCTCTAGCAGACCTTGGAAACTGTCTCATTTACTATTGGATCTGGAATTTAGCAGGTGTGTTTGGGAACCAGGTCACCTAACTGCTTCAGAAATCATTTTGCTTGTCCTGAGAAGACTGCAGGAACATTTAGAAACAGACTCTAAGTGGCTCCAGCAGGTGGACTGTTGATTCTTTGTTTTTAGAGAACATCCGTGGAGCCCGTCATTGGCAATGTCTGTAACTGCCTAGCTCTGCCTCCGTGTAATGAAGCATCCCTGTGTCATGATTACCATTGTGACAACAAGATGGATGTTTCAAAGACGCACTTCAATCAAATTTGAGAAACACATTACAGCCAGTCTTTTGCGTGGGGCTGTTTACTCCTGCTTGTGGCTAATTAGTCAAGATGAATGGACAAATGGGAACTGCCGTCCTCCCAGCCCATCAACTGGCTGCTGCTTTGTTCTGAAAAGGGCAATTATTGTCAGTTTAAAAATATTTGATACCACAGAGGATTTAAATTAAGAGAGAGAGAGGGGAGTGATCAGGTTTCTATGAGGCTGTCATGAGAGGGAGGTAAGACAAGGTTCCTCACACAGAGGTGGCCAACCTCTTCCCAAAGAGACAGCCAACTCTTCCCAAAGAGACAAAGTGGGGGTGCCACAGGGCACAGCATCCTGCCCTGAGTGTGGAAAAAGCAAACAGGGTATGTTTGGTCTAACCTAAAAGCAACAACGGGGGCAGAATATCTTGGAACAAGGCTGCAGTTTTACTTGGTCAAAGCTCCTTTTAGGAAAACCAAACTGTATGGAGGAGCAGAGAAAGAAATGGATGCAGAAAACTGGCTTCCACCGGCCAGCTGAGCACCTTTGAGCCTGATCTTATAACCCAAGTTTTCTCATAAAAGATAATCATTTCTACCTGTGGGAGTAACACGTGAGCTGATGCTTAATCAAACTCTTGGAAGCCTGCAAAACCCATGCAAATTAATCCTTTCCAGAAGACAGCTGTGCATGTTCTTTGCCTTCCTGTTTTGGCAGATTTTTTTGTGACTCTGAAAATGAATTGATATTGTACTTATAAAAAGTGAAAATATTCAAAGCCACATTTCCAGTGGATAACTTCCTGTTCTATGTCTGTTTTACCCACCAGCCCTCACTGGCCACTACTGAGAAATGTGTAGTCTCATAGTGTCATTCTGATTACTGCGAAAACTGCAGTGACTCAGTGTTGGGTCTAGAATTCTGGTCTGTCCTATGGTTGTATGGCCCAGAACCATCCTCTTTTTGCTTTTCGTCAGCTCTCAGTTGGTTTCTCAGGGCCAGGTATTTGAAGGGCCTTGGGGTGATGTCATCCTTTAGTAGTTCTGGGTTGGAAGAGTTAAATGACTACATGGCCAAGTTCTTCCATGTTATAGGGTAACAATATCAGCAATGGTGCATGAATTGGGGCCAATAACACAAATCTCTCAAGTCCATTGGAGTTTTATTCTCTCTGTATTGGGTCCTTGCCTCCAGGAAAACTTAGTGACACATGCTTAGTCACTCAGTCATGTCCGAGTCTTTGTGACCCTATGGACTGTAACCCACCAGGCAGGGATTTCCTAGGCAAGAATACAGGAACAGTTGCCATTTTCTTCTCTAGGGGATCTTCCTTACCCAGGAATCTGGGTCTCTTGGTGACACTGCTGGAGGCAAATATAGCAACCCAGAGGAGATGGTCCATAATTTTTCCTAAGCACTGCCTTCTCCTTGGGAGCAAAAACCTACCCGTATTGGCTCAGTCAGGGTAATGCTGGTTCTTGCTGCACTCTATCGCCTTCACACTTCAGAAACATATTTTGTTCTCTATTTAATTGTCTAAAACCTCCCAGAGAGAATGTCTTCTCCAAACATTGGTACTGTTCTCGGCGAGGACATCGGCTTCTGGATCACTGCTGGGTCTTCTACGCAGCTGTGGTTCAACATCAAGCTAAGCACATCTGTGTTTTGTGTTATTATTTTAATTTAGAGGCTGCTCACACATTGAACACTTTTTGAAGTCAGCATTGGTCATGAACACATATTTATACCTAGAATAAAACTGAGCCAAGATAGGAAACATCTTTGCCAAGGGAAAGCAAACAACACCTCTCTCACCTGGACTGGCAAATGTCTGGGTACACAGTACTCTTTTGTTAGTAACAAAGGTTGAGCTGCAGGTAATCCTCCAGTTTCCCTTTATCTACACTGTGGGGATAAGTACTCAACATTTTGCCGTCACCTTGCATCCTCTGAATGCACGTTATTACGTGTGAAACCCTGTAATTGGTGTTTTCACATTGTTGCTAAAGCTCCTTACCAGTCCAGGAGAGGTGTGTTGTTATTTTCCCTTTGTACTCATAGAGAAACTGAGACTCAGAGAGAGAAAAAAATATTCAGTTTCATGAGAACCAACTCTGTGATGTTTGATGTGTAATCTGTCGTTCCTTCCCTTGTAAATGTTGGAATAATTTCACTTCTAGGTGAGTGACAGTAGCAAAATAATGGAGACCTCTGTGCCTTTTACACAGATTCATCATTGTATTTCACATGGTCTATCTATCATCTGTTATCTGTGCATCTAAGTGTCTATTATATATCTATTTATCATCTACATATCTATTATCTATATATCTATTATTTACCTACTTATCTATTATCTACCTATTATTTAGCTATCTGATAGCTATCTTCTATCTATTATCTATCTATGTATCTATTATCTGTCATCTATGTATTATCTATGTATCTCTTGTCTATGTTTCTATTTATCTATCTAATTTTAACTATTTTATCTATTTTAACTAGTATTTAATCTATCTAATTTTCTCAAACCATGAGTGTAAGTTGCATGCATCATATCGTTTATCCTTTAATACTTCAGAGTGTTTCTCAAGATCAAGGACACTTTCTAACATGACCACAATACAGTTATTAAATTCAGGGATTTTTAACATTGACACAATGTTATTTATCAAAACTATAGCCCATATTCCAGCTTTGCAGTTGTTTCCAAATGTGTTTTACAGCAATTTAGCCTCTGGCCCCGTATGCACGGTGGGTTGCCACGTCTCTCTGGACTCCTGTCACCTGGGAGGGACCCTCAGCCTTTGTCTTTTATGCCACTTTTGGGTACAGGCCAGGTATTTCCAGGATGTCCCCTCTAGTGTGTTTACTTGGTGTTTAGATAGTGCATGCCTGAGTGGTATTATTTTGTAAGTGATGTTGTGTCCTCGGTGGGTCATATCACAGGGTTCATAAAGTTGGTTTGTTCCAATATTGGTGATACTAATTTTGATTCCATTTCTCCTCTAAAAAGCACTATTTATTATTTTTTATTTAAATAACTTGTTAAAAATATTTTGAGGCCAAGTAAATACCCCATTTCTCACTGAACTCGCACTCGCTAATTTTATTTTAATTTTCATTCATGGTATTTGCCCAAGGGCTTCACAGGTTGTGTAGTGGTAAAGAACCTGTCTGCCAATGCAGGAGACACAGTAGACATGGGTTCAATCTCTGGGTCAGGAAGATCCCCTGTAGGAGGGCACGGCAACCCACTCCAGTATTCTTGCCTGAAAAATTCCGTGGACAGAGAAGCCTGGCAGTCTACAGTCCATGGGGTTGTAGAGAGTTGGACACAACTGAGCGACTAAGCACACACATCCCATCACGTATACCTAAATCAATTACTACCACAACAAGGAAAATATGGTGATTTGTTTTCTTTTACATAACTTGAGGATCTGTTGTCAGGGCTGACTGCTTATGGAAGCTTTGAGAATTAAGGGTTATTAATGTCCATTCTGGGACACAAGTTGATAGTCATAGCTATTAGTGGAGAAGTTAGCTTTTGAACTTAGGACTTTTAACCAAGATGAGATATTGGTTTCTAAATCTCTAAAGATTTCACTCTTTAGAGGTTATTTGTAATTAATTATAACAGGGACACTTTATTTTATCTTTGGCTCTAGACTTCTTTGTTCAATAAGTTGTCACCAGATGGACCACCACAGAGTTTAGTTTTGGTGGTCTTAAGGTGTGAACCCATTTCACGTTCCTACTGCTTGCCTATAAGGTGGGTCCAAGTGTTTTCCACTGCTGGGCACCTAGAGTCTACAGCCAGTAGGCATGGAAAATGCATTCACTGCAAAATTAATGGCTGGGTCAACACTGCTTTGAAGTTGACCTCTGAGTGCAGCCCAGTGGAAAGCTTCTTAAAAGCTAAAAGCAAAGAAAATGCATAACATTAAATTCCAACTTGTGGGAAAGTCTTCCTCCCTAACCAGGCTAGGGTTTGGTCTAATTCCACTCGACATGGGTTTCCTACCACTGCTGTATTCTGAGGGGACTTTGACGGGTGCTTGTGGGGTCAGTTAATGGGGAAACTGTGTTCCACTTATTGAGGGACGAAGTGAGTTTTTTTTGTTTGTTGGTTTGTGTATTTGTTCTTATATGATAGAGCCATCTAGGAGTGGAGATGACACATCTTTGTTGTTGAGAGGCGAGTCAAATGTTGAGATCCCGGGGCAAGAGACGTCAGAGTGGAAGGAGAGACTAGGACGCGAGAAGTTCTAAAGCAAGGACTATTCATCGAAGACAGAAAGCACCAGAACTGAGGCCACAGGCGGCGTGCTGGTCTCAGAATTCTGCAGGGTGGGCAGGGAGGGGCCCCAGGGGGAGCCCCCAGCCCTAGGTTCAAGCCGGAACCCTGTGGGGAGGCCCAGGTGATGGCAGCAGTGCCAGGCTTACCATGGAGATGTGTCATTCCCAGACGCTGGAAGTGCCACTGGCTTTGGAATTGGCAGTGGTAAGCTAATCTCGTCCCTCTTTTGCCAGTGAGGAGAAGTCAGGGGAATAAATGAGAGTGTGAGAAAGGGAAGGGAGTATTGTGAAACCCTTTGTGTCCTTGTTATGACCTTGAATTTCTAAGACTGAGTGGAGGAAAATGATTTTTATACGCTCACCCAATTCCCCAAGGACTCTGGTGCTAATTCTAATGTGTAATGTGTGAGTCTCTGAGGTGTCTATACAAAAGAGTTTGCTGAACCCCACTTGACGATAATATACTACATGGGTGTTGACTTCAAGGCAGCCATTTTTGAGGTTTCATTGTATCATTTTCCTAGCTGCAACACTCACAAAAGAGATGACCACTTACATTCATCTGCTTTCCAGAGGTGTCCTGGATATAGCACTACAGAAGCATGGACTCATTAGAGAACCTCTTTGGTACCCACACAGAGCTATAAAGACCTAGCAGATATTTTTCTCTTTTTTTTAATGTAGTATTTTCAGCTCGGTTTTCACAAAATTCTGATGGTGCTGTCCTCTGTGTAAGGATGAGTGCATATTACCCTCACGTGCCAGTGACCTCTTGATTTTAGTTGGTCTGTGATTGTTCCTCCATTTGTAAGTGTTATGCAAGTGGAAAGGGGCATTTTGAGATGTAGACTGTTAACAGATTTATTCAGCACAGGAGTTTCAGTGCCTTGCTTACCTGCAAGTGCAGATCTCTAACAACTCTTCCTCTACTGCTCTCTTTCTCCGTCTCCTGTTTCCTCCCTCCCTTTCTCTTAAAGCCTATTATTTCCAGCAACACAAACTTGTAATAGCTGATGTAGACCCTGAAAGTAAAATTACTTAAAAGCGGGCAAGTGATGTCCAATTCATCCAGCACATGTGGAAATCCCAACACTGCTCTGCCTGATTGAAAATGTCTAGAGAACATGAGATTTGCCAAACAAATGCCCCCAAACATGGAAGTGGATGACTGGAGGTGGAGGCGAGGGATGGGACAGCTGGCGGCTGGGGAGGCAGGACTGGTCTGCATCCGTGTCTAACTGGGGCTGGCCATCCTGCATCGAGAGAGGCTGAAGTCTGTGCTGCCTCATCTCTCTCCTGATGGACTGTCTCCATGGAAACCTGCGTGAGGTCAAGCACACTTGCGAGACTTGATATGGAACTAATGTTGTGATGCAAAGGGAGGGAATTAAATACAAAAATTTGAGCCCAAATTCTTCCTTATGCTATTTCTTTGTGCCAGAACTTAGTGGAGCTGTGGGTATTGGTGCGTCCCTGGACCTGGCCTGCCCTTCCCTCCTCCCACTTGCCTCCCTCTTTGACTCATGAGATAGTCTTTTTCTGGAAATGGAGACCTAGTATAGGAATGAGAACAGCTTCTCTTTACCTTTGACGCCACTTCTAAAACAGGTAAGCTTGATTTGATCATGCTTGATTGCAGGCAGGTATATTTTTCCCTCTCAGGTGTTGTGTCTGTAAACATCTTCTCATCAGGGGCTGGCACGTGACTTTCCTTTGAAATCAGGCTTTCATGACAAAGTGAAACTTTTGCAAAAAGGAATTGTCTTTGTAGAGGGCTTGGCTACTTCTGCTGAAATGACAGAGAGTGAGAGAGTGCTCAGGTGAATGCCCGCTGGAATGGCAGGGGTGCCAGAGGTGGCCACAGAGGTGCCACATGGTTCTGAGTTTCCTGATACCAAGCAAACCTAGACAGCTTCGGTAAGCGTCACAGTGTCCAGGAGGAAGGCCGAAGCCAGCCACTGGCATCCCAAGGGTCTGCTGTATTTGTCTTCACGTTTTGCTGCAGTCTCTGAAGTCCCTGTGACTGCATGTTGCTTTCCTAATACAATAAAAGTTATTGTGAAGCAGCAACAGCAACCACAAATTACAAATCGAGGGGCACTGCTGTGCACTCAGTCCACCAGGCAGACAGCAATCTAAGGGGCCTCTCATATCCAGTCCCATCTTTGGGCAGGCTCCAGGGATTGAGAGCCACCAGATGTGGCGAATTGGCAGGATACAATACTCTCCTAGGGCTTCCCAGGTGGCACTAGTGGTAAAGAACCCGCCCGCCAATGCAGACCTGGGTTTGATCCCTGGAGGAGGGCATGGCCATCCACTCCAGTATTCTTGCCTGGAAAATCCCATGGACAGAGGAGCCTGGTGGGCCGCAGTCCATGGGGTCGCTAAGAGTTGGACACGACTGAGCGACTTCACTTTCACTTTTCACTTTCATGCATTGGAGAAGGAAATGGCACCCCACTCCAGCACTCTTGCCTGGAAAATCCCATGGACAGAGGAGCCTGGTGGGCTGCCATCTATGGGGTCGCATAGAGTCAGACACGACTGAAGCGACTTAGCAGCAGCAGCAGCAGCATGCCCAGCTTTCAAAGTGCCTGGTGAGGAAGGAGGGAGCATAAAGCTGAAGGAACAGAGAATTAGTCAGGGAGTGCCCCAGAATCTCTGGTGGCCAAGGAGCGCAGGGAAGACTCAGAGGACGGGTGGGTGACCCTGGCATGTGGTGGGTACTCTTGGGTGGAACAGTAGTCATGCCTTGGGTTTAGTCTGGATAGCCTTGAAAACTGAACCCAGACATATTCAGGAGATTAGTAATCTATGACAAAGTGTTGCTGAGTTCACAGAACATGACTAATAGAAATGACATATGAAGATGAATCTTCTTAACAGCTCCAAGAATTAAAAACGTTACACCAAGAGCAAAAAAAAAAAAAAAAACTTCAGCAAAACCAATGAACGACCTTGCGGGGAAACACCGTGTGTGTTAACTTTGGATTTTGGAGTGTCACATACGCTCCATGGCCACAGGCCCAGCTCCTTGCTAAGCACGCTGTGGTTGACCAGGCCCGGGTCTTCTGTCCATCCTTGATATAGAACACTTTGGAGATGGAAGCCAGAGGCTGGGCTTCCCAAGTTTCTTCTTGTAAAACGGGCAATTGGGCATACAGCCAAGTCCAGTGATGGGGGTGCAGTGCTGCTGAAGGGTGACCAGGCCTGAGGGAGGTCCAGTGGTCCTGAAGACAGGTGTCATTTGTCACCTGCATGGGAGCAGGAGTTACACAGTGTCGGGGGCAGTGAGGGCAGGGGCCAAGCCCTGGGGCAGTTGAGAGCAATCCCACAGGAAGGATGTGCAGGGCCTGAAAGGAGAGGGGTTTGGAAGCAAGGTGCTGTCCTGGGCATGTTCTGTTTTTTACTTCCCTTTGCCAAATTCCTTGTGCCTGGTAGGGCTGTGAGCCTTAGCAACAACTCCCTTTATTCTTACACCTCAAGGATGGGCGTAAGACCCGGGCCTGGCCAGTTACAGCGTCCTGGTCCAGTGGGCAGGGAGCATACGAAACAGTCTTCAGAATCCCAGTCTAACACACAGCGTGTTTGGCCTCAAGGTCCTTCATTGGCTTTGCTTTAAGTTTCTTCTATGTCCTTCTTGGGGTAATATTTTTAATTCTTGGAACTGTTAAGAGGATTCATTAAAGCTAAGGATATAAAAATTAAAAATAAAACAAGCAAGGCCAATGTGTTTCAGGCCCTGAAATTTGATCTTATTTCTTGTCTTTTTTTTTTTTTCAAACTCACATCGTCCAAGCACTTGGGACAAAGGTTATCAGTGACTGTTAAATAAATTAATACTGATATTGAATAATGATGAGATGGGGTGGCTAATCTGGAATAAGATGGTGCAGAAGCTTCTAGGGACTATTTGACTACCATGTAGAAAAAGCTTTTTTTAAAAAGTAGAATGGCACTGCAGAGAAAATCAGAGAGAGGTAGGGAGGGAATGAGAGGGAGGGGAAAGGGAGGGGAAGACAGATCTGGCATCCATGAATCCCATTTTGAGCTGTAAGTCCTTCAAAGATCCTATCAATTCTGCCTCAGCATCCTTTCTGAGTGGGCAAGCAGAAAGTCCCTATTGGTTGTTCTAGTTCAGTTTCTATTTTGTATTTAAAAGAGATGAGACACTGTTCCCAGGGGTCTCCTGGCCATATTGAGGAGGAAATGACTCATACAGGAAAAATTGCCACCTCCACCTGTGACTCAGGTGTGACTGTCATCAGCCCATGAGACAGCCACAGACAGACCTGCAGCTTCCTAACCCCTGGGACCTTATAGTGTACTATTTTAAATACAAATTCTCAGAAGTATTGGGGAAAGGCTTTCCATTTTATCAGGATTAGTTTATTGAAGGGCCAGAGATGAAGCAGGAGGGAAAGGGGCAGGGCATGACTTTGAGAAGAATGACACAGCCCAAGGACACAGAATCAACTTGCTGTTCAATCACTCAGTCATGTCTGACTCTTTGTGATCTCATGAACCACAGCAAGCCAGGCCTCCCTATCCTTCACCATGTCCTGGAATTTGCTCAAACTCATGTCAATCGAGTCGGTGAAGCCATCCAACCATCTCATCCTCTGTCGTCCCCTTCTCCTCCTCCACTCATTCTTTCCCAGCATCACGGTCTTTTCCAATGAGTCAGCTCTTCACACCAGGTGGCGAAAGCCCTGGAGCTTCAGCTTCAGTGCTTCCAATTAGAACCACATTGGTCCAAGATGGTGGACAAGCTGACATTCACTAGATGTTAAGCTTCAGTATACATTCATCGTAACACATCAGCTAGCTAAATGACACACCTATGGGTGCCATGACAGTTCTGAGGTCAACCATCAAAGGCTAAAAAGTGAGTGGTAGCCCCATTCCTGGAAATCTTGGCCCCTTCCCAAAATAGTTGGAATACCCCTCCTACTAATTAGCCTATGAGGTTACCTGCCCCTATAAAACTGACAACTCCACACCCTGGTGCTGCTCTCTCCTTCTGAGAGGGCCCACACCCTGTCCGTGGAGTATGTTTCTCTCTAAATAAATTCTTGCATATTGCTTTGTTTCTCATTGAATTCTTTCTGTGATGAGGCATCAAGAACCCAAGTTTCATTAAGTCCTGAGGCCAGGTGTAATCTCAGTAATCTCAGGAAGACCATGGATTTTGGCCAGGTTCAAGTCCTGGCACATGGATTCAAGTCCCAATATAAGTTACATGGTTTAAGAGGGACCACCAGGATTTAGTCCAAAGATCTTGCTATTCCTCAAAAAACAAAACAAAACAAAAAAAATGGCCTTGAGAGGTGAATGTTCAGTCCAATCCCCAGATCAGCCCACAGTCTGGTGAAGGTGGCTATGACCAACGCGTTTACTGAGGAAGGCATGCGTTCTCCTGAAATGAAGAGCAATGGCCGAAAGACAGGGACAGGATGGTCACCAGCAACTGGCTAGACCCAATGATTGCTTGGCGGCTAGGACTGAGCCTTGCAGAGCAGAACAGGCAGGGCAGCGGAGCAGGGGACAGAGGCAAAGGACAGTCCTCCTTCTAGGCTGTTCCTTGCCACACAAGGATGCAGTAGAGGCAAAACTTTCTCCCTTTGATGTTTTGTTTGTTTGTTCATTGTCCATCCTTAATTCATGATTAATAAGAGCCAACCGTGTGGGTGCACATATGAGCTCCACCAGGTGCTATGGAGATGGAGCCCCAGATGAAACCATTCAGGGCAGAAACAGGAGGCTGAATAGATGGTCTCAGAGTAACACCCCCAACCCCTGCTTCCCTGCTGGCTCTTTCCCTTGACTTTGCTCCCCTCTCTGTGCAGGGGTGTCTCTGAGGGTCTGCATCTCTGTCCCTGAGGGATTTCTGCTCAGGTAACACTGACTGACATACTGAGTGAATTTACCTGGCCAGCACACTTATAAATAATTATAAAATTGGACAATTAGGGTGGAATCTTGGAAAAATCAGAATGAAGGAGGGAGAAATGGGCTTTTCAAATTTCACAGCTGGAGCTGGGCCCTGATCTTGGTCATCCAGACAGACGAATAGAGAAGAAAATCAAGAGGGTTTCCTTTAGCATTTATTCTGCTCCAGTGATTCCCACGCCACATCAACCCAGAAGGGTAATAAACACAGCCTTATTCTAGAAAGGAGCCTCTTGCATGAGGGCTAACTGAATGTCTTTGATTCTCTTTTAAATGAAATGGCTTTCCCAGATATGTCATCTGGCTTTATTGCTTGGCTTTGAAAGAAATGATGATACTTCTATCTGCAATGGTTTGAAAAGACATTGTTTGCAAATAAGCAGATTGGCAGAGTGTTATTGCTTCCTGGTGAATGTGAAAGTCTTCTGGTGGGAGGTGAGGAGAATGGCTCCTGTTCTCTGCAAGCATAATTGTGTGCTCACACTTGGCATGAAGGCAGGGGAGGCAAGGTGCACTCAGCCTTCAGACAGACAGTGATTCAATGGATGGAAATATCAATTTTTTTCCCCCTAGGGTTAATGTCTTTCATAACACATTCAGGGGCTTAGACTATATTTCAAATGAAAGACTTTTTTCTTCTTAATTCCAATTACATTTGGAAGAATTCCTTTGGCAATGCATTTTAGAAATATAGAGGAAAAATAACACAGGGGTAATAGAGTTTCCAGTCAGGAGACACTCATCAGCTATATGATTGTGGATAATAAGATAGTATTTTGGGGACTTCCCTGGTGGGCTAGTGGTTAGGGCTCCGAGCTTCCGCTGCAGATGGCACAGATGTGCCATGTCGTACAGTCAAACTAAGATTTAAAAATAGACAGTATTTTTACCTGTGAGATGGGGAGATTCAGACCTACCTCATGGGGCCTTTGTAGGGTTATCTGAAGGATGAAGCATTGGGACATAATTGTGGGGTCCAGTTAATGGGCTGGCTGTCAGTATTGATACAAAGGTACTGCCATTTTTAGCCATTCTGAAAGGCTGATTGTCTTGTGAAAAACGTGTAAACGTATTTGGATTCATATGCTATGTATAAGGAGAAGGCAATGGCACCCCACTCCAGTACTCTTGCCTGGAAAATCCCATGGACAGAGGAGCCTGGTGGGCTGCAGTCCATAGGGTCGCTAAGAGTCGGACACGACTGAGCGACTTCACTTTCACTTTTCACTTTCATGCATTGGAGAAGGAAATGGCAACCCGCTCCAGTGTTCTTGCCTGGAGAATCCCAGGGATGGTGGAGCCTGGTGGGCTGCCGTCTATGGGGTCGCACAGAGTCAGACACGACTGAAGCTACGCAGCAGCAGCAGCAGCAGCTGTGTGTAAGGTGGTTGTATCTTATATGGTAAAAGACAGGGAAAAGTTGTGATTGATATGATTTCCATCAAAGTAAGTTTGAGCTCCTTCCTAACATGAATCTTCACTTGTCAACTGTTCCACTGTGCTATAAGATGTGACTCTGGTTTCCCTGTAGAGGGAGAGGCTCTGGGAGAAATGAGTTGTCAGTCTGAGAAGTAACATGTTGTGACTACCAGCCAAAAGGATCTCCATCATTGAAATTTTGAGTGAACTTAAAGTAGACACTTAGCCCTTCCTCCCACACCAGTGGACAGGGCACCATGTTTACGAGCCCCTGTGTTGGGTCCTAGTTCTCTATGTCTGCAGTGGAGCTCAGAATCTGAGGGTAATACAGAAGCCCTGCAGTCCTAGATCTGTGGAGGATTCCACACCTGCAATTGCCTTTACTCTTCAATCCTCTTTGTTCCTTTCTTTACAGACATTTCCAGGCTTCTCGCATGTGACTCACACCGTCACAGCTAACCTTTCCACTGTGCATGACAACCACGTTTTTCTCTCTTCATCTTGGTCCCCGTGCTCCTGAACCAAACTCAGATCCACTCACCTGCATACAGTAAAGCCAATCTACTGGCACTGGGTCGTGGTTAAGGAAAGTGCAGTGTTTATTGCAGGTACCAAGCAAGGAGTCTCCCTGCTAGCTTTCAGGGAAAGGTTTTTTAAGACAGGATGAATAGGGGGTTGCAGTGCATGATCAGCTCATGGACATTCTTCTGACTGGTTGGTGGTAAGGTCAGGCTCATTAACCTTCTGGTTTCAATCTGTTTGAGGTCTATGTGCTTGTGGGCAGCATACAGTTAACTTCTCCCACCTTGTGGGAGTTTCAGTATCTGCAAAAGCTCAAAGGACATGGTTCATTATATTATCTATAGTCCTTGAGACAGAACTAATAGTCCTTGAATTTGTTTAATGACTAAATTATTATTATTATCTTGGTTAACTGTTCCCCTTGGCTTCTACATTTTCTCACTTCTCTGACCAAATTTATTCTTTGGATTTGGAGACCGTCTGGGAGGCTAAAGTTTTGCTACAAACAGAGGCAGGCAGAGGACAATGGTGGGGTGGGGGTGGGCCCATCTGTCCCTGGAAGGGCCCTGCAGGGTTCTCCCTGCTGCTTTTATATACTTCTCCCAGCTGCTTGTCTTCATGGAAACTGGATTGCTTTGAGAGCACCACTTCCCTAGGGGTCCTTTGGAGATGCCTGACCATGTGTCTCTACCCCATCTACACACAGCCTGGTGGGAAATGTGTTGTCCTCCTAGCTTCCCCTTACAAACTCCAGGGTTCTTCCTGCCTCTGCAAAGACCCCTTTTTTCCCATTTCAAAGTGTCTTGCTGTTCACACTGCTTTCTGAACCCAGGGTAGGCGAGGCACAAGTGGGGAAGCTAGAAGAAAACTCCAAAAGCCTTAGGAACTGCAGACATGTTTATTTTCTGCAGGCTGGAGCAGCAGCAAAAGGGGTTTCTCAGGTGGGGCTTATACAGGTTTATAGAACAAAAGTGGTCCATGGCCAAATAAATACACCATGACACGCATGCACACTGGTATAAGTGATCTCAGCTGTTACATAACCATGCAAAATCATTGTTTATAGGATGTGCGGCAAGGGCCCACGGGCAAGAGGGCGTGCAGTGAGAGCATGACTGACGCCGTCTTGGCTATGTGCTGATTTCCCACACAGAGAGTCTGATATCCCTTCCTCCTCCCTGCCGCCAAACACCCTAAAGTCATTTGCCTACATTTATTAAGGAGTCTGCAAAGGACCCCAGGCTTCTCACCCTGCACCATTAATGTCTACGGGAACTCATGTTCTTTACCTACTTAAATTCAGTAATTTTCATCTCTATTTTACTTCTGCCTCTCAGGACCATGGTTATCTTTGACCAAGTCATGGTCCAGAATTGCTCTCAGTGAACAAATCTCAAGGAGCCCTCTTAAACAGCCCTGCTCTCCAGCTAGAACCTGGCCAGGTCATGAATGATCTTCCAAGCTCCCTCCAGCAAACCTGTCCTCTCCACTCCCATCCAGGTTGATCTTGGTCTCCATGCCGACTGATGTTAGTAAAAATTCCCTCAGAGCGCAAAGCACTGCTTTTCCTCCTCCCTGAAGTTCCAAACTTCTGGCACTTCCCTAATGTGTTGTCAGCCTCTTTTCATTCTGCATTCAGTCAAAGACATTCTGAGAAAAGTGGTGAGGACACGCCAGAGTCCCGGCTTCAGAGTCACCTGGGTACTTGATGAGCAGAGCCTGCGGGGGTGACATAGGAAAACCATTTGTCTTTGCAGCCAGTCCGAATCCTCACCACCTGCACCATACACCCCATGCTCACCCAGGCAGATCCTCCTGCTTTCCGGGCACCTCAGTCTAATCTTACCCACATAAAGGCTCGAATTTCAGATCCAACATAATCTTGATTTCCTTCCTTTCCTTCCAGTACTGGGCGAGTTCTAGGGGGCTCAGTGTGGGGAGCAGACATAGCCTAGATGAGGTCATATCACCTGACAGCCGTGTCTCCTCCAGGACATCCTGTCTCCACACCTGCTTCTGGTCTAGTGACCACCGAGCTTCCGGGCCCCTCTATGGAGGGCAGTCCTTTTCTGTTATGAATGAAAACTGTCACATGAGCCAAACCACTGGCTGGGTCACCTTCTCTCTCTCCTGCTCATTTGTATGTCAGTTCCATCCTTTCTGCAGGATTTCCAAAGCAGGTTTTTTTTCCTTAAACTCTCCTTTGGCTTTTGGGGTTATATGCTTGTTTTCTTTCTAGATTTTACATCATGGATACCCCAAAATGAAAAATATGAAGTTATTAATTTCTGGGCCTACCAAAACCATTCACCATCCAAATCCATCCAGTCCTCTCTGCTCTGACTTTTCCTGAGACAGAAACGCCCACTGGGACTCACCCCGTCGCTTAGGGTCCCATAGTGGGGTTAATTCGAGGAAACTCTGGGACCTCATCCTTCTTCTGTGCTGAATTCCTGTGGCTGGCCCCCAGACAGCCAGATTCTGTCCTTCTCTGGTCCTTAGCATGGCTGTTGGGTTTGAGGGGTCTTGCCTCCTCTTTCCCCGGGGGCCTGGAGCCTGCCCTGAATTCACAGCCCTTCTCCTGAGGGGTCCTTCTTTTTTTTCTACCATTTAATCAGAGCTTTCCTTTTCATCCATGGCTGCTTCTTTCCTGACAACCAATGACAAAATCAAGTTTCAGCCCAGTCTAGCCTCTCATGCTTTCCCAGGGAAGCAGGATTCCTGGAAATGTGTAAATTACACTCCCTTCCCAGAGCTTCTCTAGCTTTCAGTAATTATTTAATCTTATTAAAAAAGATCACACTTCTGTATAATCTGGTCTTTGTGTCATTATCTGCCCCTTTACAACACTTATCACTCCTTGATGACTGAGTCCTTAAAACCAAAAGACTGGCCTGTGGCATATTATTAATATGTATTTGTTTGCTTGTTTAACCACATCCTGCTGAGCCCTTGTGGATCAGCATGTCTGTGGACAAACCCAAAGATGGGGGTGGGTAGGCATGCTCCGTTCTCTGTAGACCTGATGAAAACATTTGGGGCTCACCTGCGGAATTGGCATCTGGGCTGTGGTGGTTTGTAAGCCAGAGCTCGGTCTCTGCAGACCTCTGACAATGAACCAACATAGCTATTTAAAGTCCAAGCCTGCAGCCCTGACTGAAAAACACATTCAAGAAAATGAAAATAGTTCCCACACCAATGGCTCAAAAGCCCATTGTCTGTTTGAATCAAGCTTTAATCTAATTTTTCTCTTCCTTCATAGGCTCAGGCTTGATAGAAATTGCTTGTCTGCAGTTTTAAAAGTTTGCACCTTTCAAAAATAGCCAGGGACCTCCTACAGCAACATGGATGGATCTAGAGACTGTCATACTGAGTGAAGTAAGTCAGAGAAGCTGAAATATCATATGATATCCTGTATAAGTGGAATCTAAAAAGAAATGATACAAACGAATTTACTTACAAAACAGAGAGAGACTCACAAACTTGGAAAATGAACTTATGACTGCTGGACACACTGCTATATTTAAAATGGGCATACTGTACAGCCCTGGGGACTATGGTCTGTGTTATATCACAGCCTGGGTGCGAGGAAGTTTGGGGGAGGATGAATGCATGAACGTCCTTGCCAATGCAGGAGACAGAAGAGATGCGGGTTTGATCCCGGGTAAAGAATATCCCCTGGAGGAAGGCCTGGCAGCCCACTGCAGTGTTCTTGACTGGAGAATCCCATGGACAGAGGAACCTGGTGGGCTACAGTCCATGGGGTTGTAAAAGTCTGAAACAACTGAAGGAACGTAGCATGCACGCATGACTGAGTCCCTTTGCTGTTCATCTGAAACTATCATAATACTGTTAATTGGCTATACTCCAATATGAAATAAAAAGTAAAAAAAAAAATAGCCAGAGGTCTTTTACAGGCACAGCCAGGGACCTGAACACCTGGCCCAGCCAGCTGCTGCAGCTCCTGCAGGAGGGCTACGCTCCTGGAGCTCCACGGGACGTTGTTCTTCCAGGCCCGGAAGAGGCAGGCCAGCACCTCCTTATCTGCACCCTCACGCAGCTCTGTGTAAGGAAAGGCTACTCTTCACTTTACAGTCCATGATCCCTGGGTTGAAGCCTACAGGGACACCTGAGCTCTACCCTGTTCCTGTCTGAGTTCAGAAACTCTCTGGAAGTCTGCTGACATTGGGAGAGGTGAGTCAGGGGCTCACGGTGGGAGTTCTGGGCTGACAGAAGCCGAGTTGGGCTCTGGGTCAGGCGGGCTTCCTCCTTCTCCTGCCCAGTTTGGCAGAAGTGGAGGGGCATGTGCCCTCAGGACAGGTGATGCCTGCAGAGTGTCCATCACCTCCATGTTGGCCTCAAAGCCCTGGGACAGATGGAGGCCAGACCCAGAGGCCATCAGATTTTAACCCTCTATCCCCACATGGCAGAGGAAAGTGGACACTTGTTTGCTGCTCTTCTCCACAGGGCAGGTTCACCCTCATGTCTTCAGGGAGGGTGAGTAGGGAATGGGAGGAAGACCGGACAGTTACCCTCTGGGGTGAGTTCTTCCCACTCGTCAGTGTGAGCCAAGAACGTCTGCATCCCTTGAGAGCTGCAAGCCTCATGTCCCACCCAGACCTGTGGAACCAGAAATTCTGGGGTGCGGTCTGGCAGCCTTGCTTTAGCAGTCCTGCCAGACGAGGTCAGCGCATAGTCTAGGAGAGAGTGCCAACGGCCTTGTTACCGTTGACATTTGGCCCAAATAAACCCTTGGTCTGTATATGTGTGTGTCTGTGCTCATGTGTGAGTGTGTATATGTGTACATGTGTGTGTGTGTTCTGTGGGATGTTTAGCTGTGGCATCCCTGACGTCCCCAAACATCTCCAGCCATGCCAAGTGTACCCAGGGCAGGGAAAATTGCCACCAGAGATTTCCTGGCTGAAACAGTGGTGCAGCAGAGAAGATGGAGAGGGCGGAGCAGGAGGAGGGGGAGGGGAAGGGGGAGGAGGAGAAGAAATGTACTGGGAAGAAGCACAGAGTTTAACAGTGGTTATTACCAGTGGTGGGTCTTAGACGGTCTTTGCATAAAGAAACTTTTGTCTTCTCCAAATGTACTAAAAAGTTGTATATTACTGGAGTGGGTTGTCATGCCCTCCTCCAGGAGATCTTCCGGAGCCAGGGATCGAACCTGAGTCTTTTATGTCTCCTGCATTGGCAGGCACGTTCTTCATCACTAGCGCCACTTGGGAAGTCCATTACTTTTACACTCCAAGAAATGCACATTTGAAAGGGTATTTGGATAACCTCCAGAAACGCCCAGCCTCCCCTTGGTGGGCATGCTGCTTTGAACCCTAAGCCCAGGTTTCTGCCCCGCCCTGTGACCCTGCAGCCTGTCAGGCAGTGCCCACCCCAGGTTCTGAGATCCAACAGGATGCCGCACTCACTGTTCAACCAAGCACTCCCCTCCCCGCAAATGCTCCTGGGGCTGAATCATCCTCCTGCCTACAGCTCAGCAAGGACAGATGTGAGCTTCAGGATGGCCACTGCCCAGGGTCCCCCTGGAGGAGACACCATAAATGGCCTAAGATCCTAATGACAAAGTCGCGTCTGTTCAGAACACATACAAGATGAACGTAGGACTCAAATTGCAAGTGTGAATGATCCTTCTAACCATCCTCATGGAGATGCTTAGCTCTCACCTCTGGCTCCACCAGCCTGGACTGGATTTCCACCAGTTCCTTGGAACCTACTGGGGAGACTGTTGGAGACGTGAGCTCCCAGGTGTGTCCTTAGGATTTTCTGTATCTTAAAAACTGGAAGTTTTCATCTTTTAATTCTTTTAAGAATTTAAAAACTTAAATCATCTTGAGAGAGTCCTGAGTATTAAACTGACATCATGACAGGGGTGACCGTCAATTTCTGTTTTGAAATAGGAACCAAGAAATATTGTTTCCAGCCAAGGTGTAGTAGGGGTCTATGTGTGTCAGACTGAGCAATGTAACATCAATGTACAGGGATCCTGAAAAGCAGGTATCATAATTTCCATTTTACAGATGAGAACCATGTAGGTCAGAGACTTCAAGACATTCTCTCAGGGTCACACAGATAATCACGGAGAAGCTGGCCTGTCTGAGAAAAGTGTCTGTGATGCACACTTGGCAGATGGAGGAAAACAGAAGAATGTGTACAAAGCTAGGGTTTGGGGTTCTTGTTAAGGAACCCCAAAATGCTGCACCCTGTGTGAGCTCCTCAGAGAGAGACAAGGAGAACGGAGCTCCTTGGTGAGAAAATGGTAGGGAAAGATCACAGGACTTCCTCAAGGTCTCCTGTGTGTGTCTCAGTCACCTCCGGCTGCTGTAACAATGTACCACGGCTGGCAGCTTAAACAGGAAACATTTATTTCTCACAGTTTTAGAGGCCGGAAACCCCCGGGCAAGTCACTGGCAGACCCCATGTCTGGTGATAGGTTCATTTGTGTCTAGTTTAGATTCCACTCGTCAGGGGTACCACGGGATTCCTAGGTGGCGCAGTGGTAAAGAATCTGCCTGCCAACGAAGGAGGTGCAAGAGATTAAAGTTTGATCCCTGGGTCAAGCATACTCCCTGGAGTAGGAAATGGCAATCCACTTCAGCATTCTTAGCTGGAAAATTACATGGACAGAGGAGCCTGGATGCAGAAAGTCAGACACGACTGAGTGGCTGAGCACGTAAGTAGACTGAGCGCCTAAGTAGACTGAGTGAGCGCGTAAGTTGACTGAGCGCGTAAGTAGACTGAGTGCGTAAGTAGTACCATATGGCATTTGTCTTCCTCTTTCTGACTTACTTCACTTAGTCCGATAATCCCCAGTTGCATCCATGTTGCTTCAAATGACATTAGTTTGTTCTGTGTATTTAGATACCATTTCTTCTCTAACCATTCCTCTGTCTGTGGACACTTAATGTGTTACCTATTGTGAAGAGTGCTGCTTATGAACATGTTTTGGGATTAGGGTTTTGTCTCGATGTGTGTCCAGGAGTGGGGTTCCTGGATCATGTGGCAGTCCTATTTTAGCTTCCTGAGGAACTTCCATACTATCCTCCACAATGGCTGCACCAGCCTACGCTCCCACCCACAGTGCAGGGGGGCTCCCTTTTTCCTTTGCCATACCCTCCCCAGCATTTGGTTTTTTTAGACTTTGATGATGGTCATTCTTACAGGTGTGAGGTGGTACCTCACTGTGGTTTTGATTTGCATGTCTCTGATAATTAGTGCTATTAAGCATATGCTTCTGTTTTTTTCTGTGCTAGTATAAGGAATCTTTTAAGACCTGTGACCTGACCATAGTGCTTTTAGCACCCTGGGAGGAAAATAAGAGGCTGCACACATTCTAGGAGACTCCAGCTTGCTTTTTCCTGGCGAGAAATACTTCTCTAATCTTTAAATGCAGGGCATTTTATTAGAGACAGCACTCAAAACCTCTCTCCATGAGCCCACCTGTCCAGGAACACTGGAGCAGGCTCTGGTTCTCCTGGGGAAGCCTGTGGTTTGAGGGATGGTCATCTGGGCTGCTTGGCCTGGAAGTGCCATCCTAAATTAACCAGATCTTGGGTGTAGCATTGATTCCTGCAGGTAAAATGTAGTGGGAACTCAGCCCATGTCAATTATGTGACATATCTCCAATCAGAATGAGGCACATCACCCTCCCAGCTCTGGCCCCACTGAAAACTTAACCAACAGAGCCAGCTCCCCAGTATTGGCGTTTTGCCACTAGAGGATAATTTGACAAACAGGACTCATGGTAATGGCTTTCCTGGCGGTTCAGCAGGTAAAGAATCCGCCTGCAACATAGCAGTGGCGAGAGACACAGTTTTGATCCCTGATTGGGAAGATCCTCTGCAGAAAGAAATGGCAACTCCCTCCAGTATTCTTGCCTAGAGAATCCCATGGACAGAGGGGCCTGGTGGGCTACAGTCCATGGAGGGTCACAAAGAGTCAGACATGACTGAAGTGACTGAGCATGCACGCACACACCAGTGGTAAGTGTTCTTGTCTGTTCAGGCTGTGTAACTAGATCCTGTAATCTGGGTGCCTTAAGAAACATTTCTCACGCCTCTGGAAGCTGGAAGTCCAAGGTCAAGGTGCAGGTCAGTTCAGTTCCTGGTGAGACTTTCTTTCTGGCTTGCAGACTACAGCCTTCTGGCTGTGTCTTCACATGGCTGAGAGAGAGAGCGCTCCAGTCTGTCTCTCATCTCCCAGGGGCACTAACCCCATTGTGGCTGCACTCCTCATGACCTCATCTAAACCTAATCACCTCCCAAGAGCCCCTCCTCCTACTATCATCACACTGGGGGTTGGAGCTTTAATGTATGGATTTGGAGGGACACAGACATGAAGTCCATAAAGTAAGAATTGAAGAGGAAGTGGTTTCCAGCTCAATATAAGAATACATTTTCAAAAGGTGATTTTACCTAGTCATTCATTTCATACATGATATTAAGTGAACACAGAATGCAAAGCATTGGGCTCAGACCTGGGAACACAGTGGTGGTGAAGATCTCCTGGACCTGCTTAAAGTCTAAGTGAGATAGAAACCCCAACCAAGTTCAGAAGTCTTGTTTGTCTGCTGCTGTGATGAATCTGTGCAGGGGCAGCACAGAGCTCTGAGAGTTTGTGATGGGGGCTCCTGACCTGCTGATAAGTTCAGGAAATGCTTCCCCGAGCAAGTCGTCTTTGAGAAGAATCATGGGGAGAAGGATGTCTCAGGCGACGAGGTCTCCCTGCCAAGTAGGAAGGGGCACAGGGCATTCTAAGAACTGAAAAAAGCCAGTTACTTTAAAAAAGAAAAAAGGAATGAATCCCCTGTGGGGTGAAGAATAGCCCATCCTTGGAAATTCTCAAACAGACTGGGTGAGAGGTTTATAAAGAAATTTACACATGGCTTGTATAGTATATTCCAATTTTAAGACCCATGAATTCCTTGATCTGAATAAGTCATACTCCAAATTATAAATTTCAAGGTAATGCTACAGCTCCAGGAAAATCTTATCAGTGATAAATAGTTGGAATGATCTCTTCATTCATTTCCTCCAAAAATATTACTCGATTTCCACTATACCTCATACTTCGATGGAAAAGAAATGGCCTAGGCCCAGAGTTTCTGAGCCCACATAACTCAGAATGACTGTGGTGGTCCTGATTGTGGGGGAACCCAGGTCAAAGAAGGAGGAAGGTCAGCCACAGCCTCAGAGGGGCTAGGGAGGAGTCAGAGGAGAGCTCAAGCTTGACCTGGACCTTGAAAGGAGTTTCTCAGGTAGAGAAGGAGCACGGAGGGCGTGCAAGTCCCCGAGAGCAAAGGAGATGCTGCGGGGGGCTGCCAGTGCCCAGGCGCGGCTGCGCACCGCGGGGCGGGACAGGCCACTCCTTGTACCTGCCTGAACCCGACTGTGTATTCATCGTCCCTGCCTGTCAAGCGGACAGCTTGTCTGGGAAGATGAGAGGCCTTTCTTGCAGTGCCTAGTGGTGGTCAGTGAATGAACGGCCCGGTGCAGAGCTGTAAGAAACAGCATCTAGAGTGGGCTCAACAGGAATGCTAAGAACAAGGGCTTTGCCTATGGTGTGTGCATAATACTGTGGATTATGACATTGTTCCTTTTGGCAGATGTGTCTAGAGATTGTGAGAAGACTAGTGTCGGGGTTTCAGATGCAGGCGGGGGAACAATTAGATTTCCACAGTCTGGGTGAGGACAGACGCAGGGCCAGGCTGAGGCAACAAGTGGTCCAGGGAAGCAAAGTGGGATGCAGAGATGCTTCTGAGTTAGGATCTGGGGCATTTGTGCCACGTACTATATTTCTATTTTTAGATCCTGACACGATACTAGCTTCTTTGCAAAAAGGACTGTGTTGTTTACTAATTGTCAGCTTCAGGTACATTCTGCATCATCTGAATTGCTGAGTAAACACACGCCCTTTCAGACAATATAATGGTCTCATTGTCAGGCCAGAGAGACCTGCCAAGTCTAATCTGACACAACATAATAGGCCTGGCCTTCCTGTTTCTCTCCTCCACACATGCCCATGTCACTCAAGCGGCTGAGTGTTACACCTACTGGCATTCCTACACATGAAAGACAGAGCTCCTCACTGTTGCAAAGATTAAAACCTCAGTAACAGTGATGTGGCTTCGCTTAAAACTTTAAATCAAAGCCTTCGTGTAATGAGATGGCCAAGGCCAAGGCTCTGACCCATGTTCAAACCCTAGTTTTGATGTGCAGGTATAACCTGTGTGTGCTGGGATGGTCCTGCAGAGAGACGGTGGCTGGCTGATCACAGACATGAGCTCCAAGGTAACCGGGATACAGTGAGATTTAACTGGAAGTACAAGAGGTAGAGAGAGATGTAGTCTGGGGAAATGAATAATAACAAAACATGGCATGTGGTAGATTCCTGAAATAAGCCTGAAATCATAAACAATGTGTCTCCTGAGAGGCGATACACTGCCTCCCGGGTTCACCTGGCCCTGTGGTAATGTTCTTGTTATTCTACAGCCAATTTCTACTTTTTTTTTTTTTGGTAACAGTTTTATTGAGATAAATTTACCTGCCTCCCCCACCCCCACCCGCCAGTTCTTTTAAAGTGCAAAGATCAGTGGTTTGGGGCATATCCACAGGACTGCGAAACCATCATTACTATCTAACTTAAAAGAAATTGTTGTTTGTTGATTAGTTGCTAAGTCGTGTCTGACTTTTGCGACTCCATGGACTATAACCCACCAGGCTCCTCTGTCCATGGGATTTCCCAGGCAAGCATACCAGAGTGGGTTGCCATTTCCTTCTCCAGGGGATCTCCCCCACCCAGAGATAGAATCACATCTCTTTCATTGGCAGGCAGATTCTTTACCACTGAGCCACCAGGGAAGCCTCTCAAAAGAAACACAGCACCCATTTGTTCTTTCAGCTCTTTGCAAACACTACTTTACTGATGTCTCTGTAAAGTTTACCTATTCTGGACATTTCATATGTTGGAATCATACAGTGTGTAAACTTTTTTATCTAGTCTAAGTCAAAGATTTTAGATTTATCCATGTTGTAGCATGAATTAATATTCCATTCTTCTTTATGGCTGAGTAATATTCCACTGTAGAGACATAACATGTGTTTACCCATTCATAAGTTGAAAGACATTTGTATAGTTTATACTTGTTGATGAATAATGCTGCTGCTGCTGCTGCTAAGTCACTTCAGTTGTGTCTGACTCTGTGTGACCCCATAGATGGCAGCCCACCAGGCTCCCCCGTTCCTGGGATTCTCCAGGCAAGAACACTGGAGTGGGGTTGCCATTTCCTTCTCCAATGCGTGAAAGTAAAAAGTGAAAGTGAAGTCGCTCAGTCGTGTCCGACTCTTTATGACCTCATGGACTGCAGCCTA
>NW_011495073.1:3375926-3383147 GCF_000754665.1 Bison bison bison
GAGATGGCTGGATGGCATCACCGACTCGATGGACATGAGTTTGAGTGAACTCCTGGAGTTGGTGATGGAGAGGGAGGCCTGTCATGCTGCAATTCATGGGGTCACAAAGAGTCTCTTGCCTGGAGAATCCCAGGGACGGCAGAGCCTGGTGGGCTGCCTTCTATGGGGTCACACAGAGTTGGACATGACTGAAGTGACTTAGCAGCAGCAGCAGCAGAGCAACTGAACTGAACTGACATGCTTATTTCAGGCATATACCAAGGAATGGAATTTCTGGGTCATATGGAAGCTCTATGTTTTACATCTTGAGGAACTGCCAAACTGTTCCCCAATGTGGTGCATCATATTACAACACCATCAGCAATGTATAATGATTTCACTTCCTCTGTATCCTCACTAACAATTGTTAGTATCTTATCTTTTTTATTTTAGCCATTCTAGTGGATGTGAAGTGGTATGTCATTGTGATTTGCACTTCCTTAATCACTAATGACTTTGAGCTTTTCTACTTACATCTTCATACACACATACAAACACACAGATACATATATATCTTCTTTAGAGATATATGTACTCAAACAATTGAAACATTTAAAATTAGGTCATTTGTATTTTTGTTCTTGAGTTATAACTTTCTATAATATTCTGTAAAGAGGATGCTATCAAATATATGATTTTCAAATATTGAGTTTGTCAAAAAGTTCCTTCGAGTTTTCTCATAACATCTTACAAAAATCCAAACAAACCTTTTGACCAACACAATGCTTTCTTCCATTCTATGTGTTTCACTTTCTCCATAGTGTCCTTTGAAGCACGAACACTGTAAATTTTGAAGAGGTCCAATGATTCTTTAAAAGAAGATTGCTCATGCTTTTAAAGTCATATCCACAAAAGAAATTTTCTAACCCAAGCTTGTAAAGATTTACTTCTTTGTTTTCTTCTAGACTTTTTGTAGTTTTAATTTTCATAGTTAGGTCTTTGATCCATTTGAATTACTTTTGTGTACAGTGTGAGATCAGGGTCTAGCTTCATTGTTTTTGCTTGTGTAATCCAGTTTTCACATCATTTGTTGAAAGGACCATTCTTTCCTCATCGATTTGTATTCACATCTTGTTGAAAAAAATCAATAGACCGTAAATATAGGGCTTGCTTTGAATTTAGTTTTTTTTTTTCAATTTTATTAAGATGGGTAGTTAGATTATTGAGATCTTTCTTCTTTTTTGAATTATGTTTACAGTCAAAAATTTCCCTTTAAGCACATCTTTAGTTGATCTCCATAAATTTTAGCATTTTTTTTCACTTACCTCTAAGTATTTTCTACTTTATCTTGTGACTTCTTTGACCCATTGATTTTCACATATTTTAAAGATTTCCACATTTTTTATTATTGATTTCTAATATAATTCCACTGTCATCAGAGAACACACATTTTAGGCTTTCCATCACTTTATATTCACTGAAGCTTGTTTTATGTCCTAGCATATGGTCTAGCCAGGAGAATGATGTACATCTGAGAGGAACATGTATTCTGCTGCGGTTCCATCTGCTGGGCTAGTTGGTGGTGTTCAAACCTATTATTTCCTTGTTGATCTTCTATCTAGTTGTTGTGTATATTTGAAAGCAGAGTATTGGAGCCTCCAATTACTGTTGAACTGTTTATTTTTCCC
Source organism: Bison bison bison (assembly GCF_000754665.1). Taxonomy (NCBI): domain Eukaryota; kingdom Metazoa; phylum Chordata; class Mammalia; order Artiodactyla; family Bovidae; genus Bison; species Bison bison. Next base: position 3,377,594 of record NW_011495073.1, read on the forward strand.
TTCTTTTCTATCAGTTTTGTTTCATGTATTTTAAAGCTAAGTAAGGATATATTTCATGTATTTTAAGGATATGTTTAAAATGACCATATCTGATGAATTGACCGCTACTCTCTGCAGCCCTTGTCGGGCAGTCAGAGGCAAGCATAATTTAGGTTCAAGAATACATGTTTCCTATCCTTCTCTGCTGAGTGGAGCTCACCAATTGCTTTTAATTGTTCATCAGTAGATATAACCCCACCTTGTTAGAGGAAAAGCCAGTGCAGATGCTGGGCAAAAGGAACTGAGTCTTGAAGATGAAAAGAGTGTAACAGGAGGAGGGTTACAATGATGGCAAGGCTACAGAGACTCTCAGGACAAGATCTTGGAGGTGCTAAGATGTTGGATACAGGATGTCAGATTTTATTCTGAAAGCTTGGGGGCTCCAGAGGAGGATTTTAAATAGACATGTAATAACATGTCTGCAAGACACTAAATTCATTCTTCTGGCAATTTGGAGAGATCCAGGCTGTAAAAGACCAGGAAAGTTAAAAGTCTGTTGGAATAAACAAAGGAGAAATGATGAAAGGTTGAGTTATGGTGGTTCAAGTAAAACAAAACAGTACAGAGCTCTGAGAGACCTGCAGTTTACAAGATCTTGGTAATTGTATGAGATAGAGAAAAGGAGGAAAGAAAAATAAATCCAGATTTACACCCTTAGTAAAGTGGGTTCAATTCAATAAGGTAGATCCCATAAAAACAAGGTCATAGCTTTTCAAGAGAAATTGATGAGATTGAAGAGCCTCTGCAGCATCCAAAGAGAGATGTCCACTAAACTGTTGCATGTTAAAGTTGGGAGCTCAAGAGATAAATCTGGAGTGGGGGCACTTATTTAGGATGTATTTTCATATAAAGTATGAAGCCAAGGTACAAGAGATTAGATAGGGGACCATCTATGTGGAGATGAAAGAGTGTGTGAGAGATGGCTTTGGTGGAAAAACAGTGTTAGAGACAGGACAGAGAAAAGAAACCCAAGGAAGACCCTGAAAAATCACAATCAGTAGAAGTCTCTCTGCCTTCCCCTCTGGCTCTACAGCACAGGACACACACAGTGCAGTGTTGTGCTGGTCACCATTGTCCAGCCAGCACCCCCAGGAGCTCATTAAATCCCAGGAGAGCTGCTTCAGTGTTTGGAATCGAATTCTTGATTTTCACAGATGCTGAGTTAAATGGCTTACAAGCCTATGGAATATGCATCATGGGTGCTAATTAAACACATATTTAGTAAGATAACATTGTTTTGACATTGATACAACATCCCTTAGTCCTCCTGAAATTGGGACCATTGACCATAGTAGCCTAGGCCTGGAATCAGTATCTTTTCCTTCTTTAAGAATCCTCCTTAGGGCCCTTTAAGATTATTGCTCCCAGGAATATAGTTTAGTGATTTTATGTTTAGGTAATCTTCATCATATTCCTACTGTGTTTTTAATTGAATAATAAACATTCAAGATATAAATGAACATATGAAAAATATTAAGAAGAGTAACTATATCAAAGCCAACAGTTAACAAACAGTCACTCTTTTATCATCTTATCTGAGGCTCACCAAGCCTTGAGAAGCAGAGAGACTGGGTAGAATGGTGTTATGGGGTTACTACCCATGCCACTTCTACTAACATGTCCATGACAAACGTTTCTCTGTAAAGCACTCAGTGGACCAACAGACCCAACCTAGGGGCCAGTGCAGGGCCCGAGGAGCCATGGGGTGAGGGACATGTTGCGGAGTTGCAGGGCTCAGCTCTCCCAGGAAATCCCAAGCATAGTGATGTGCAGTCCTTCTGAAGGAGGCCTGTTTAGGGGGAGCAGACACTGGGTGTTCTCTTACCTGGAGTCAGCCCTGCCTCTCTAAATGGGTGCTGACTCCGAGTACAGCATTGCGTCCTGATGAGCGGGCACCCTGCCCTCAACCATTCCTCTCTTCTGGAACTTTTTGGTCTCGTGTCAAGACCACTTGCAATGTCTCCAACACCTTCAGGTGAAGTGTCCTGGTTGATGGGTGTGGTTAGATACACACAGTAAACATAGCCTGGTTGGATGTCAACCCTGTGTTTTAGCAGAGGATTCAGCAGTTATGGGTAGGGGGCTATGTTTTTAAATTTTACCCATCCTCCTCCTCCCTCCAAGCAATGTGAAAAAGGGAAAGAAAGTTCATATTGGGTTGGCAGATTTAAAACACACGAGTGCTTATTTGGGCAGAAGAACAACTGTGTCAATAGGTTTGGTACCGAATGGAATTGAAGCTGCCTCTTGGATTTGATCCAGTTGGAGACACTGCTCTGTTTTTCTGTTCTGCAGCCCTCAGGGATCTTCTGTTTACCCACAGACTCAGAATTTCCCATTTGACTGCTCTCTGGGGTTCAGGATGGTTGGTGGGGATTCCTCATCTCACCGAGGCTACAACACAAGCATTTGCTGGAAGGGCCAGGACTCCCTATGACCCCAGCCTTGGGGGGCTGGGAGTGCTCAGGACCCAGCCTCACTCTGGCCACCAGCCCACAAATGACAGCCAACTGATTAGTGAAACTGTTGAAGAAGATTTCCAGCCGACTCTGCCCTGTGCTCATTAAGTGAGAAATAAAACTTAATGAGAGTTGAAAGATGGTTAGCAGGCAAAGTGAGGAAATTCCCAGGAAATAAATGGCTCTTAATGGAAACAGGAGCCTGGTGGGCTACAGTCCATGGGGTTGCAAAGACTCAGACACGACTGAGTGACTGAGCATGCACACACGATAGAAACCGATTTCCAGAGAAAGCTGGAAGACAGTCCAAGCATTGATGTGTTCATAAACTTGGGGATTTCTGAAAGTCTTGGGACCTAGCCTTTGTGGATGTCAAAAAATTATCTTAGGGAGAAGTTAATGTACCCTGAACTGTCTGGTTTTCTTATCCAATCTTCTAAGTATAGAAATTCTCAACAAATTATCCTCTATTGTAGTAAATCCTGAGTTAAAGAGCTCCCCAGGGCTGCCCTTCGTGCTGTGGGGTGGGCTGGTCATGCTCACGTCGCTGTGCAGTGCCTGCTGCAGGGTGGGCACACGGGTGCCTCTCCTGACACGGGCTGTCTGCACACGGATCTGTGTCTGGTGTGCAGCCTGCCACCCAGGGTGCAAAGGAAGACGCGGTGCTGCTGGAGCCTGGAAGGGCAGGAGGACCGGTGCAGCCTAGCTGCCCACTGTCCTGACCACCAGTTTTCAGAGGCATCCAACCAGGTTGGCCACCTGACTGTCTCAGGGACCTGCCCTAACTTTCCCACACCAGTTCCTGACACCTTCCCACACCAGTTCCTGACACCTTCCCGCACACATGCTGTTCTGTGATAATGCCCCAGGACCTGGTCACATTTGAATGCGGCCTCTTGTCACAGAGCCTCAGCCTGACCCCTGTTGCCTCCAGTTCAGTGTTCTTACACCGGCTTCTCAGCTCTCTGCTGGTTTTGTGCTCAGGACCAACAAAATCCTCCAGTGAGAGCACTTTATCCTCTGTCACTGCATTTCTCAGCTTAGCAAAGCTCCATTTTGAAAATAGTATAAATATTCAGTAACCTGGGTTTACATAAGTAAATTATAGCATACTATATAGTCATTAAAACTCTAATAACTGGGTCAGAATCTGAAAAAGCGTAAGGTAAAACAAAAGGGATTGCATATGCATTTTGGAAAAACTATATGTACCTGTGGATACACTTACAAAGGCAAGTAAAAGTCATTTCTTGTGCTAGAGTGGTGAAGTTACAGGAGAACATCTAAATTTTCTTTTTTAATATTCTGATTAGCAAACGTGTGAGAAAGACCATTATTGCGGGCCATGGAGTTCTTGTTTAGTGTCACTGGCCCAGTGTTGTGAACTAGACTGTGTGTGACGATGTGATACCTGCATGCTGCTCCTTTCCGACTGGCTGGCTCCCTCTGTCCACTCTCATATTCAGTTAAACCAGAGAGTAGGAGCTGTTAGTATATAGAAATGCAACAGATTTCTGTGTATTAATTTTGCATCCTTCAATGTTACTGAATTCATTTTGATGAGCTCCAGTAGCTTTCTGGCGGCATCTTTAGGATTTTCTATATATAGTATCATGGCATCTTCAAACAGTGAGAATTTTACTTCTTCTTTTCCAATTTGGATTCCTCTTACCTCCTTTTCTTCTCTGATTGCTATGCTCAGGACTTCTAAAACCATGTGGAATAAAAAGTGGTGGAGTGGACATCCTTGCCTTGCTCCTGATCATAGAGGAAATGCTTTTAGCTTTTCACCATTGAAAATTATGTTTGCTATGCGTTTGTCATATATGGTCTTTATTACTTTGAGATAGGTTCCCTCTAGGCCCACTTTCTGGGGAGTTTTTACAATAAATGGATGCTGAATTTTATCAAAAGCTTTGTCTTCATTATTGAGATGATGGAAACAGAGGGTAGAAGGTCATGCTGCATTTTGGGGAGGTGTCGAGTCTCTGAAAGAGTCAGTATCAAACTCCTAAAGAGACAGGACCTCTCACTTTCTGGGCCCGATCATGAACTTCCCTCTGTAACTGAGTAGCCACACTGCTTCTTTCTCCCCATGGTGCTGATTAAAATCCTGTTGTTTATATGTGGAATCTAAAATAATAGTGCAATTGAACTTACTTATAAAACAGAAATAGAGTCACAGATGTAGAAAACAAACTTAGAGTTACCAGGGGGAAAAGTAGGCAAAGGGATAAATTGGGAGATTGGGATTGACATATACACACTGGTGAAAGTGAAGTTGCTCAGTCGTGTCCGACTCTTTGTGACCCCGTGGACTGTAGCCCACCAGGCTCCTCCGTCCATGGAATTCTTCAGGCAATTCTGGAGTGGGTTGCCATCTCCTTCTCCACATATACACACTACTATATATAAAATAGATAACTAACAAGGACCTACTGTATAGCAGAGGGAATGCTACTCAATACTCTATAATGACCTGTATGGGAAAAGAATCTAAACAAGAGTGCGTATATGTATCAGTCAGTTCAGTCGCTCAGTCGTGTCCAACTCCTTGTGACCCCATGAATCACAGCACGCCAAGCCTCCCTGTCCATCACCAACTCCCAGAGTCCACTCAAACTCATGTCCATTGAGTCAGTGATGCCATCAACCATCTCATCCTCTGTTGTCCCCTTCTCCTTCTGCCCTCAATCTTTCCCAGCATCAGGGTCTTTTCAGATGAGTCAGCTCTTCACATCAGGTGGCCAAAGTATTGGAGTTTCAGCTTCAACATTAATCCTTCCAATGAACACCCAGGATTGATCTCCTTTAGGATGGACTGGTTGGATCTCCTTGCAGTCCAAGAGACTCTCAAGAGTCTTCTCCAACACCACAGTTCAAAAGCATCAATTCTTCAGTGCTCAGCTTTCTTTATAGTCCAACTTTCACATCCATACATGACCACTGGAAAAACCATAGCCTTGACTAGATGGACCTTTGTTGGCAAAGTAATATCTCTGGTTTTTAATATGCTGTCTTGCTTGTTCATAACTTTCCTTTCAAAGAGTAAGAAT
>NW_011495073.1:3383290-3383449 GCF_000754665.1 Bison bison bison
CTTTTAATTTCATGGCTGCAGTCACCATCTGCAGTGATTTTTGAGCCCCCCAAAATAAAGGCTGCCACTATTTCCACTGTTTCTCCATCTATTTGCCGTGAAGTGGTGGGACTGGGTTCCATGATCTTAGTTTTCTGAATGTTGAGCTTTAAGCCAACT
>NW_011495073.1:3383549-3393137 GCF_000754665.1 Bison bison bison
TATACAGCCTTGACATACTCCTTTCCAGATTTGGAACCAGTCTGTTGTTCCATGTCCAGTTCTAACTGTTGCTTCCTGACCTGCATACAGATTTCTCAAGAGGCAGGTCAGGTGGTCTGGTATTCCCATCTCTTTCAGAATTTTCTACAGTTTATAGTGAAAATAAACTGTGTATATGTAGATATATAACTAAATCACTTTGCTGTTTAGCAGAAACTAACACACTATTGCAAATCAACTATATAAACTAAGAATAAAGTGAAATTAAATAAAAACCTGATTCCCCTTCTCATCTTCACTCATCCCCTAATTTTACCTTCTTCCTGAAACATGGAGCACATTTTTCTTCTTTTAACCAGTGCTTATTGATTGCTATGTTAAACCAGGCTTTCTGGTTGACTTTCTGTTCAAAACATTATCTTTTAAAACTCGCTGCCCTTTCTGGTTTCTTTTGCTTTGAGAGCATTGTTTTAATAGAGTATTATTCCCCGGATGGGCACTTCAATTGGAAATTTCCTCAGAAAAAGAGCAGCCCCCTTCTTCCTGAGTCCATGCTAGGCTGCAGCATCTGTCACAGGATCTCAGTCCCACCGATGTGATCCACCGGCCCTGTGAACGCGTGTCCAGCGCTGGCGGCTTGTCAGCATTCATGCTGGGCTCTTGCCCTTTACCTTGTAAGCCCTTCGGTCACTCTGGGCCCTGGTGGGGGCTTCTCATGGTTGCCAAGTGTCGTACTTTCCTCAATCCCCGTATTAATTGAAAATGTCTTTTCAATTAAAAATTCATGCATTTTTCAGCTCAGGGACATTTTTTTTTCTATTATTATTTCTTTACTTTTCCTTGTCACTCTTCTGTTCTCTTCTCTGAAGCCCTGTTATTATTTACAAATTATGTCTCTCCTTGTTGCCACTGAATTATCACCAGGGAGCTTGGGGGAAATGCAGAATCCCAGGCCCCAGCCCTGACCTCCTGCTTCAGAATCTGCTTCATCCCAAGACTCTGGGGCTCTGTGTCCACATTAAAATTAGGTTGAAAAGAATCAGTTTTGCCCTCACATTGTTTGGCTGTTTGAATCAGGTTGAACTGTTTAGATGTTTGCCCAATACCAAGTGCAGTTCACTGGTCTTTCAAAGGCAAATAATAAAAGGACCAACCTCACAGGCTCATTTCAAGAGTAATCAAGTGAATGTGTGTAAAGTGCTCCTAACAGTGCCTTATGTGTAAGTGCTAGATAAGCATTTACTAAAGAAGTGAAAACGATTGTGCTTCTCAGTATGCTTCGCTCTGTTGTGAAGGAGTATCCCCTTTGGCCCTCCTGATTACAAATTCTTGATTCACCACTGTTGATTCTGTTTTCCAGTTCCTTTATTACATTTAAGGAATCAGAAATAATGTTTTGCAATATCTTCTTATAGATGGGCTTCTCAACTTGGCTTAAACATTAGACTCTGAGGGGAGCCTTTAAAACTTCTGACACCCACACTGCATTCCACACCAACAGAGTCAGAACACCTGAGGAAGTGACCTGGAATTTTTTTAGGATGCCTCTTGAGGGTAGGAGAGTGGGTAGTGGGACTCTTGCTGCAGGGCTCTCCTTTGTCCTGCTCTGATCTCTTGGCTGTCTGGCTCCCTGCAGTTTAATGAGCCCCGTATGACTTGGGCTTTCTCTTCCCTTCTGCATCTTTGCTTAGGCTACTGGGGTCTTTGGGGTAAGGGTGAGTTCAAGGGGAAACTAAGCTAATTTTTCATGTTTTCTTCCTAGCTGAAGGGGAAAAAAACAGGTTCTTATGAGCTCATAGACTGAATTATATATATATAATTTATGTATTTATTTTATTTTTTGGATGCACTTGGTCTTCATTGCTGTGTGCGGGCTTTCTCTTATTCTGGTGAGTTGGGACTACGCTTCATTGCTATGCATGGACTTCTCGTTGCAGTGGCTTCTCTTGTTCTGGGGCACAGGCTCTAGGCACAGGGCCTTCACTAGTTTCAAATAGGCTGCATTTTTTGTTGTTGTTGTTCATTTTTGCTTTCTGATTCAGAGACTTGAGTGTGACTCACGAAATTCCAAGTGTGACTGACAGCAGGGGAGAGTCCTTTCCCAGGGGCAGGAATGGAGGTGGGATTGGTTTCAGAAACACCCTGCAGAGCTCCCATGACAGAGCTGTTGCTGGGTTAAGTTTCTCCTGGGTCAGGAGGGTAATAGAGAGTGGTTCCTACGATGCTCAGGAAGCCTGAGGCTGGGGCTACACCTGCTCTCCTGCACAGCTTTCTCTTGGGTGCTGAGCCCTTGGTCTTCCTGTGACAGTGAGGCAGGCAGCCTCCTTCCCTGCCCTGCAAATCTTCACAAACCCTTTGAAGCTTCAAAAGGGCTGGAGACTCTTGCAGGGAAGGGCTCTAGCCATCTCTACAGTTTAGGACACTGTGAGGGTCCTCTCGGGAGGGCTTTGGCAGAAAGTGAGTGACTGTGCCTGGGTGCACCTTCAGAATCCACACAGCATGAATGTTTTTAAAGAGATCACCCTTGGTGCATTACAGGTGTCTAGAACAGGACATGTGATGACCACGAGGAGCAAAGCTTCTTCACAGGGCACCTTAGATAAGCAAGCTGGCCCTGCTTTTGGAAGAGTTTGGTCACTGGCCTCAGCACTGGCCCTCCTTCCTTCCCTGGTAGCAGGGCCTCTGGTGACATAACCAGTCACCCTATGGTGAGCCAGCAACCCTGTGAGTATTAACCACGTCTTTTTTTTTTTTTTTTTTTTTCCTGTATTTTGTTGCTTTGACCTCTGGGGCTTTGCCTACCCTGAAGGGACTGGATCAACCACTCCAGAGCCCAACCTCCAGCACCTGCTTCTGGGGCTCTCACACTCTGGGTCACCACCCCCATAACCTGGGGAATAGGTGCCAGACAAGGAAGGACAGTCTCTATGGCTTAGAACCTGCTTAAATGATCTGAATTAGACAGTCTTATGCCAGGTCACCCTGCCGCACCTCATTCTTTTCTGGAGAAATCATAGTTGTCTCCAGGGTCCTCACTCCCTCAGTGTCCTGACCGATCCTGGTGCCTCCCCAGGCCCCCTCCCTCACTCTTTGTGGTATAGCATGCCCCTTCCTCTTGGGGACTGTGAGTAACAGACTAAGTTTCCAATAGATATCATTTCATGATTTTCTGGCTTCACCCATTCTAAATAATTACAAAACCCGTATTAAGACAATGAGTGTGGCCAGCAGTGTATCAGCAGGAGGCTGGACTCAGGCATCTCAGATTTATAGATGCTCAAGGATGCCTTTTTCTATCAACTCTCACCCGGTAGAACCAGGTATGCGGCTTCCTTGTCCTGATTACTTTCCACTTGACAGTGATGTACAATCTCTGTGCTAGGCCCTTAGTACAATCCTTAAATCTATATTTCTTACTGAGCCAGATTATTTGTCTTTCTGACAATATTAGACCCTGGAAATGTAATTTTTTAAATTAAAGAACTTTATAACGTGCTTCCTCAGAAGAGCTCCATCCAGTCCAGATGAGGACATTTATCTCTAGTTCTGTCCCCTTGGTGATATTTTAATACTGCATAATTCACTTAACAATGTGCCTATTAATTATAGCAAATTCTTACAATCATTTGCTTGTGCTGCTAAAAATTGGATAGTTTGAGAAAAGTTTTCCTCTGTTAAAATCCTTGCCAGATTTCAGAAATAATATGCTTGGCATTATTACCAAATTAAGTTATTTTTCAAAAGATTTTCACAATTGAACTACACTCTATGAAGAAATGTATAATCTGTAGGAAGTAAGCACCACTAAAACTGTATACATATTTTAGGTCTCAGGACTGGAAAGGACACTGGACTAAAGAGACCAGTTGCTAGGCTGGCTGAATTCAGGTCTCAGAAGATGTCACCAGCCTGCACTTTCTCAGTTTCTATAGCCTGTCTTTCTTTCTCTAATACGCCTGTTCTCCATAAGGCTTTATTCATCCTTGTGGACACAGCATGAACTCGGTCTGAGTCTCCCCCAGGTCAAGTTGAAGGATTAGACTGAAGTTGTTGGTGTCCCGAATGGGTTTTGATCATCAGGGGGGCCATCTTTGAATGCACCACTTTGCTAGATGAATGGGATGTTCTGCTTGGCCTCCCAGAGGAGAGGAGGCATGGATCATCAGAGAAAACCAGGGAGTTGCTACTGAAAGAAGGGACTAGAAGCTGATGACAACAACCACATATACCCAATATTTATTCTGAGTAGGACGATAGCCATTCAGAGAATTGAAATAATTTCTGATATACACCAGTATTTTTCAATTCCCTATTTTGGAAAAGAAAGTCTAGAAATTTTAAAGAATTTCTACATGTAATCTAGGTTACAAAGATGTACTATATTATATTCCAATAAGAAACCTCAACTAAAACACCTAGGAATAAACCTACCTAAGGAGGCAAGTGAAAGTGAAAGAGGAGAGTGAAAAAGTTGGCTTAAAGCTCAACACTCAGAAAACTAAGATCATGGCATCTGGTCCTATCACTTCATGGGAAATAGATGCGGAAACAGTGAAAACAGTGTCAGACTTTATTTTTGGAGGCTCCAAAATCACTGCAGATGGTGACTGCAGCCATGAAATTAAAAGACCCTTACTCCTTGGAAGGAAAGTTATGACCAACCTAGATAGCATATTCAAAAGCAGAGACATTAATTTGCCAACAAAGGTCCGTCTAGTCAAGGCTATGCTTTTTCCAGTAGTCATGTATGGATGTGAGAGTTTGTGAAGAAAGCTGAGCACCGAAGAATTGATGCTTTTGAACTGTGGTGTTGGAGAAGACTCTTGAGAGTTGCTTGGACTGCAAGGAGATCCAACCAGTCCATTCTAAAGGAGATCAGCCCTGGGTGTTCTTTGGAAGGAATGATGCTAAAGCTGAAACTTCAGTACTTTGGCCACCTCATGCAAAGAGTTGACTCATTGGAAAAACTCTGCTGCTGGGAGGGATTGGGGGCAGGAGGAGAAGGGGACGACAGAGGATGAGATGGCTGGATGGCATCACCAACTTGATGGACATGAGTTTGAGGGAAGTCTGGGATTTGGTGATGGACAGGGAGGCGTGGCATGCTGCAGTTCATGGGGTTGCAGAGAGTCGGACATGACTGAGCGACTGAACTGAACTGAAGGAGGCAAAAGATCTGTATTTGGAAAACTATAAGATATTGATGAAAGAAACTAAAGACAACACAAACAGATGGAAAGATGTACCATGTTTTTGGGTTGGAATAATTGATATTGTTCAAATAATCATACTACCCAAGGCAATCTGCAAATTCAGTGGAATTCCTCTCAAACTACCAACAGCATTTTTTCACATAACTAGAAAAAACACCTTAAAGTTTGTATGGAGACACAAAAGACACTGAATAGTCAAAATGCTCTTGAGAAAGAGCATTGGAGTAATCATGTAATCCCTCATTTCAGACTATACTACAAAGCCACAGCCTTCAAATCAGTATGGTACTGGCACAAAAACAGAAATAAAGCTCAGTGGAACAGGACAGAAAGCCTATGGTCACCTAATCTATGACAAAGGAGGCAAGAATGTACAATGGAGAAGAGATAGTCTCTTCAATAAGTGGTGCTGGGAAAGTTGGACAGTTACATGCAAAATAATGAAATTACATTTTTTAAAGCTGTATATAAAAATAAACTTAAGATAACTAAAGGCCTAAATGTAAGACGGGATGCTATAAAACTCCAGAGGAAAATGTAGGCAGAATATTCTTTTACATGCATTGTATCACTATTTTTTGGATCTGTCTCTTAAAGCAAAGGAAATAAAAGCATGAATAAATAAATGGGACCTAATTAAACTTAAAAGCTTTTGCACAGCAAAAGAAATTACCAGCCAAATGATGAGACGTCTACTGGATGAGGAAAATATCCGTAAGTGATATGACTGATAAGGGTGTTCTATCCAACATACATAAACACCTCAACAACTCAACATAAGAAAAACACAATTAAAAATGGGTAGAAAATGTGAATAGACAGTTTTCTAAAGACATACAGATGGCCAACAGGCAAATGAAAAGATATGCAACATTGTTGATCACTAAAGAAATGCTAATTTAAAATACTCTCATGGCTGTTAGAATGGCCATCATAAAACACACAGGTTTCTCTATATGACCCTGCAATCCCACCATGAGTATATATCTGAAGAAAACCCAAACACTAACCCCAAACGGTGCATGCACCCCAGTGTTCATAGCAGCATCACTTACACTTGCCGAGGTATGGACGTACCCTAAGCGTCCACCAGTAGACGAATGGGTAAGAAGATGTGGTAATATGTACATGGAACACTATTCAGCCATAAAAAAGAATGAACCATCGCCATTTGCAACAGCCTGGATGGACTTGGAGGCTATTATTCTAAATAAAATAACTCAGATAAAGACAAATACTGTATAATATCACTTATATGTGGAGTTAAAAAAATAAAACAAACTACTGAATATAAAAAAGAAGCAGACTCACAAATGTATAGAGACCAAACTAGTGGTTACCAGTGGGGATTGTTGGCGGCTTCGATGATTAGGTCTTTAGAGTAGAATCCTGTGAGAAAGGGTATTCCTGTTAGTGCGAGACTGCCAACAATGAGGGCTGTTGTAGTGAATGGTATGGCTTTAAACAGGCCTCTGAAGGGGAGGGGGCAGTATAACGGTAAGGGATTAAGAGGGATAAACCATTATACATAAAATAAGCTGTAAAGATTGCACAACGTGGGGAATCCAGCCAATATTTTCTAACTATAAATACAGTATAGCCTTTAAAATTGTGAATCACTCTATTATACACCTGTAATATATAATATTTACAAAAACTATACTTCAAGTATGGAGAAGGAAACCCACTCCAATATTCTTGCCTGGAGAATCCCATGGACAGAAGAGCCTGGCAGGCTACAGTCCATGGGGTTGCAAGAGTTGGACATGACATAGTGACTAAACCACCACCACATACTTCAAATAAAAAATAAAAAGAATATCAACTAACAAAGCAGGAAGGGAATGTTTCAAAGGGAGAAAATCAAGCAGAAAAAGTATTGGTGGTCATAGAGATATAAACATCAGCTCATTCTTTTCTTTGTAAATTAACCTTTTCTAGAAAGGATGGTCAAAAGGAAAAAAAAAGAAAATTTCTGTAATGAGAAAACTGAAAAAATTCAGCAAAGACGAGTTTTTTCAATTAAATCATGGAAAAAAAAAAAGGACTTTAAGAGACTAAAAATAAGACATAAAAGTGAATTGCAGGAAAATAGAGAATTCATTGTGAGGAGGGTTCTTGCTCCACAGATTACAAACCAGCTTTAAGAGGATGCGAGTATATGAAACACGTGAATAAACTTGATGCTTCAAGTTAGGAAAAAATTTTAAGGGTACAATTTGTTCACTGTATATTTTTCTTTATCAAGTCTAACTCTGACCTATGCTTCCTCAATTTTAGTTGATCTTAGAGCTTTACTTGGTGAGAATACTTGGTGTTGCTCCAAAGACAATAAGAAATTGCTAAACTAGGCCTGAGTTTTGCCCCATCTTCCCACCCCCTGATGACATACGATAGAATTCTGACAGTGTTGGTAACCCACAAAGAATGTCTCAATGTTGGTTTTGTTCTCTAAACTGAAACTGAAAAGTAATTTCATGGTATCAGGAATGGTCGACCTGCACCAGTTTGGTCCAATAGAACTTTTTATGATCATGGAGATGGTCTAGACCTGCACTGTTCTTTATGATACCCACTGATCACATGTGACTATTGGATACTTGAAATGTGGTTGGTGCAACTGAGGAAGTGAATTTTAAATTCCAACTAATATTAATCAATTCACATTTAAGTGGTGCATTTGACTAGAGGCTACCAATCAGGGCACTGCAGACTGTATGAATGGTGAGACATTTGCCATTTGGATTAATTAATGACATTTGCCATTAATAGCTTCTGTGTCATATCAGAAAAGAACTGACTCCAGCAGGGGAAAATTCTATGTCTCAGTGCATTTTAAACACTGCAACATGTCTCTTTGCAACATGTCTCTTTGCAACAATTATCCAGCAGCAGGAGGGAGTCAGACAGTGAAGGTAGAAGATTCAGCACCTGTCCTTGGTTCTCTCATTCTCAGCAAGCGTGCCCGGCGTCCTGGGAATCCCAGGCACGAGTAGTTCTCTTTAATGTGGTTTTCAGCAAAGGAGTTTAAACTTGGCTACTATCTAACCCTCGCTTCCCCCAGCACCCAGCCTTCTGTCAGTCAGACTCAGGGCTTGCCAGCTCACCCAGGGCATTTGGGCACACACATGGGCTTCCCAGGTGGCACTGCTGGTGAAGAGCCCATCTGCTGATTCAGGAGACAGAAGAGACACTGGTTCAATCTCTGCGTCAGGAAGATCCACTGGAGGAGGACACGGCAACCCACTCCAGTATTTTTGCCTAGAGAATGTCATGGACAGAGGAGCCTGGTGGGCTATAGTCCATAGGGGTCGCACAGAGTCAGACACGACTGTAGCACCTTAGCATGCAAGCATGATCATGGTATGTTAGCTGCTGTTGTTGGAGACAGGTGGAGCTGCCAAAGCAATGATGCTCTAAGAAATAGAAAAAGCTTATTCATGTTTAGCGATTTTAAAAATTATTTTATCCAAAACATTGCATCTCATAAATGTGCCTTAGAAGGCTGCAGAGGTGACTTTAAGTAACTGTTTGTAAAACAGGACAATTTTCAGACTGGAAGGGACTACAGAGTTCATCCACCTCCCCCAAAGATTTCACTTGATCAAGGAGAGACTGGAGCTCAGAGACATTGACTTGCCTGTAGCCACTCTGTTAATTAGCAGCAGAGATTAAACTGGAATTTAGGTCTTCTGGTTCCTAGTTTCTATTCACTACAAAATGTAACTCATCTGTATTTTGTCTGGAATGCACATCACACTTCTGACAACATTTCAATGTTAGAGACAGGCTACTTTATGAATATTTTTCCCCTCAATAGTCATTCTCTTCAAATGTCTCCTGCACAGATAAAGCCCTTTTCTGAGGAAAGAATTTAACTTAAAGAAGGTACTTTACTGCATTCAAATAAGCCCCTTAAACATTCTGCACTTTAAGCTTTTATTCTAGATTCCATTGTGAGGTGATAATGAGGTGCTGAAAACTAATTAGCTCATCAGACAGAACTGTCTGGTCTGCCATCTGCTGAGTCTGGAGAGTGATAGTCCCTGGTCGAACTGAGAAATGGGACTAAAAATATCACACTCTCCTGTTCTTCACCCTGTTCTTGCCTTTGTGCCTGAGGCAGAAGCCATTACGTGGGATTTCGGGCTGCTCGCCTGGCCATCCAGGCTCAGGGTCACACACTGATCATCCACGCCCACGTGGATTTTCAAATCCAAGTGGTGTCCTTGAGGTTCTCTCGACTTGGGTCCTCCTCCAGTACACACACCCTGTTACACTGTATGCTTGAGAGGAGTGAATGGTTTGAGACTGCAAGAAGGTTATTCTCATTAACCAAATTGCCAGGACCCCAAAGTATCCATCAGCAGAGTGT
>NW_011495073.1:3393237-3398681 GCF_000754665.1 Bison bison bison
AGAGTGTCCCCCACACAGATTTTGCAATGAATTCTTGGACCTTTTCTGTAGGCAACTTCTATTATCATGGGTTCAGATAGCTTGTGACTCTGGAATAAGGCAATTTTTCTTTGTTCTTTTGTTACTTAGAGCTTCCCTGGGTGGCACCAGTGGTAAAGAACTTGCCTGCCAATGCAGGAGACACAGGTTCGATTTCTGCGCCAGGAAGATCACTTGGAGTAGGAAAAGGCAACCTACTCCAGTATTCTTGCCTGGAAAATCGCATGGACAGAGGAGCCTTGTGGGCTACAGTCCATGGGTCCCCAAAGAATCAGTCAAAGCTTAGTGACTGAACACACACAACGTGAAGGACTAAGACTTGATAAGCAAGTTTGCTTCCCCAGAGTTACTAATGTGTTGATAGCTGCTTTCTTTCACAAGCTCAGTACTCACTGGGTAGGAACTGCTGGTCTGGGACAGCTGGGGTTTCTCTTTTCTGATATAAGTGCCCTTGGCTTCTCCTATTAGAGCTCCTGGAGGAAAACTTTTGAACGTCTACTTGGGAAGACAAGTGTGTGAAGTGTAGACAAGGGTCTATTTTGTTAAATTATCCAAGATGTCATTTTTCCTATTATGATTCAAAACTGAAAAGTCAGATTCCTTTAGAAAATTAGCCAATCTACATGCTCACATACAACCAAACAATAAGAGAAAAAAATTCCAAATTGGAATTCAAAATCCCAAATCATCAATAGAAGAACACCAGAAATCAGTCATATTTGCACTAATGCTAAATAAATAATGGCACTTGAGTGCTGGTGGAAGGTTGATTTTTCTCTTCCACGTGAGTAACCGTGTAATGCTCTATATTCTGAAAACTCCAAACGACTTGTGTTTACACACACTTTTGTATTGACTATTTCACTCGAGACAGATTTCTATTAGCCATTATATAACATCAACCTCAGTGCAGTGACGCGTCCAAAGACCCCTGTGGAGGACCATGAACAAACCTGCACGGCGACAGCCATGGAGACAGGTGACCGACAGGCTGCAGGGCAGACAGACTGACAGGTAGTACCACCTGACTGACAGGTAGTGCTCGTTTGGGTTTCCTGATGAGGCCTGAATCGTCTTTCCAGGAATGGCTCCCTCTCCAGTTTTCGTTGGTTGATTGTTTTAACTGAGAGCATTGAGTGACTGTCCACTCCATCCTTACAATGCTTTAAGTTGGCTGACTTGCCCACTTCTCAGCCTGCAGAGAGGAACAGCAGTGAATCTGTAGCATGACAGTTCACTCGCCATGAACAGGGCACCCTCCTGCCCTCCCCACTTCGCCCTTGTCTTGGTTCGTTTGCTAGTCCTTCTCCCTGACCTTTAGACTCTCCTCCTGTTCTAGGCAACCCATGCCACTGTGCACTTTACACGTTGATCCTCACTGGACCCTTGCTGCTTAAAATGTGGCGGAGGCTCACCTCTGTGCTTATGAGAATGCAGGCCCCCAGGTCCATAGCCAGTCTTTAAGGAGATCCCCAGGGAGTCTGTGCACCTCACAGTTCTGTCTGTCTGTCTGGGCCCCTGCTCTCTTCCTCTCTCCTTGGCTCCAGATCCTGGTTATCTTCCCTCCACCCTTCACTGTCGTTGGTGGACAGAGAACATCTCAGCTTCTCCTCGTCTTGGATAGGGATGCACTGATGTATTTATTTTAATTACGATGTGTTTTACTCCCTCTAATAGTTTATAAATTCCCTTAAGTGCAGAGTGCATTTCTGATTCATCTCTTTCTGATTCATCCTCCTGGATGGTCCTTGGCGAATAGATTTGATTTATTGAATTAACAAGAGCAGGTACGTGATGCGGAAATGCCGAGACTTGGGATTTGCATTTGAAAAGTCTCTGGAGTGGAGACCTGAGTTCTGTGACAATCAAACAGTAAAGTTTGGAAGAGGAAGAGGAACGGATTAAAATATAATGAACCTGACACTAAGAGAAACTTTCAAGTCCTTAAAGGGCTGCTTATCAGTCCTCTGACCCCACCCACACTGAATCCCATTTCCCCTGCATATGTAAAATGGTGGTTAGTGCCAAAGTTGCAGAATTACTGTGAGACATGGTTTAGATAAGGTTGGTAAAGCATGTAACAAATTTGACACATGCCATGTGCTGAATAAATATGCTTTCCCACCCCCATTCTAATGCAGCTGAACTGAGGATTGCGAATCATAGACACTTTGTTCTGCAAGGAATATAGACCGATGACACTTACATTTAATAATTCGTCTACATCTTTTCTAAAATGAGAATTCGAAGTAAAAGAGGAAAAAGTAGTTCTGCCATAATTGTAGACACAAAACTCACCGATGCACAGGAGCCTGTCTAAAACTTCTGGAGTTTAAAGCAAGTAGGGAAATGCCTAAGAAATGTCTTAAGAAGTCACCTTTAGAAGAAGGAGAAAAATGTGACTTCTGTTCTGCCGAGCAAAGATGACACTCTGAAAGAAGTTTGCTAAGAGACTCTTTTAGCAGGGTCATTGAGTCATACGGAGGAAGATGTTTATTTCATACACAGAATCCTGTCTCATAGGGAGGGTCCTGAGTAAACACTGAAGGCAAGCAATATAAATCAGTTCATTGAAGGTCATTCTCCCTAATTCCCTCCCTCATTTAAAACATCTCCTCCTCTAAATGAACTTCCTATCTCCTTTCGCGTGAGTGGTCCCCTGATTTATTAATGATTTACTGATGCATCATTCTCTGTAGATGGTGAGGCGAGACTCCCCTTGCCAATACCCGTGTCACTGTAGTTCACAGGGGAGCCTGGCACATAGTAGGTAACTGTGAAGGAGAGAACAGAGCTTCTCTGCTCTGGCGGTACTCCAGACTTCTCTGGGAGCTATCATACAGACGCCTGCAAGCTTTCCCTAGAGGTTCTGGTTTAATTGGCTTGGGAAGAAGAGCTGTCATAGGAACTTATAGAAGCTACTCAAGAGATCCAGCTGTACAGTTGGAGTTGAAGACAGACAGGGCAGATTATATAAATATACTATTCAATTTAATTGTATGATTGCATCGTTTCACCAATTACTGCATTAAACTAGGTAGGATGTTAGATATCAGAATGAGGAACACACACAGTCCTTGTCCTTGGAAAACGGTGCATTTGCAAGAGATAGCAGAGCTGTTCAATGACTACACTGCACCATGATGATGACAGAACCACATTCTATCAAATGTGGGCTGTGCACCAGCCACCAAGCCCTGACACACCTGCCTCACCTGATCTCTGTGACTATCCCTGAGCAAGGCATGATGATGACTGTCCCATTACAACGCGAGGGAGTTGAGGATGAGTCAGTGGACTTGAAAAGTCTTTGTAACATCTGTCCTTTTAATTCTGGGTGGGATAAGCTTCTGAGTTTCCTTCTTTAAAATTTTTTAATTAAAAATTATTTTATTGAACTACAGTTTATTTCCATTGTTGCATTAATTTCTGCTGTACAGTGAAGTGCCTCATTATATGTATATATGTATATAAATTCTTTACCATATTGTTTTCCATTATGCTTTATCACAGGATATTAAATGCAGTTCCCTATGCTATACAGTGGGACCTTGTATATCCATCCTATATATAATAGTTTGCATCTGCTGAACCCAGACTCCCAGTCTGTCCCTCCCACCTCTCTCCTTCCCCTTGGCAGCCACAAGTCTGTTCTCTGTGTCGGTAAGACTGCTTCTGTTTTGTAGATAAATTCATTTGCGTTATTTTAGATTCCACACGTAAGCAATATGATATGATATTTGTCTTTCTCTTTCTGACTTAAGTCACTTAGTATGGTAGATCTCTGGGCCCACCCATGTTACTGCAAATGGCATTATTTCATTCCTTTTGATGGCTGAGTAATATTCCATTGTATCTGGGAACACCACCTTCTTTCTCCATTCCTCTGTTGATGGACGTTTAGGTTGTTTCCATGTTCTGGCTACTGTAAATAGTCCTGCTGTGAACACTGGAGTTCATGCATCTGTTTGAATTATGTTTTTTTTTTTTCTGAATACATGCCCAGGGGCAGGATTGCTGGATCATATGGCCACTCTACCGAAATATCAATAACCCCAGATATGCAGATGACACCACCCTTATAGCAGAAAGCAAAGAACAAAAGGGTTGCTTGTTAAAAGTGAAAGAGGAGAGTGAAAAAGTTGACTTAAAGCTCAACATTCAGAAAACTAAGATCATGACACCCAGTCGCATCACTTCATGGCAAATAGATGGGGAAACAACGGAAACAGTGAGAGACTTTATTTTTCTGGGCTCCAAAATCACTGCAGATGGTGACTGCAGCCATGAAATTAAAAGATGCTTGCTCCTTGGAAGAAAAGTTATGAGCAACCTAGACAGCATATTAAAAAGCAGAGACATTACTTTGCCAACAAAGGTCTGTCTAGTCAAAGTTTTTCCAGTAGTCATGTATGGATGTGAGAGCTGGACTATAAAGAAAGTTGAGTGCTGAATAATTGATGCTTTTGAACTATGGTGTTGGAGGAGACTCTTAAGAGTCCCTTGGACTGTAAGGAGATCCAACCAGTCAATCCTAAAGGAAATCAGTCCTGAATATTTATTGGAAGGACTAAGTTGAAGCTGAAACTCCAATACTTTGGCCACCTGATGCAAAGAGCTGATTCATTGGAAAAGACCCTGATGCTGGGAAAGATTGAGGGCAGGAAGAGAAGGGGACAACAGAGGATGAGATGGTTGGATGGTATCACTGACTTGATGGACATGAGTTTGACTAAATTCCGGGAGTTGGTGATGGACAGGGAGGCCTGGCGTGCTGCAGTCCATGGGGTCACAAAGAGTCGGACACAACTGAACAACAGAACTGAACTGAACTGATGGCAACTGTGTTTTTAGTGTTTAAAGGAACCTTCATACTGTTCTCCATAGCGGCTGCACTGATTTACATTCCCATTAACAGTGCAGGAGGGCTCCCCTTTCTCCACACCCTCTCTAGCATTTGTTATTTGTAGACATTTTAATAATGGCCATTCTGGCTTGTGTGAGGTGGTACTTTATTGTGTTGTGATTTGCATTTCTGAATTTCCTTTTCAGATTCCACAGAAATGGGAAGGAAATAAGCTAAGGTAGCTTTGGAGCTGTCGGCGTGGGGACTGCTGCCTGTGTGGGTGCGTTTGGCTTGGATGAGGGAGCAGTTGTGTCCAGCTGGCTGTGGGGTGGATGGAGGTATGTGGGGCTGGAAGGCGGGAATGGACCATGGGCAGGACCCTGAGCTGGAACTGACCTTATTTTACAATGTGGGATGTTGGCATCAGAGTTTGAGGACTTTAGTCTAAGATGTCCTGGAGAAGGAAATGGCAACCCACTCCAGTATTCTTGCCTGGGAAATCTTTCCAAGGACAGAGGAGCCTTGTGCACTACATTCCTTGGGGTTGCAAAGAGTTGGA
>NW_011495073.1:3399168-3399758 GCF_000754665.1 Bison bison bison
GACCCCATGGACTGTAGCCCACCAGGCTCCTCCACCCATGGGATTTTCCAGGCAAGAGTACTGGAGTGGGGTGCCATTGCCTTCTCCAAATACATAATATAGGTACATGTATAATAATATATACATACATACTATACATAAACATATATAATATATATGTATAAGTGAATCACTTGGCTGTACAGCTGAAACTAACAGAATGCTTGCAAATCAATTATATAGTCCAATTTAAAACAATTGCTCCTTTTAATCCAGGCTGTCCTCAGAACCTCGGAGGCCCAGCTGCAGGGGTGGGGAGCCCTCAGCTCACTAAACGCCTCCCTACCTTCTGCAGCCTCATTCCTCAGAAGTTGGTTTCAGGATTTTAAAGACAGACCTTCCATAAGCTGCCAAACTAGCAGAGTTCCCTGTTTCACTTCGCTTTCCTCCTACTCAGAACTCCCACTGCTCCACTCCTTACTTGACCCCACCTCCATGTGTGCTGACTTGAAAGGATCGCAGCTTCAAGCATGAGTTCCAGCCCCTTCCATCTGGGCAGGCTTTTCGCTTGCACACCAGACACACATGCACACAATGTTTTCTGCTTCTTT
>NW_011495073.1:3399945-3401171 GCF_000754665.1 Bison bison bison
GTGCGGCCATGGCTGCAGTACATGGGCCCGTGCTTGTGCGGCCATGGCTGCAGTACATGGGCCCGTGCTTGTTTTACTGAGTTTTCACTTTCCTCTCAGGTTCAAAGCATTTGTTAACAAAATAAGCCACTCATTCTATACAAATAAATAATACCAATATTTATGAGAGAATTATCTAGCTTAATTTCAATATACTAACATTAAAAGAAAAATAAATAGAAAGAGCAGAGGATACATCACCAAATTGGGCTTTGACCAACGTCCAGACTCAATCAGCGCTGGGAAGTCCTGTGTCACAGCACATCTGGAGTCGCAGTTGGGAAAGGGTCCCAGGCAGCGTGTCCCCTCCATGGGTGAGACTTCAAAGACTGCAGTTTGGGGTTCCTGCTTGTAATCCCAGGATGCAAACTGATATGGTTATCAGTCTGTGAGCAAATTGCAGCTCTGGTTTCATGTTAATGCTGTTTGTTCTGTTGTGTAAAACTTGGAATGCTGCTAAGCCTGAGGCTTGGTTGGCCAGATCCCCTCCATGCTCTCAACAATCTCAAGATTGCTCCCCCATCTTACCTATGGTGCTACAAGTCTCACACTCACAGCAGGCCGTCACTCACAGTCACTCCCAGTCAGTGCAGTATTCAGGCAGGTTAGACGCAAGGTCTGAGGCCTGCTCTGCTTTGCCTCTGAAGCCTAAGCAAGACTATTCATTTAATTTCCCTAACAGTGCTCTAGTCTACCCTCTGTCTCCTCTGTGCATCTTTGTCGGGGACTGCCATGTCCCAGGACTGATCTAGAGGTTTGGGGGTAAAACGAAATGCAACTCTCTAAGAGTTCCTAGCTTAGCAAAGGGGAGTTTTTAAGAGGCAGAGTTCTGCATGTACAATTTCCTGGCAATTTTCTACTTAAAGATGTGGAGAGCCAGCCTCCTGGAAGATCATGGAGAGAATTCTCAAATGAATCAAGTGGAAGGTGAATGTTCCTGGACAACTGACAGGGGGAAGGTGTAAAGGGGATGCCAGGGAGTCCTTCCCCAGTCCGTGCGGCCCACCCAGCGGGTGTAGGGTGCCTGCACCAGCACTCTGCCATGAGACTTCACCACGTGCGAATTCCAGGAGTGTAAGTTCAAGCTGAGACCAACCTTGAAACTGAAGGTGATGAGTTCTTAGTTACTAATGGGACTAGGAAGGTTGGTAGTGGGTTTAGAAGTCCAGTTCTGATAAAGATGCACA
>NW_011495073.1:3401271-3401697 GCF_000754665.1 Bison bison bison
AGAGACATTTGTGTCATAATTTACATCTCACATGTGAGTGATATAACATGGTACTTGTCTTCCTCTTTCTGAGTCACTTCACTTAGTGTGATTATCTCTAGGCCCATCTGTGTTGCTGTAACTGGCTTTATTCCGTTCCTCTTCATGGGTGGCTAGTATTCCACTGCATTTATGTAGAACATCGTCTTTATCCATTCCTCTGTCGCTGGTTGTTTCCGTGGCTGGGTTTCTGTGAATTGTGCTTCTGTGATCATTGGGGTGCATGGGTCTTTTCAAATTAGAGTTTAGGAAGACCTTTTTAAAAAACGTTCGTAGAACCGAAGGCCAGACTCTAAGGGGACACTGGGCATGGGATAGAAAGATGCTCAGGCGGAAGAGCGGCTCAGGTGGACTTTCTCCTGACAACCTCCATGCAGGACAGAGAAC
>NW_011495073.1:3401797-3405915 GCF_000754665.1 Bison bison bison
TCTGATGGGGTGCACGGGCTGGTTCTCGCCTCTATGTTTTGTGGGCAGTGGCCTGAGGGGCTGGGTTCTGCTGCTGCCTTCAGGACCCCCCAGGGCAGCCCATTGCAGAAGGCCTATGGCTGTCCCGCCATCGCCTGGAGTGCCCCCACCACCCCTCCTCGCCTTGGACCCTTCATGAGAGCTACCTGCTCAGTGACTCACTTTCTCTGACCCATCCTTCCTGAACCTTCCAAGGTACAGCGGCTGACTTAGCTAATGATAAGTAGAGTAGCCTGCAAGGTTCCGATCTCTCTCTTTCTGGGGGACCTTATGACTTCCATTTGGTCAACTATCTATTTGTTCTTCCTCCCCACTTTGTTCCAGGATGGACTTAAGACAGTTTTCACAAAGAAGAGGAATTAAAAAATGAGATTAGGAAATGGTACTGTGAAGACCAAGTGCAAACTGCAGTGGGAGACATAAGACGCTGGGCTGGAGATGGAGGCATACGGCCATGCTGGTCTGCTAGAAGGAGCCCCAGAACGAGTGCTGAGCCCGCCGGAGCCAGGCCTGCACGGCTCTGTCTGTTTACTGAGCCCTTCTAACTGCAACGGCCGCTCTGGGGCTGCAGTGCAGATGCCCTGGCCTACCCTTCTGCATCACAGCAGCCTTCTCCTTGTTGGAGGGGATCACCATCCTAATATCTGTGTACATCCATTCCTGACTTTACTTACTGCTCATCACCTACCCGTGCAGACTCCCAACCATGCCCTGTTCTCCCTAACTTTGCACTGCAGAAGTGGAATCGTCCTATAGATTCTTTTCTTCTTGATGTTACTTCTACTATATTAATACATGGAATTTTGTGTTGTTTATTTACTTTTATTGTTCTGTGTTATTTCATTGTAGGGTTATAACAATTTATATATCTGTTTTAGGGAAGATAAATCTATGGGCTGTTTCCCATTTTGGGTACTTTGCATATTATCTCATGTACATTTTTCCCTAACTCCCAGGGGTGCTCTGGCCCCCTCACCACCTTGTGTTAGGGTCTGTGAGGTTGTGGGACAGGGATGAAACTCTTATTTGTCTTTGAATTCCAGCATGTATCTCAGAGTTGGCACATAGTAGGCACTCAATAATCTTTTGCTGAAATATCAATGTTGAGGAGACAATATGATCCAGGGTGGAATAACATTAAACTTGGAGGCAGGAGCCGTGAGTTAAAGCCCAGGCTCTGGCATTTTGTAGCTATGTAGCCTTTGATATGTTGTATCTAAGAGAAAATCAATTTTTTTCTTCAGAATTTTAACAATGCTTCTTTCTGCTGAGGACTGCATTAACTAGATCTTGGAAGAATTTCCTAGGAGGCTTATAGAACCTCAACTGCAAAACCTAACAAAGAGAAAAAGAGAAGGGGAAAATCTGTGACCATGGGGAGATGCCGTCTCATCTAAGGACAGTACAGACATGCTTCCTTCTTTGGTTTCAGAGTTACTAAATATTGCTTCTCTAAATAAGATAAAAGAAACAAAGCAATAAGAAATGGGAGCCTGATTCTACTGAGTCAGTGCTTGGTGAGGAAAAATCCACCAGGAGGAAGCTTCAGCTTTGAATACGCAGACGGACTCCCAGAGCAGGTTGGGGTCAAGGGTAGAGGGATGGACAGGGTGTGGTTTTATCAGTGAATGCGGGAGTGAGCATGTGAGACAGACTCTGTTAAAGAAAACATGGTTTTTTTTTTCCTTTTTTTTAAACGTCTCTCACAGATTTGCTTTCCTATTATTTCTTCCTAAGGCTTTTTGAGGTGTCATGACAACACTGGACATGCAGCTCTCTTGCTTTGATTCTTGGATAACTTTCTTGACTTTTCACCTTGCAAAGTAGCCCATCTTGGTGGCCTGACCTCAGTTATCATCACTCCAGGGGAATCCTAATCAGAAGAGCCACCAAGACTCCTGAGGAGGGCAGGCAACTGGAGCCTGGCAAGTACTGTATTTGTGCTATGGTATAAGTCTGTCCGCTTCACCACCAAGCATGTCTGCTCTAAGAGCTTGATGCTGTGCATGTTAAATTTTATTGGCTATTATTGTGAGTGAAATAGGAAGAATTAAGATGAGTTCTTCCCTGTAGTTCGCATTCTTCTGACTAATCTAGTGGCCATCTGTAGTGGGAAGCTGGGTGAGGCTATCTGTGGGTTTTTATGAGCACCATCATTCCAGCAGCTTAAGGCCACTTCCATCACAGTGAATTTTGAGTATTGGAATAAACATTTGCTGGTGCTGGTGAGACGAGCAGCACGTGGCCACGGGTCAGAGCCTGGTGTAGCGCCTGGCGTTTTGATCCCAGGGCACCACTTGCAGAGCAGCGCTGAAGCCCAGGAAGCTTGCCCGTCTCAGTTTGTATATACACTTCCAGAAGAGAGGAATCAGTCTCACCAGCTCATTATCCTTGGGTCAACTGAAGGAAAACCAGGGATTGTCCACTTATCTCCACAATTAAGGCCCAGAGATGCATGTAGCTTGTCTACGTTGGCTCGAAATCTGAATTATGATCATCTGAACCAATGAGCTTGGGCTGGGTTTTTGGTTCTTCGTGGGTTGTCAGGTCATTTCTGTGTCATTGTTGGACAGCAGAAAAGAAGGACTGAAGCACGGATCAGAAACTTTTCACGCACTGAGCAGCATTATAGCTTGTGTTTTGCTTCATTTTTATTTCTAAAGCCTGATTTCAGTTGTGATGGCCACGCTAGTGGATTAAGATACAAGGCTAGTTGGCTCTAGAAAGTTAAGGTGATGAAATGTGGAAATAACTATTTTACTTTTTCTCCAAAATTTTCAGAAAGCTTCTTTCTGGTGTGTCTCTGGGGATTTTCCCTGAATGCAGTGCTACTTGGTCTTTCATAGATGTGACACAGAGGTTATGACCCTGCATCTGATGTTCCTGATGAGCTGCATGTGTTCCTGGATATGATGGAGGCGAGCCTGATGGTGATATTCCTTCTATAGAAAAACTGACCTCTCCTTTTCCTGCCAAAAATCTAGGGTTCATAAATAAAAACAGAGAGCATCCATTATCCTTGGTGTATTATTCATGACACCAGAAAAGAACCTCGGCAATCACAAACTGTTTCAGTTGGAAAAAACAAAAAAGAAAGTCACAGGTGCGTAGACTTTTCCAAAAAGTTTCTGACCTTGTTTAATAGCTACAGAAATTGACCATAAATGCCAGGCTTGGAAAGGCTTGCTTCTTGTCAAAAGCTTTCATTTACCCAAACATAAACAGCAGAGAAATGATTCATTTACTGTGCTCAGCACTCTGCAAAGCTTTTAAAAGGCACCTTGTAAGGTGCATGGAAAACCTGGGGGAGAATGCCAAATGGCTTCACATGAGCCTTGAATGAAACACCAGTAATAAAGAAAAAAGAAGAGGCAGGTGCCCATCTATTTAATATTGGGGGGGGGGTCTGTAACCAGAGGGGAAAAAGTTGTGCTTTATACAGAAAGCAGAGCAAAGGGAAATGTATAAATAAAGAGAGAGGGAAGCCAAGGCCAAATGCTGGGAAGGGTGCCTGGTGAGCCATGCCTCCCGCCCCCCCAACAAAAGGCTGAGGTGTTACGCGTGTGGAGAAGGTTGGCTTTCTTTAGAGCTAATGGGCTCCTGACAGGCAGATCTGTGAATAGACGGGGGCCTCATGCAGCGCAGGGCAGTGTTTAAGCCTCCTCGGTGAGGCCACTCATTTATAGCTTATTTTCTGGGGCTTGAAGATGCCTGCTGGTGTGAAGGGGGCCTCTGTGGCCCTGGGGATGGCAGAAGTCCCCACACACGGAAATGTGTCTCTTCTACCCTCTGCATCTCTTACAGTGCATCCGCAATCCAGTGGGCACAGCCGAGATCTTGTAGCAATAGTGGGTGGGGTGGGGTGGGGGGGTCAGAGGTGGCTGGCTTCTTATTCATGCTTTAATTTAAAGAGAATACCTAACACCCATACCCTTGCAATGGTTCGTCACAGTGTAACTTTGGGTCACCAGTTACCTCCTTATAGTGTGTGCTGTAGATAGATGCTGATTTCAGGTATCTGTAGACAATTGCTAGGTCAGGTTTGCACGTTTTTTGTCCAAAAAAAAAAAAAAAAATTT
>NW_011495073.1:3406015-3426730 GCF_000754665.1 Bison bison bison
TTTTTTCACCAAAAAAAAAAAAAAATTGTGGAAGAGAGGCACCCAGAGCTTGACTTGAATTCCTGGGGTCCTTCCCCTCAGGAGAAGTGGAGAATAGTAAGAATGTTCCATGATGAAAGAAATTGGGTATTTCGGCTTCCCTGGGGTCTCAGATGGTAAAGAATCTGCCTGCAAAGCAGGAGACCTGGGTTTGATTTCTGGGTTGGGAAGATCCCCTGGAGAAGGGAGTGGTTATCCCACTCCAGGATTCTTGCATGGAGAAGCCCATGGACAGAGGAGCCTGGCGCTACTGTCCATGGGGTCACACAGAGTCGGACACGACTGAGCGACTAACACTTTCACTTTTCACTAGCGGCAGGAAAGTGGGAAGGGATGACGCAAAGTAGGACTGGGGATCATAACGCAGGGGAGCAAGGCCACCAGCATTGTAGGAAGACACTGTTAAAAAACAGCTAATTTACAATGCTGTGCTAATTTCCACTGTACAGCAAAGTGATTGTGTAATATACTCATATATATACATATATATTCATTTTCATATTCTTCCATTATGGCTTATCCCAGGAGATTGGATATAGTTTTCTGTGCTGTGCAGTAGGAACTTGCTCTTTATCCATCCTGTCTATAATTGTTTGCATCTACCAACCCCAAACTCCCAGTCCATTTCCTCCCCAACCCCCTCCTTCTTGGCAGCCACAAGTCTGTTTTCTACGTCTGTGAGTCTGTTTTTTGTGGATAGAGACATTTGTGTCATAATTTACATCTCACATGTGAGTGATATAACATGGTACTTGTCTTCCTCTTTCTGAGTCACTTCACTTAGTGTGATTATCTCTAGGCCCATCTGTGTTGCTGTAACTGGCTTTATTCCGTTCCTCTTCATGGGTGGCTAGTATTCCATTGCATTTGTGTAGAACATCGTCTTTATCCATTCCTCTGTTGCTGGTTGTTTCCGTGGCTGGGTTTCTGTGATTTGTGCTTCTGTGATCATTGGGGTGCATGGGTCTTTTCAAATTAGAGTTTAGGAAGACCTTTTGAATTGTGCTTCTGTGATCATTGGGGTGCATGGGTCTTTTCAAATTAGAGTTTAGGAAGACCTTTTTAAAAAACGTTCATAGAACCGAAGGCCAGACTCTAAGGGGACACTGGGCATGGGATAGAAAGATGCTCAGGCGGAAGAGCGGCTCAGATGGACTTTCTCCTGACAACCTCCATGCAGGACAGAGAACAGCCCTTCCAATCCAGGATCGGCAGAAAGAAGTGGCCCAGACCTGCCGCCTTGTGGGGGCATCCCACACCCCTGCTCTGCAGGAGGGAAGGTCACTCACCTCTCAGAGCCTCTCTCTTGATTCCTGGGTTCTGATAACTCCTCTCTCCATCTTCCTCCCCTTGCTGGGGGCAGTGGGGAATCTACATCTGCCCTGTAGACCCCTATTCCATACCCACACTCTCACAACTGGTCCTGCCTGAGTAAAGAAAGTGAAAGTGAAGTGAAAGAGAAGTCACTTAGTCGTGCCCCACTCTTAGCGACCCCATGGATTGCAGCCTACCAGGCTCCTCCGTCCATGGGATTTTCCAGGCAAGAGTACTGGAGTGGGTTGCCATTGCCTTCTCCAAGGATAAAAAAACTGTCCTCAAATAATCCTATTTCCTGTTGAGACCCAGACTGATACAGAAACTATTGATTAACCTCTGATTTAAAAAGGAAACAGAGAATGAAGATGACAGAGCCAAGAAGTCCTCTGAGAGACTGGAGGGAAGCCACAGTATAATGTCGAAAGAGGAGTCTTTGAATGGTCTAGCTTGGTGAGTGCTAAACACCTGGGCAAACTTTTAAAAAACTAATTATGAAAAGTTCATGAGGAAAAACAGAAGAGATTCACATCATGAGAAAAGAGTTTATTCTGAGAGCTTTCTCAGGTCAGTAGGAGGAAGCACATCGTTAGAAAGTGACCGCAGGGGAGGCGATGGAGAGGAGGTGGGATGTGGAGTGTCTGAGCTCGGGAGCTGGAGTGATAGTCCCAAGACAAGGATGAGATGCCTCCTGATCCTTCAAATGCTCACAATCTGTGCCTCCACAAGGCTGAGGGCTCTGATTCTTAGAGGGAAGGAAGGCCACATATCTGCTATAAGCATGTTATAACATATTACTTGATGCTAGTCCTGAAATCAAATCAGGGCTTTGATTTTTCCCAATGACCCACTTTTGTGAGTCATTTGTGACCCGCTGTGGGTGTGTGCTGGCCTGGCCCAGCTGATGGGGGAGCGGTGGGTAGGTGGCATTCCAGGTGTCAGGGTTGAGGACTGTCACCCATCCTTCCTAGGAAAGGTTGGCCATTTTCAGATCCCTCCACCCACATGGGGGAGGCTGGTGCCTGTTTAGACTGACCTGCTTTGCAGTAATTCCCTTGCTGGCTGCGAGCACCATTCTGTTCGTCGGATTGTTAAATGACCTGTTTAATTTGACTGAGCTGCCTTTGGCTGCCAAACACGCCTCCAGGCAGCAGCTACATTCCACAAGCTGACTGCATCCCAGGTTAGCAAGAACCAGGGGAACTAGGAGAGCATCTGAAAGGAGAATTGTTTCTTTCCCTGAACAACCCCTAATGGATGCTGTTTTGCTCCAGCATTGGTTTCCCTGGACTAGAAACTCTGCTCCCTCCTGTTTCTCTCCTGGGAACCAAAAACCCTGCTTGGGAAGACAGTCTCCTCTGCCTTGGAGATTTATGTAGAAGGTATTTCTAAAGTTCTTATTATTGTAGAACATGTTGCTTTTGCTTTGAGAAAGATAAAACATATTTAACTTGTGTTAGGGGATTTATGGCGTAAGATATCTTGGGCCCTACTCAGCTCCAGGTAGAGAGTAAATGAAAGTGGCTCAGTCATGTCCAACTCTTTGTGACCCCATGGACTGTAGTCCACCAGGTTTCTCTGTCCTTGCGGTTCTCCAGGCAAGAATACTGGTGTAGCCACTCACTTCTCCAGGGGGTCTTCTCAACTCAGGGATGGAACTCGGGTCTCTGCATTGCAGGTGGATTCTTTGCCATCTGAGCCACCAGCGTAGCCCACTCCAGGTATAGAAGTTGGTGGTAAAAGTCCCACAGTCTGACCAGAAAAGGATTTGATTTTTTTTTAAATATAAATTTATTTTATTTATTTTTTATTTTATTTTTTAACTTTACAATATTGTATTGGTTTTGCCACACATCAACATGAATCCGCCACGGGTATACACGTGTTCCCCATCCTGAACCCCGCTCCCACCTCCCTCCCCTGATTTTTAAATAGCCAGCCCTAAGTGAGTTAAGACATTAGGACCAAGGACAGATACATACCCTCCCTGAATCATCCCCACTTTTTAAGTAGTCACTTTGGGAGACAGAGGCTGAGGGAGAACCTGCCTCCTGGCTGGGAGGTGGGTGCAGTGCTGCATAGCTGACAGGCCATCCAGGTGACAGAAATTTCACTTGTTCAGTTGATACCTTGAGGTTGATAATGACCAGTGGAGCAAAGAACCAACTCAGTCAAAAGGATCAGTATCATAGGATCTCCAGTCAAATTCATTCTTAATAAATAAGAGTAAATTATTTTACCCTTAAAGACTAGGTTGGAGAAGGCAATGGTACCCCACTCTAGTACTCTTGCCTGGAAAATCCATGGACAGAGGAGCCTGGTAGGCTGCAGTCCATGGGGTTGCTAAGAGTTGGACACGACTGAGCGACTTCACTTTCACTTTTCTCTTTCATGCATTGGAGAAGGAAATGGCAACCCACTCCAGTATTCTTGCCTGGAGAATCCCAGGGACAGTGGAGCCTGGTGGGCTGCCATCTATGGGATCGCACAGAGTCAGGCATGACTGAAGCGACTTAGCATTAGCAAGGTAGGATTGGGGGAAGATAATTGGGGTGGGGGGGAGCTTCTCTGGTAGCTCAGGTGGTAAAGAATTCACCTGCAATGTAGGAGACCCTGGTTTGATTCCTGGGTTGGGAAGTTCCCCTGGAGAAGGGATAGGGTACCCACTCTAGTATTCTTGGGCTTCCCTGGTGGCTCAGATGGTAAAGAATCTGTTTGCGATTCAGGAGGCCTGGGTTCGATCCCTGGGCTCAGAAGGTGCCCAGGGAGGAGGGCATGGCAACCCATTCCAGTATTCTTGCCTGAAGAATCCCAATAACTGGGGACCCTCCCCATCTCTTCATAGTTTCAGGCATGACACATAATGCATGGAATCAAGCTGGTGGGCTGTGGAGAGATAGAGTAGGATGTGAATGTGTTCATCCCTAAAGCCAGCAGTCTATGACAGGCACACCTCTGAAGGTGTGCTCCTCAAAACACACTATTTTCTGAGAAGGAAATACTGCCCTTTGTGGGTCTGGTATGATCATTTAGAAATTGTTGTAAAAAATTAAAATGATGATCCTCCATTAATTATTCCAATCAGTAAAGTGCTAATAAATCAAAGCATGAGCATTTTCCCTTATCTGTGTCTATCTAGAAAGGCCTAAAAGGAAATATGATAAAAGATTCCAGTTTTCTTCAAGATAGTCCTGAACTTTATACCAATGCTTTAAACTGTAGACCTAAGAATTTGTATAAATTGCAAAATTTTAGAAAAAAATGACAAAAGGAAGTGTTTTTATCATGTTAATGTAAACAAAGCTGCAAGGTGGAAAATTCCAGTTGACTGATCCCATTCTAACTGCCTCGGTGATCGTCCTCTTTTTTTCTTTTCCTCTTTCTTTAAGTGAAGGTGATGAGTGCCTGCACTTTATGGTACGTCATCCTTATGAAATTGTCTCCCTATTTTTATTTTATTTCACTGGATGTATTCATAAGTGCTAACAGAACGATGTCAGGAGAGGGCTTATTATTATGAGGCTGTGGATTGAGCTGAGATCCAGAAGTGTCAAGGAGATTGGCAAGGTGAAATGGGCAATTTGTGGAAAGGTCTGAGCCATCACCTGAAGAGAGAGGCCGAGAAGACCCAGGTAACAAGAAGGCAGGTTCTGGTAGGCACAGGGGCAAGTGCTGGCTTTGAGATGGGCTCAAAGTCCTGTACATGGGCTTGGGTCTCAGAGGGATGGTATGGGGAGGGAGGAGGGAGGAGGGTTCAGGATGGGGAACACATGTATACCTGTGGTGGATTCATTTTGATATTTGGCAAAACTAATACAATTATGTAAAGTTTAAAAATAAAATAAAATTTTAAAAAAAACTAAAAAAAAAAAATCACTGGAAGGATATTGAATATCCCACAAAGCTGAGTAAATTGCTTAGTAACTTGACCATAGGAAGGACAAATTCTTGGCAGTCGAAGAAGGCAATCACAAATTATCTCCAACTACATTCTGCTCTCTCTCCTCTCCTGCCTTCTCCAGGTGGTTCTAGAGTACATTTCTTGTTCCAGGATCCACTGCTGGTGCTCAGGGCCAGACAAAGAACAGTAAAATGTCCTCCTTTCAGGGAGGATATGTGTCAGGTGCTAGCAAGGGTTAAGATGGAGAAACATCTCCACTGCAGTCAGAGTGGGGACAGTTATAGGGTGTGGGGAGTCATGAAAGCCTCTCTGATAAGGTTTGAACAGAGACCAGAAAGCAGCCAGGGAGCAGCCATGCGAGGATGTCCTGGGGAGGGACGGCCCGTGTCCAGACCTTCCAGCAAGGCAGATGCTGGTTGGGGTGAACAATTACAAGCCAGTGCGGCTGGAACACAGGAAGCAAGGGGCTCTCTGGAGACAGAAACACCCTATGGGGTCTTGCAAAAGGCAGATTCTATACAACCTCAAAGCCAAGAAGGGACTTTTTTTTTCTCTTTAAGTTAGATGGAAAGCCAAAGGGGGATATGACAGATGAGTGACATGATCCGGGCTGTATCTCTAAGGGATACTCCTGCCTGGGGACGGATGACTCTCTTGGTACTATTTTAATAGTCCGGGTCAGGGAAAGTGAGCCTCTGGCTGCTTCAGTGTTAGGGATGAAGATGGTGATGAGCACTTGGATTGGGAAGAACACTTTTCGAAGGACATAAAGTTTCTGGAAACCAAAAGATAGAGCTCAATTAGGATTCTTGCTGCTCTGCTCTTCCCTGAAATGATTGTGGTCACGACGCCTGGTGCCTGGTGCCTAGGGTGGGACGTTTTGGACAGTCATGTGTTGTCCTGTTTGTTGACTGAAGGACAACTTTTTTTAATAAAAAATCAACTTTTATGAATTTAAAAATAATCTCCCAGTCTATAAATATTTTCCACCTATATGCTTTTACAAACCTAGTCCAGCATTATGTAAAATCTTAGTGTAATTGAGATAAATTGATTTCGTCTTTCAGGAGAGGGAAGTTGGATTAGTGCTTTGACTAGTCCTCTTTGAGGTCACCTCTGAGAAGAGTCTAGAAAGTAAAGAACAGAGGAAGGAAGTGGTTGGAAATGGACAGCATGGCTCCTCTGATGTGTTGTGGCAGCTGTGGGGTGAGGGATGATAATTTGCAGTAAAATTGCCTCAGGGAAGCACGTGGAGGAGATGGGAATCAGCACATTGAGAGGTTTCTGGAAGTGTTGAGAGTAGGGACAGGTGTCAGGGACTGTATTCAGTCCTATGTAGTACAGAAATGTAATGCTTGATGGTGGTTCTCATCCCAGGGTACCTGACTTGGTAGACTTGTGGTAAGGCTCCTGCATTTATGTTTTTAACCAGGTGTTGGGTCATTGTGGTGTGTTGGTCTCACTTGAGAACATTCTGCTGTATCAATTTCATCATTATATGTTCATTGTGATTCTTGCAATAGGTCTAATGTAAAAGTACTATTTTTCTTGGACATACTACCAGTAGTTCTGGAAGAATTCTGACAACATTCCATGAGACTGTTTACTCAGAAATTTGCTACTAAAATGTACTGGGTATTGTCAGTAAATGGCAACCTTATTATTTTAATCATGATTACTATTTCTGTGTCCTACTGAACTTCAGACCTGAAAGATATACAAGAAAAAGGCATAGCAGTGTTAACTCACAAATACAAATTCACTTGAACACCTAATAAAAAAGTAATTGGACTTGAGATACAAAAAGAAGACATGCAAGATGATAAAAGTTCATAAAGGTCATAGTTCAAGTCTTCCTGACTTTCCCAATCTAGTTTGTAGATGAGCCCTGCCACCACAGTGACCTTGTTCCTCTGACCACAGGTCAGAGCAGAGCATGCAGAATGACCCTGGATATTTCAACCCGCCCTTTGGAGGCAGTAAGCAGCCCTGGTTAAACCCGATCCCTTCCTGGTGGCTGCAGGGACCTCCCAGCCTACTTCCCTTCCCTTTGTAGGGTTCAAGGTCTGGGATCTGTGTCTGAGAGCCCCTCACAGGTCTTCATCTGTCTTCTCCTTTCCCTGTGGACCCAGAACCTCTCAATGGAGGGAAAAGGCCCATGAAGAGGAGGGGTGTCTGCAGGAAGGAAGTGGAGGGATCATCTCTCAGCTGCCCAAAAGCAGAGGCATGAGGAACACAGATGTCTGGTTCCAGGAAACTTTCCCACCTCACCAGGAGCAGCAATGAAAGCCGTGGACCTGTGAAGGTGCGAGAACCCCTGTGGGCAGTTGGCGGCCCTGGAGCTGAGTCTCCCGCCACTGATTGGCTTTGGGGTATTCTCAATGCTGGCTGCACATTAGAATATCCTGAGATGCTTTGAGCATACGTGTGAGGGCAATACCTTGCTTTCCAGTGCTACAGACTTGCATTTAGTTTATCTGGGTGGGGGGAACATGGACACTTAATAAAAAAAAAAAAGAAGAAGAAAAGAAAAAACAAACTACTCCAGTGTGCAGTGGGGAACTATAGCTGGTCCTAGAAGCCTGGTCGCTGGGCCAGCAGCATCAGCGTCACATGAGAAGTTGGTAGAAATGCAATTCTGGTCCTCACACTAGGTATGCCGAGCCAAGAACTCTGGGGGCAGCAGCCAGTCAGCGGTGGTTTCAAGCTCCCCAGGTGATCCAGATGGAGAGTGGGCAGAGCTGAAGACCATGGTGCTGACGTGGATGATGCAAGGCTTCATGAGAGAGAGCGTCATGCTGCCCACGGAGGCACCGGAACAGGAAAAATAGAGCCTTTGAGCAGAAACAATGATACTCTGACACTAACCTCTCCCACTTGCCTCAAATAGTGTCTCTGCCCAACTCTTATTGTCAGTAGAGACAAAAGCTCCACACTTTCAACATGTGAGGTCACGTGAGACCTATTGGGGTTAAATAACTGGTCCAAAGTGAGCCAACTGGCCAGTCTCGGAGCTGTGATTTAAATCATGTCCTTAACTTCTGCTGTATTTCTGCTGTGCGCCACCCCATAAGACTGCAGCTCCCGGGAGAGGGGTCCCTGTCTTCTCCCTGTCACCCTGGCTTCTAGAACTTCCCTGTCCAGGAGGATGGCCACTGGGTCCTGGGGGGGTCCCAAGCATTGGGGATGTGACCAGAACAAGTTGCAATGAGTCATAGGGTAAAGTCTAAAGTCTGGATTTAGACTTAATATGAAATAAAGAGCATATGCTGCTGCTGCTGCTAAGTTGCTTTAGTCGTGTCTGACTCTTTGCGACCCCATGGACCGTAGCCCACCAGGCTCCTCCGTCCATGGGATTCTTCAGGCAAGAATACTGGAGTGGGTTGCCATTTTCTCCTCCAGGGGATTTTCTGGATCCATGGATCAAACATGCATCTGTTAAGTCTCCTGCATTTGCAGGGGTACCACTAGTACCACCTGGG
Organism: Bison bison bison; assembly: GCF_000754665.1. Classification (NCBI taxonomy): domain Eukaryota; kingdom Metazoa; phylum Chordata; class Mammalia; order Artiodactyla; family Bovidae; genus Bison; species Bison bison. Next base: position 3,414,752 of record NW_011495073.1, read on the forward strand.
GATTATCAAAGATCATATATACACACAAATGTATATGATATGAAATGATATGAAATGATAACACTTTGGACATGTTTGGCTAAAAATGTTATTAATTTTAAAGTAAATAGTTTAAAATAATATTTAATTTTATGGAATATTATAAAATTAAAATATTTTATGACCTGTTTCTCTTCACATTTTTAATGTGATTCTTGGAATGTTAGATATGTGATTCACTTTCCATTGGGTGGCACTTTTCTAAACAAGACCTGCTCAAAATAGGATGATTGGATAACTGCTGGAATATGACAGGCCACTTGTACAAGGTGAGTCCTTGAGAGTTCTGAGTTATGAGACTGCAGATGGCTGCAGCTGGGGGGAGCATCAGTCGGGTGAGAGGGAGGAAGGGGAGCAAGGAGACAGTGTGAGTGACAGGGGTGTAGGAAGGGCGGTGCAGCTCAGACCCTGCTCAGTGACCCTGATCAGTGACCCGGCGAGTCTCAGGGAGCCAGGCAAAGTGGTGGGCAGTGATGGTGCCATGGAGACACTCTGCACATGCGCCTCTCATGGAGATGGATGTGGAGTTCCTGTCAGGTCATGGGCACTCAGGGGCTTGCTTCCAACCCTCCATCTCCCAGCTCACAGCTGTGCAAGTCCCCAAGGCACCATGTTACATTGCTGTGGTTCCAGCTTATCCTGCTGAAAGTGGTGAGGTCCTGATTTAGAAAGCAAGCTCCCTGGCAGTGTGAGAAAATTGGAACTGCACATGAATCCAACTTAGCCAGCTCTCCTGGGATAACAATCTTGCCCACCCTACAGGCAGCTGTAGTTCTGGGAGGTTGGTGTTAGCTGATGCCCTTATGAGCAGGAGTTTATAGAAACTTCCCAGACAACTCTGAGTTCTCATAAAACCCAAGGAACCTTGAAGCTTTCTATCACATAAATATATAAAAAAAAATATTTCCGCATGGCCAGGCAGCTTAGAAAAATGTTTACCAGCCCTTCAACATGTCATCAGCCCACCCCATGCTTCCCAGTGTCTATGCAACAATATGTCAGAGCCTTTCTGCCTCAGAGCTGGAGATGGGAAGCACTCTGGGCTGAACTTTTGACTTTTGTGTATTTTGTTACTTCAAACTCATTTTTTTTTAAATGTTGAGAATACAGGCTTGCATCAAGTTGCCTAACAGTTCTCTTTAGGCAGGGAAGTGTTGGTGGGGTCTGAGCAGAGACCCCAAGATGCAGAAGGTCCAGTTTGAAACATTTGGACAGTTGCTTGGGATGCTAGTGAGGGAAGGGAACCAGGGTGGTAGACTGTTCGCCATGCCATGCCAGCCTTGGGACAGGGCTTTGTATGCTGAGCATCATTGAGAATCTCAGAGATCCATGGAGGGTGAAGGCTATCAACTCTGTCCTCCAAACAGGAAACCACAGTTCCCATCCTTACGTGACTCTTTGGTGGTGGTTTAGTCACTAAGTCGTGTCCAACTCTGTGACCCCATGGACGATAGCCCACCAGGCTCCTCTGCCCATGGGATTCTCCAGGCAAGAATACTGGAGTGGGTTGCCGTGCCCTTCTCCAGACTCTTTAGGGCCACACGTTTGCAGGGAAGTCTGCTGAGCCTGGAGATGGTCTTCGCAGGATGTGTGCTGGGCCCTGGGAAACAGGAGGAGAAGGTGAGTCCCATCCCAAATGCCAACCCACATGCCCAGCAGGTGGCCCACCTATGGGAGGCACCAGTAGCAGATGCTATGGGACTGTAGGACCAACATGAACCACATAGGGCAGGACAGGGCACAGAGAAAATGCATATTTTAGATCCCCTACTCCACAAACCAACACTCTTGACGCCCAGCATGGCCCTCAGAGCTCCAACTGAGAAGCAGCTGAGAAGTAACTGCACATTTAACTTGGGATCTAAAAGCATGATCTGTTCTACAAAATGAATTGGAATTCTGCAGGTACTTCCTGTTATTCTGGGCCAGCTGTCAGTGAGGCTGACTAGGATAACATTGACAATGCCTGCTTTAGAAAGATGCTACACTGGGCCATTTCAGGCTGCTTTCCCTGCTCAGTTCTCCCAGCAGTCTTTCAGGGTCAGAGCAGGAAGGCAGGACGCTTGTATCAGAGGACGACGACCATGCAGTCACTACATTCCCAGGCCTCAGTCCAACACGGCCCTGGTCCTGACCCTCACCCTGACCTGCCCCTGAACTGTGTGGTGGAAGTCACTCAGTCATGTCCAGCTCTTTGTGACCCCATGGACTGGAGCCCAACAGGCTCCTCTTGTCCATGGGATTCTCCGAGCAAAAATACTGGAGAGGGTAGCCATTCCCTCTTACAGGGGATTTTCCTGATCCAGAGATCAAACCCGGGTCTTCTACATTGCAGGCAGATTCTTTACCATCTGAGCCACCAGGGGAGCCCCTGAACTGACCCTAACCCTAATCCTAGCCCTGACCCTGACCTGAGCCTCACCCTAATTCTAACGCTGAGCCCTGCTCTGACCCACAGACACGGTGCGGACTCCAGGGGTACAGGAACCCTCACAGGAGGCTGTGATCGTTTGTCCCCCACACAGCCTTCCCAAGAGGAGAAATGGAGACACCGCCTCAGGGAACCTGTGCTTCTGTCTGTGTCCCGACTTTGCACCGCATGAAGGAAGAGGATATGCAGGGGTCCCCATCAGGCGCTTGTTCACAGGGGTCCCCAGACCCTGCAGAAGCCTTGAGGACAGCCCCAAGGGGCCAGATGTGGCTGCCCATGCCTGAGCGAGATGCAGAGGTGGACAGAGACATCCACTCACTTGGGAGTGAGTGGCCTTCCCTGGAGCCTGGGTTCTCTGATCGTTCTGAGCATCAAAGGGGCCCACCAAACAGTGATGGTCGAGTTTCCCCCAGCCCGCCCCTCCTACATCCTCTGCTGTAGCTTTAGAGGAAGAACGGGGCCTCCCAGACTCCACTGAGGCAGTCAGGCTGCCCCAGAGGACCCCTCCGGTGAGGGGGGCAGGGTAGGCTTTCCAGAGCCATAATGATGCCCCAGAACCGCTGCGCCCAACATGGAAGAGCAGCCTGTAAAGAATGGAAACAGCGTCTGCAGAGGGACTAGCTGCCTGGTCCTTGTGGCATTCACACCGGGGGCACCAGGCTGCTTTTCAGAGACTAAAACCAAAAGTATCTAAGGAACATCGTCAAGTAATGAACTGAATGTGAGCAGGTGGGTGAGTGCAGCCTGTGCTCACTGATGTCAACCACGTAAAAGTGCAAATACATACACGCGTCTCCATGGGCTCCTAATGACTCCAGCTGCCCCTGGGGAGGGGCTGGCCATGGGGCTTAGGGCAGCAAGGGAGAGCCACACTTCACTCCACATTTCAGGGCTGCACTGCCTTTTACACCATGTGCAGGTAACGCTGATGGAAAGGCTGGTCTAACTGCTCTGCCCTGGCTTTCCTCAAGCTTTCTGCCTGAGGATGATGCTTCCTGGGAAAGTTGGGGCTGCAGGGATCGGGTAGGTGTGCATTGCTATTGGGTGCTCAGCACATAGCTTGCGTTACGAGGAGGAAACACACATCTTTACTCTCCTGGCGAACCAAAGGACAGAATTTAGTGTCATAATAAGCAGACTTGGTTGACCACATTTGAGAACGGTTAAAATGCCACCATTAAAGCAGCAAGCTCTGTATTCCCAAGTTTATAGGATCCCTGATTCTCTGTATCATGTGGAAGAGAATTTTCTAGGTCAGTCAGATCATTGGACAGCCCGCTGCACTTATTCTCCTAGAGTGCTGGATCATTCTTGGGTGGAATTTATTTAAATATGGGCTTATAGAGAAAAGACTGAGATGCAGAATGAGCTAAGTCTAGTGAGAGCTGATTGTTCAGAGTAAAAGTGACTGAAAACGCAATGGCAGCACTTTTTCCCTTGCTAAATAAAGTTAATAAATAAATTTTTTACTTGCTCTGTGCTGAACAGAGCAAATTACTTTTTCTATAACCTTTGCTCTGACTATTCCAGTATCCACCCACCACTTAAAATTTTTCTTAATGTGTTAACACATTAAAATACATCTCTACCAAACCCAGCAGGCAGACTGCAGCAGAGCTGGTTTCCAGAAGTGGCCATGGCAACATTTCTGGTCCCACGTGCTCTTTTAGAGTCTTCCCCTCCCCCTTGGGGACATCAAGGAAGGCTGTTCTGTTCTTGAGTCAGGCAGGGTCCACATAGGCCTTGCATGCCCCTGTCCTGATCCAGGCCCAGTCATAGAGCAAGCTCAGAAGTGCATGAGTTCCGTCTGGCTGCTGTAACAAAACCACAGGCTGGGCAGCTACAGAGCAGAGAGTCACTGCCTCAGTCCTGGAGGCCAGAAGTCTGAGACCGCGGTGTGGGCAGGCACTGGGGAAGGATCAGCTGCAAGGCACTCTCTTAGCTTCTGACAGTTCCCTGGCTTATGATAGCATCCAGCCAGGCTTCACATGACCATCTCCCTGTGTGTGTGTGTCTAAACGTCCACTTTTGAATAAGGACACCTGTCCTATTGGATTAGGACCTGCCTGGCTTTGTATGGCTCATCTTTACACCGGCATAGTCCTGTCTCCAAATACAGCCAGGGGGTTAAGGCTCTAATATGTGAATGTGGGTGGACAAAATTCAGCTCATAACAGGAGTTCCCCCCTTTCCTGTTAGGACCTGTGGCCCCCAGCTCTGGAAACCCATCCTCCATGTGCCCCCCCCCCCCACTTCTCTGTACAAATGTGGAAGTGCCTAATCCTAGCATCTTGGCCGGGTGTCTTGGTCTCTACACCTCTGCTCCATCCCCCTTCCCTCTGTATTTTCCAGATTCCCAAAAAGCTGAGTGCACCTGCCTGGGTCTGAAATCTGCTCAAGATTTCTCCTCAACTCTTCCTGCAGTTTTCCCTGCCCATCATGGCCTCTGAGCTGCACCCACTGTCGAGCTCCCCGCTCCCTGATTCTGGACCACTAGTGAAGGCCAAGCACTGCTCTCGGCTGTCTGCGAGGGGACCCCAATCTCAGGCCATCCAGACTGGCAAAGCCAGGACGAATCCTGCCCAGCTCGGTCTGCCCCTGGCTGGGCCTAAAGCAGCCGAAGCTCTGTAGATTCTACACTGGATGATAGATTTCAGCATCTCAGAGTTGAAGGAAGCTAGGTGGCTGTGGTGGCTGTGTTCATTTTGTTGCTCTGAAACCTTTTGCATCTGTTTGGGACATAAGCCTCCCCTCATGCATAACCCCCCCACCACCACCCCTCAACTGCAGGCCTTCCAGCCACTTGAAGAGCATGAAGCCATGGGTAATTTGGGTTGGAAGACCCCTGGAGGAGGGCATGGCATTGCAACCCACTCCAGTATTCTTGGTTGGAGAATCCCATGGACAGAGCAGTCTGGCGGGTGCAAAGAGTTGGACATGACTAATGCGACTTAGCACAGCACATTGTTTACCAAGTGCTGGGTGTCCTTCCTGCCTGAACCCAACCTCCAGGGGGCACTGCGGTTGTCTGCATTCCCCTCAGTTCAGTTCAGTTCAGTCACTCAGTCATGTCTGACTCTTTGCGACCCCATGGACTGCAGCATGCCAGGCTTCCCTATCAGTCACCAACTTCCAGAACTTACTCAAACTCATGTCCATCGAGTCGGTGATGCCATCCAACCATTTCATCCTCTGTCGTCCCCTTCTCCTCCTGTCTTCAGTCTTTCCCAGCATCAGGGTCTTTTCCGATGAGTCAGTTCTTCGCATCAGGTGGCCAAAGTGTTGGAGCATTCCCCTAGGAGGGAAGTCAGAAGAGAGGATCATGGAGTCAGGCTCAGCTCCGGTGAGCATGGAGCTAGAATTGGCTGGTCCCCGCTCTGGTGCACTTTGGCCCTCCCTCAGCATGAGGATCTGTCTGGGCCTTGCTTCCAGCAAAGAAGCCCTGATGAGACTCTCCAAATGCTTCAGCCCTGCTCCCCTCACACTTGCTGATAGCACCTCCCCTCTGGTGGCCCTGTTTAGCCTGAGTGGCAGGTGGGTGGTACTCCCAGGGCACTGCTCACTGGGCAGGGGTCTGCTCTGCTCCTGGGTCAGGCTGCCCATCCATGGTGTTGCCACAGTGCCCTGCCTCCTGCCTGGACCACAGAGCAGAAGCAAATCTCCTTCCCTCACATCCTGAAGGCTTTTCCACTGGCACGGAGACAGGACCAACTCTGAGCTCCCAGGAGCTGATGTCTGTCAGCTTGCAGCAGAAATTTGTCTTCAGGTTGGGCGCCGAGCACAGCTTGAAACTGCAGTGGGAAGAGGGATCATGAGAACTTGTCTTATCCTGATGTGGAAGAGGCGGATGTCGGGAGGGAAGGGAGAAAGGGGCCCGGTGACTGGCGTCTCCTGCCCAGCCCCGGGGCTGCTGTAGGGCCGGGGCTCCTGGCTCGCTTGCTCTTGGGGGCAAGTGGAGGGAACTGCATCAGCCCTGCAGGCAGAGCAGGGCCACCAGGGGTCTGCCGGAAAAGGCTGTCTCGGGCTCAGGCATTATATCATTCTATCATCATCACGGCTCCATGAAGTAGGCCTGTCACTACTCCAGTCCTAAGGATGAGGATACTGAATCCCAGAGATGTTCGACTGAGGAAACAGGAAGACGGTAAGTACAAAGAGCAACAAACACTATCCTTTGCAAGGCTGTGATGACCAAGCTTGGGTAAAGCCTGAGAGGCTCTGGACCCCTGAGGACCAGCTCTCTGGAGACCCAGACCCCCTGCCCACAGGAGTTTCTTTCTTCCCTGGGATGCACCCTCCCACCCCACACAGCTTTCAAGGAGTTTGAGAACATGCCCTGCCATCAACATGCCTTCAGCCACCCTCAATCAGGAAACGATATTCCCATGAGGGGTTTGCAAACCAAACTGTCATCACATTAGACACGGCAGTGGGGAAGTAGGCTGACCTTGACTTCTATGATGAGGATGGTCTCCTCAGGATTGGGTAGGAGAGGACGAAGGGCTAAGGATAACAGAGAATCCAACGTATCTGAAATTCTGTACAAAGGTAACGATAGGTTTTCCTAGAGAACTCCTGTTTAGTTAGTGTGGGACTGGGGCATCAGGTGACTGCTGTCAACACACAGAACCCTGCTGCTGCCCCAAAGCCCAGGCTTGACCGTGTCTGAAATTGCCAGCGATCAGTCAGGAAGGTGTCCTTTCATTCGACTATCAGGGATGGGAACAGAAACAAAATGCATTCACTCCTTGAAATCACGTAAGGGAAGACGGAATGTTCTGGGAACCCAACCGCCAGTGGGTTTTGCTGTGGAGAACCAGGAGTTAGCTTACCAGCTCTGCGCTGCTGAAGGCTCTAGTGGTCAGAGCACAAAAAACAGATGGCTGCCCTGCACACAGGGGCACAGGGTGGGTCCAGTGGGCTGTGTGGGTGGCGGGGCACGTGAGGTTCCCTGCACACAGGGGCACAGGGTGGATCCAGTGGGCTGTGTGGGTGGCGGGGCACGTGAGGTTCCCTGCACACAGGGGCACAGGGTGGGTCCAGTGGGCTGTGTGGGTGGCGGGGCACGTGAGGTTGCAGCCATCAGGTCTGGCTCCAACATCTGAATCACCGCGAGTGTCTGGAAGCGGCCTCCCCAGGTCCCTCTGTCCAGACTCAGCTCCCACTGTCCTGGTCTGATAAACGCGTCCCGTCACCTCCCTCCCCCTCCCTCCTCCTCTTCATTCAAGGCTGCTGAGAGCCCAAGTCCTTTTCTTTATGTTTCTGGTTATTTTCCTCAGCATCCTTGATTGCTGGCAGTTTATTTTCCTTTGTGAGAACCTTTTGATTTTTCTGAGCCAAATGCCTGGAGATGCTGTGAGTAGTGTTTGCACTGGAACGGCTCTGCTCTGAGCCCGTTAGCTACAGTTGCTAGGCTGGCTTCTGCTGCCTGTCACACACACACACACACACACACACACACACACAGAGACCCTGTGAAAGCCTGGGTAAACACTGTTAGCCCTAAATGGACAATGAGTGAAACCAGCCCTAAGCTGCAGGCTAATGGAATGATACACTCATTGTGCTGGATGAGAACAAAGGAAAAACAATGGAGCCTGTGCCACATTTTATAAGCCAGTGGAGTTATGCAGAAATGACGCAAGGCTCCAAATGGCTTTTTGTTTTTAGAAGCTGTCTGCTTTGGCGGCGAAGGGCTCGGGTGGTGCTGTTGCTCTTCTCAGAGCTGGGACCCGCGGATGCAGGGTTGTGGGACAACTGGCCTGGGTTCCTCCTTCTGGCAGCTTCCCACACCTGCGTCTGGCATTTGGAGGCTGTCAGAATGCTCAGGGTAAGCTGAGGAAATTCATTTGGAAGTGGGCAAACTAGAGCCAGCACCGATGTGTCAGCGATGTCTGAATTCTTCCAGTGGGGGTGGCATTCCAATGAGCATCACCCCAGCTCAAGGACATCACCTGTCCTGCTGCCACCTCCATGATGTGGGAGGCATGGGCTGAACTTAAGATCTGTTGGTATTCTGATGCTTAAAAAAAATTAGAGCAGCATTTCAACTGGGCACAAAAGGGAAAACTTGCCTTATATTTCTTGAATGAGCCTGGAGAGCGTTTTAGAAAATGTTGGGGACACAGGCTGAAGAGTTATCCAAATGCACAGCCCCTCCAGGCAGAGAGCAAATCAAGGTAATCCTACCTCGTTCTTTATAGAGAGATCTATCATTGTTCTTTCATGTTTTCCATTGACAACGGAAAACCTGCTCTGTTCAATGGCCTCCATAACCCTTTATTCTGACACCCTGTTGCTCCATGCTATCCAGGAGTTGTAAACTGGTAATAAATATGAGAATAACATTGGAAACTGCAATGAATTCTTCTCAGTGGGACACAAATTCTGGAAGGCTGAACTGACACATTTCAATCTCCTTCCGGCCCACATTTCCTAGACCGAGTAATCTGGGCAGTCAGCGTCCTCCTGGCCCAGCACTGACACCTTTCTGTATGTGGTTCCCAGGGATGCCCACTGTAGGTAGGACTCCACACACACTGTAGCCTGAGGGGTGTGGTGCGGGGAACGTCATTGGATCCGACCCACACAGCTGTCTGCCACAGGGCATTCTGAGGTACCCTTCTTTGCTACTTTCTTTGAAGTATTCCCCTTTGAGGTCCCTTCCTCAGAATTATGTGAATTCTGAGACTAATAGGCAAACCTTGTTTGCCCAGCAGGGCCACCTGAGGCCACTCACTGCCCTGGACCAGGTGTCTGCTGCAGCGGTACATTGCTCTGCTTGCAGGCATCCCGTGGTGGGCTTACATCCCTCTCAGATCACTCAGCCTGTGGGTCCTTCTGTGTCCTTGGCTCCTTTTTCACAATAAGCATAACAATGTTCTGTGTCTTGTACTCAGGATTCCTAGTTCCAGCCCTTGAGATAATAGAAATCAAACTAAGATTGTTCTTTCTTCTACATAAGAGATTTCCCCCCTCAGTCCTGAGTCATGTGGAGGCAAAAAAAAGTAAGATAGAATTTGAAGATCAGTGATGACTGATCTTTACAGTCAGGTAATGGTGTAGCTTCCTTTAAATCACAGGTTATAATAATGTCAAGTCCATGGATTGCCAGGGAATGGCTGAGGTCAGCTGCCTTCCTTCAGCTCTGGATCTGGTTTTGGGAGCCCCTGGATTTCAACTGTGCTTCTCATGGGCCTGCACCTAAGCCAGTGGCTTCTGAAGCCACTGTGTGAATCAGTGATACACTCTTACAGAACATAGACACCATGTCCTAATGGAACATCTCTGAATATCGAATATTGGAAAATTCATCCCAGGTCATGGTCTTTGAAGGCAATGGTCATCCCTCTTGGCCCCTCAGCACAATCCCTGTAAATCTCTCCGTTGAAGCACACCTTGGATCTTCCTCTTCCTGTTTCTTTCCCCTAAGCTTGGCCTAGCGCTTCTAGATATCTCCAATGTATGGAATTGAACGTGAACAGAATGATAGTCCACCTGGAGGCTGCTGAGTCTGGAGGTGATGCTCAAGTCTTCTTTCACTGGGATATTGTGGCTAAGAGACATATTAAACTGTGATACTGTCACCTTGCAAGGTCCTGAGCCTCTGAAGCTGAGATATAAAGCTAGAGACTTCACACTGGGGAACTCCAATGTGGGGCATGGTGATTAGGAGACACTCCTGAAAGTGAGCCCAACACAGGGCACCAAGGGAGGGATGAACATCCATGTCTGTGAGTCTCCAGACAGGGGCCAGCACGAAGCTGGTGCTTGATGACCTGAGAGGTGTGTTTGTGTGAGTGTGCATTTATCTCCATTTTACAAAGAAGGAAATGAAGTTCAGAGAGGACACTAACTGTCTCAAAGTCACAGCCCAGATTCAAACCGCACTGAGTGTTGCTCTGAAAGCCTGCATGAACATCTAAGTACTTTGAGTTATTTTTGGTCCCTGGCTCATCATGTTTATAGAATGGGGTGCCATCCTTAATATTGGCCTTCTGGAGACCTCAGAAATTCCTGTGACTTTGTGTCCTAAACATTTCTGGAGCCACCTTCCTGTGAATGTTTTCTAGAATGAGATGTGTCTCTCCTAAAGTAAGGAGCCCAGGCTCTTTCCCCAAATCATTAAGGATCATTGGGAGGCTCGAATTTTTCCCAGTCAGTTTGAATTTTCTATGGAATTTTCCAAGGAGATCGAACCTGGAATCCTAAAAGAAATAAACCTTGAATATTCATTGGAAGGAATACTTTGGCCACCTGATGGGAACAGTCAACTCACTGAAAAAAACCCTGATGCTGGGAAAGATTGAGGACAGGAGGAGAAGGCGGTGACAGAGGATGAGATGGTTGGATGGCATCACTGATTCAGTGGACGTGTTTGTTAAGTTTGAGCAAACTCTGGGAGATGGTGAAGGACAGGGCAGCCTGGCAAGCTGCAGTACATGGAGTCACAAAGAGTCGGATACAACTTAGCGAATGAACAACAATGGAATTTTCCTCCTCTGCTCTGCAGCTTTGCTTCTGTGAGTATGGAATTCTACCCACTTGAACTCAACTAAGGAGGTGATTACAGTGTCTCTTTCTCTTCCCTTCCAGCAAAATGCGACTAAGAGAAGGCATTGTGTAGAGAGATTTTGCTGAAGTTAGGGTGAAAATGTAGCTGGTTTGGGGATGTTGCAACGTAAGAGCCAACACCACACAACTTAGCATTGGCTCCATCGCTTCTAGAGGTCAGCCAGATATTCCTGTTGCCAAGAACGTCTCCCTTGCTGTATTGCTTCTCAAGCCCAATCACCAGAGATGGAGCCTGTTTTTCCTCATCATTTTTTGAACATATACACACAGACACACACATACAAACACACACACGCACACACTTCAGAAATAAAAAACCATAAGGAAAAAAATAATAAAGTACCGCTGTTACCTATCAGAGTAGTACAAATGTGGATTTCTGTCATTCTTTGAGCATCTCAGTGCTTTATAATTCTTCTGTAATGAATATTTATTGCTTTCATTGCATAAAAAAGAGAAAAGGGAAGCATTACTTTTAGTGTAAAAAGAAGTCATGTAAAAGAGTTCTTGTTCCAAGGCACGTGAGCTGGGAAGAATCTTTCTTACCTCGCTATTCATCGCTGCCTCTTCTGACCTCAAAGCATTTCGTGTTTCAATCTTTTTTCTTTTAAGGCTTGAGGAGAGTAATCTAGCAGGGGGTCTGATAAAAGAATTTGAAAAACGAGCTTTTCTATGTGAAGCCTTACATCCTCCTAGAATGAATCGTGCTCGTTCGGCTAGTAATTGCTCCAGACTCCAGGAAAGACAAGACTTTCCCGTCCAGGAAGATAAAGGGCTGTGCGACTGTAGAACCCAATTCAATTACCCATTAGTGTTTGTAACTGCTGGTTCTTTCCTGCTTCGCTTCAACCCACTCCTGGGAGGATTCGAGTCCCCTGGAAGCATGCTCAGTAGCACACGACTCTGAGGACTCAACAGCCCATCCTGAACCCTGC
>NW_011495073.1:3426913-3429682 GCF_000754665.1 Bison bison bison
CCTGTGAGCATCCTTTGCTTAGTCCTGTCTCTCTTTGCAAACCTGCTCTTCCCCTTCCTGTTTGGAGTTTGTGTTTGGCCTCTTCACCTCTGGATGAGAGAAGTGACATTTGCAAACTAGAAAGATCCCCAGAGTGGCCGAGAGGCTGAGATTGTTCGGCCGTGGCTCAATTATCGTACAACTAGTGGGTTCCAACCACTCAGAGACTCAATGTCCACATATTAAGATAATTTTATGGTTATTATGAAGACAGTACACTGCATTGGTTACACACATGGTGAAAAGCAGATGGTACTTATTATCACTCCATCAAGCTTCCCTCAAGGACTTTGATACAAAATTGAACTGCCAGTTGCTCCTGCTTTGGACTAACTTTGATATATTGCTCTGCTCTGGGTGTTATTGGAGACACACACTTGCATCCTGTGTTCTGGCTTCTGCCTCCACCAGCCTATGCAGCCTTATAAGGGGGAGATGGATAAACAGCCAGTTATTATTCCTCACAAGTGGGATGCTGAGAACACGCAAGGAAATTTTGAAGCATAATGCACTTGGGTCTGGAAATAAAAGGGTTTTTCCTTTTTTCATTTAAAGATTAAATTTAAGAAGAAAATGTCATTGATTTTCTTGTGTGGAAGTCAGAAAAATAATTTTAATTATTATAAAATGAAAAATACAACTGCCTACAGCATCCAGCCAGTGAATTATCTCCCCCATGGGTAAAACCCCATGGAAAGTCGTATCCTGGTCAGAAAGTATTATGGTAAGAATGTCATTATTTCTTAATGCATTGGCCTGGGCATTAGTTAATTTTGTCAGAAAATCATTACGAGAAAATATCTTCTTTATGAAATGAGGCTGGATTTTATACAATGTGCTTTCCTGCTTGCTTCTCTTTAATCACAGTAATAAGGTCTTCGAACATTTTCGATATGAGTTGTGATATGTGGATTATATGCAGCATTTATTTTTAATTTTAATACCTTTTCTTTGGTAGCAGCAGCATTTTTAAAGTTTATTCAACCAAAGTGTTTTCAGATCTCTTCTAGGAAGGCATATGCAAAATTGAGTGAAAAAAGAATGAAAAAATTGCCTGCAGCGATTATAGACTGCATGTATTCCCTGAGGAAATCATGTGACAAATACTGGATCAACGTATCTGTACTTGTACAACTGGGGAAATTTTTGTCGTGTCCTTAATTATTGTTTCCTTTGCCTCTGGTATTATTTTATTTTTTCTGGTGTGCAGGATAAAATAAGGATAAACGTATATAATATAAATCGAAACCACAAGAAGACTTGTTAGAATGGCCATCAGCAAAAAGACAAGAGATAAGTGTTGGCGATGATGTGGAGAAAAAGGAACTGTCCTGCACTATCAGCGAATGTAAACTGGTGCAGTCAATAAGGAAAACACTATGGTGGTTCCTCAAAAAATTAAAAATAGATGTATCATCAGTTCAGTTCAGTTGCTCAGTCATGTCTGACATTTTGTGACCCCAAGAACTACAGCATGCCAGGCTTCCCCGTGCATCACTAACTGCCGGGGCTTGCTCAAACTCACGTCCACTGAGTCATTGATGCCATCCAACCATCTTGTCCTCTGTCATCCCCTTCTCCTCCTGCCCTCAATCTTTCCCAGCATCAGGGTCTTTTCAAATGAGTCAGCTCTTCGTATCAGTTGGCCAGAGTATTGGAACATCAGCTTTGGCATTAGTCCTTCCAATGAATAGTCAGGACTGATTTCCTTTAGGATTGACTGGTTTGGTCTCCTTGCAGTCCAAGGGACTCTCAAGAGTCTTCTCCAACACAGTTCAGAAGCATCAATTCTTTGGCGCTCAGCTTTCCTTATGGTCCAAGTCTCACATCCATACATGACTACTGGAAAAACCATAGCTTTGACTAGACAGAACTTTATCAGGGAAGTAATGTCTCTGCTTTTTAATAGAAGCATCATAGGATCCAGCAATCTTACTTCTGGGTGTTTACCCAAAGAAAATTAAAACATTAATTTAATAAGATATATATACCCCACTGTTCATTAGCAACAGTATTGACAACAACAAAGATATGGAAACAACCTAAATGCCCTTCAGTAGATGAATAAGATGAATAAAGAGGATGACTGCTCCTCAGTCATCAAAAAGAATTAAATCTTACTATTTGTGATGAAATGAATGGACTTGGAGGACATTATACCAAGGGAAATATCAGATAGAGAAAAACAAATACTGTATGATTTTGCTTCTATGTGAAATGTAAATAAACGAGTGGACAAAACAAAACAGAAACAGACTCATAAGTAGGGAAAACAAATTGATGGTTGCCAGAAGCAGCGGGTAGGGAGTGGGAGTAACGGGTGAATGGGGTACAAATGCACAAACTTCCAGTTATGAAATAAACAAATCCTAGGGAAGGAATGCACAGCATGGGGACTATAGTTTATAGCACTGCATTGCATGGTTAACAATGGTTAAGATGATAGATCTTAACAGGACTCATCACAAGAAAAAATTGTTTTCTGATTATGTAAGGTGATAGATATTAACTTAACTTCACAGAAAGAGTAACAACTTGTTGAATAGAGGACAAGTAAAGACTCTTAAGAGCTTCCCCAGTGGCTCAGTGGTAAAGAATTGGCCTGCAATGCAGGAAACACGGGTTTGACCTCTGGGTTAGGAAGATCTCCTGGAGAAGGAAATGGCAACCCACTCTAGTACTCTTTTTTTTTTTTTTAAACTTTACATAATTGTATTAGTTTTGCCAAAT
>NW_011495073.1:3429782-3436313 GCF_000754665.1 Bison bison bison
AATTGTATTAGTTTTGCCAAATATCAAAATGAATCCGCCACAGGCATACATGTGTTCCCCATCCTGAACCCTCCTCCCTCCTCCCTCCCCACACCATCCCTCTTGGTCGTCCCAGTGCACCAGCCCCAAGCATCCAGTATCGCGCATCGAACCTGGACTGGCAACTCGTTTCTTACATGATATTCTACATGTTTCAATGTCACTCTCCCAAATCTTCCCACCCTCTCCCTCTCCCACAGAGTCCATAAGACTGTTCTATACATCAGTGTCTCTTTTGCTGTCTCGTACACCAGGTTATTGTTACCATCTTTCTAAATTCCATATATATGCGTTAGTATACTGTATTTATGTTTTTCCTTCTGGCTTACTTCACTCTGTATAATAGGCTCCAGTTTCATCCACCTCATTAGAACTGATTCAAATGTATTCTTTTTAATGGCTGAGTAATACTCCATTGTGTATATGTACCATAGCTTTCTTATCCATTCATCTGCTGATGGACATCTAGGTTGCTTCCATGTCCTGGCTATTGTAAACAGTGCTGCGATGAACATTGGGGTACACGTGTCTCTTTCCCTTCTGGTTTCCTCAGTGTGTATGCCCAGCAGTGGGATTGCTGGATCATAAGGCAGTTCTATTTCCAGTTTTTTAAGGAATCTCCACACTGTTCTCCATAGTGGCTGTACTAGTTTGCATTCCCACCAACAGTGTAAGAGGGTTCCCTTTTCTCCACACCCTCTCCAGCATTTATTATTTGTAGACTTTTGGATCGTAGCCATTCTGACTGGTGTGAAATGGTACCTCATAGTGGTTTTGATTTGCATTTCTCTGATAATGAGTGATGTTGAGCATCTTTTCATGTGTTAGCCATCTGTATGTCTTCTTTGGAGAAATGTCTATTTAGTTCTTTGGCCCATTTTTTGATTGGGTCATTTATTTTTCTGGAGTTGAGCTGTAGGAGTTGCTTGTATATTTTTGAGATTAGTTGTTTGTCAGTTGCTTCATTTGCTATTATTTTCTCTCATTCTGAAGGCTGTCTAGTACTCTTTTCAGAAGGATCCCATGGGGCAGAGAAGCCTGCTGGGCTGCAGCCCATGGGGTCTCAAGGAGTCGGACACGACTGAGTGACCGAGCACAGCACAACCACACAGCATAAAGACTCTTAGATATGGTTTAGAATCATCTCTGCAGTCTTCATCCTAAATAAACACACACACCATATTTACGGATATGGGCCTGAGGGATACAGACACCTTCCAAAGTCATCTAACCCTCAACCTACCCCACTGCTGACCCAGATGTGTCATCGCTGCTGGTACACACCTCTAGTGCTGCACCTGACTTGTGAATGGGGGAGTTGTCCCCCATTCATTTCATAGGGTTTTCATTTAAACTTGAGTATACTTTGCTGCTGCTATTTGTAACAGAGGATCAGTGTGAGGGTCACAGGGTTCGCAGATAATCTGTATGTCAAAAAAGTAATTTCCCAGACACGATAGGAAAATAAAAATGAAGGTGTTATGGATGCTTTCTAGGTGCTCAGAGCCACTCATGCCTTATGGATCCTGTTGCCTCAGAGACGGTCTCCTGCCACTGATGCTGTTGCTGTTCTACATGGTTCAGGAGATATTTTTTCAGAGCGATGAACCTGTTCCAAGCTCTTTTTAGAGCACTGGGGGGTGGGGGTACCATCTCTGAAGAAGAACTCTAGAGAATGGCAGGAAACAGTGCCATTATTCAGTCACAGCCAGAGGTTGTGACACTTGAATCCTTTGCTTATTTAGCCTCCTTTTCATTCAGTAGTGCTTGACTGATTACTAACCACATGTCAGCTACCAACTGGTGGCACTATTGGTAAAGAACCTGCCTGCCAATGCAGATTTGTGAGAGACATGGATTTGATCCCTGGGTCAGGAAGATTCCCTGAGGAGGGCATGGCAACCCATTCCAATATTCGTGCCTGGAGAATTTCATGGACAGAGGACCAGGCAGGCTGCAGTCTATAGGGTCACACAGAGTCAGACAAGACTGAAGCGACTTAGCCCGCACTCACCTAGTCAGTCAACGAGAGAAACACAACCTATTTTTTTTTTCCATGTTGAGCATAAGCAGAGCTGTGCAGGCTGGTGGGTATAAGAGTCAACTAGCTAGTAATCAATGATGTGATAAATAGGATCAATGGGAAATTCAGGGTGCAGTGGGAATATTAGATATTAGGTACTGGGATACGTAGCGAGAGTAGAATGCAGTCACACTAAAATCTGAAGTATGAATGGTGACTAGGAAGAAAAGCTGGGGAGCAGAAAGCTCAGGAGCAGGGACTCTGAAATGGCCCTGAGACAGCAAGGCAAATTCAGGGAATCCCAAGACCCTGGTGTGGAGAGCTGAAGGAATGTGACACACGGTAGGTTGAGGGTTGATATGGATCACCATCCTGGCCTCTTAAGATATAAACTAGTGCTCACCACAGGCTTTGCTGGTGGCTCAGATGGTAAAGAATCTTCCTGCAATGCAGAGAGACCTGGATTTGATTCCTGGGTTGGGAAGATCTCCTGGAGGAGGGCATGGCAACCCACTTCAGTATTCTTGCCTGGAGAACCCCCGTAGACAGAGGAACCTGGTGGGCTACAGTCCATGGGGTCGCAAAGAGTTGGACTCAACTGAGCGACTAAGCACACACAGTGCTCACCACATGGCTGGTGCTCTGTGAACACTTCCAAAGTCACTCAAACTCTTACCAGAAAGGCACGATTGCTACCCATTAAACAGACCAGCGTGAGGGAAATGATATAAAATGAAGGAAATTTTTTACCAGGAACAAAATAAAGTCTAATAAGTCAGCAGGAACTTCCCTCGTGGTCCAGTGGTTGAGAATCTGCTTTCCAATGCAGGGGACGTGGGTTCAATCCCTGATCTTAGAACTAAGATCCCATGTGCCGTGGGGCAACTGAGCCCACGCACCACAACTAGAGAGAAGCATGCATGTCACAACAAAGAGCCCGCTCTGCTGAGGCAGCCAAAAATAAATAAATAAACAAATAATAAACATTTAAACATAAGAAAAAGCCTGTGTAGAGAGAGTGAAACAGAGTGGCCCCTTGTAATCAGGGGGCAGTCTCGTGGATTATGCTTGGCTGCAAATGACAGGAAAACACCACAGAATGTGGTTTGCATTTCCCCATTCAAAGTGAATTCTGGAGAGAAAGGAGTTCGTGCTGATGCTGGTCCCGGCTCTGGGGTGATCTATGACCTTGTTATTCCTCACCATTTGCTTAGATCTTTGCTCACGAGTGGGAGGACAGCTGCATTTAGGAAGCAGCAGGTGCACTTTTCTCCTTTCTTTTTAAAAAATTAATTTGTTTTTTAATTGAAGGATAGTTGCTTTACAGAATTTTGTTGTTTTCTGTCAAACCTCAGCATGAATCAGCCATGGGGCACTTTTGACAGCACAGCCTGAAGGACAGTGAATCCAATGGGTCTCCACTGGAGAATTACCTGGTATACTTGTTAAAAATGATAACACCCATACCCTGTGAAAACCCTACTAAATTAAAGGTAACAAAACTCTGGAATCCATATGTTCAAAAGCTCCCCTAATACTTCTTAGGTCCACACAGTTTGGGGAAATATTGGGTGGGCTTTTAGTGTACAGGTGCCTATATATTTACAGGATGAGTATAAAATGTTCTGTTGTAGGTCCTTGGGGGTGACCAAGGAGCATTTCAGAAGTGATATAATGAGACGCAGTCCTGTCTGAGACATTAACACTCAACACATGTTCTGAGAATGGGCTGCCTGCCAGGATCTGCTCGTTACCAGTGTGCAATGTGAAAGAAATGTGGACCCAAATATAAATCAGTTATTTCACCAAAAACCTGCTTAATGCAACTGGCTTTAAAAAAAATTATGGCAAAACTTTGTCAATGAAGGAAGCAATATGCTTTTTGTTTTTAACTGAAATAACATTGGACTGCAAGGAGATCCAACCAGTCCATTCTGAAGGAGATCAGCCCTGGGATTTCTTTGGAAGGAATGATGCTGAAGCTGAAACTGCAGTACTTTGGCCACCTCATGCGAAGAGTTGACT
This sequence comes from Bison bison bison, assembly GCF_000754665.1. Taxonomy (NCBI): domain Eukaryota; kingdom Metazoa; phylum Chordata; class Mammalia; order Artiodactyla; family Bovidae; genus Bison; species Bison bison. Next base: position 3,433,870 of record NW_011495073.1, read on the forward strand.
CATTGGAAAGGACTCTGCTGCTGGGAGGGACTGGGGGCAGGAGGAGAAGGGGACGACAGAGGATGAGATGGCTGGATGGCATCACTGACTCTATGGACATGAGTCTGGGTGAAGTCCGGGAGTTGGTGATGGACAGGGAGGCCTGGCGTGCTGCGATTCATGGGGTTGCAAAGAGTCGGACATGACTGAGCGACTGAACTGAACTGAACTGAACATGGGCTTATAACATTAGATAAGTTATATATTATTATTATATATAATATTTAATAAATTATATATACATTATCTTATATTGCATTATATATATACATTATATTATATATATACATTATATATTATATAACATACTATGTTTATAATATTATGTTCTGACTTCTGCATATACTCTAGTGTTCTCAGTACCAAAAGTTTAATTTCCCTCTATTACCATTCAATTGATCACCTTAACTCATTTCACCCTTACCCCTTGCCCCTTCCCTTCAGTTGGCCACTTGGTTTTGTTTGGTTTGTTCACTTATTTTGAAGTTTTTAAAAAAATTCCCACATAAGTGAAATTATACAGTTTTTTTTTTGTCCACCTGACATATTTCACTTAGCATAACATACTCAAAGTCTATCCATTTTTTTTTCAAATAGCAAGATTTCATTCTTTCTGAGGCTGAGCAGTATTCCATCATATATATATATATATGCAGATATATGTCCTTATCTATATATCACATCTTTCTCCATTCACCCATTGTAGGGCACACTGGTTGTTTCCATGACTTGACTAAGGTAAACAATGCTGCAGTGAACATCGGGGTGCATACATCTTTCTGAATTAGTGTTTTCATTTTCTTCAGACATATACCCAGAAGTGAAATTGCTGGATCATATGGAAGTTCTAGTTTTAATTTTTTGAGGAAATTCCATACTGTTTTTCAAAATTCCTGCCTGATTTACGTTCCTGCCAACAGTGTGCAAGTGTTCCCTTTTCTCCACAGTCCTGCCAACATTTGTCATTTTTTGCCTTTTCAATAACAGCCATTTAAAAAGATATGAGGCGATATTTCATTGTGGTTTTTGCTTGCATTTCCCAGATGATTAGTGATGTTGATTTTTTCATCTTGCTGTTGGCCACCTGTATGTATTGTTTGGAAAAATGCCTATTCAGCTCCTCTCCCGATTTTCAATCAAGATGCTTGTTTTTCCTTGGTGAGTTGTCTAAGCCTTTAATATATTTTGGGTATTACCCCCTTATCAGATATATAAATATCTGAAAATATCTTCTCCCATTTGGTAGGTTGTATTTCTTTTTTGTTGATGGTTTTCTTTGTTGTGCAGAAGACTTTTAGTTTGATGTAGTCTTATTTGTTTATTTTTGCTTTTGTTTCTCTGGCTCGAGGAGACAGATCCAGAAAGATGTTGCTAAGATCGAGGTCAAGGTGTAAGTTCTTAATGGCAATGCAAATGGCCCCAATAGACACAGTAAAAATGAACAAATGCTTACCTGCCTATAAAATGCAACAATAGCTCAGCTTGTTAACTGGAACTCAACTCATCTCACTCTATTATCACTTAGGGTTTAATAGGCTTTCTACATGTTAGACAAAGGGACTGGAGTCAGAATGCTTCCAAGGAGCTTAAGATGGCCTTGTCCACACTTCCTTTCTCCTCCAGTAGTTGAAGCCTCAGAGTTGGCAGCTGCTTTGTTCTGATCGGGCATCTGGCAGAAGCCTTTGTTTTGCCGTAAATACTGTATCAAAAAGTAAACTTTTATTCTTGGGCTTGTGCCCATGCTTCTCAGGGAAGCAGACATTCTCAAGAGTGGAAACCTGTTTCTGATCTGGAACAGCTGGGATGATCACAGTGGCTAAGAGGCTTTTTGGAAAGGATCTGAGTAGCTACTGTTGGAATGGATGTGTAAACTTCTGAGACGAAGGGGAAGTGGCTGGGAAAAGTGAAACTTATGTCATTACAGACCACAGTCCTGGGACTTGGTAGGTCCATTGCTAGGGGACTCATGGGACACAGATGAGTCTAGGCATCAGATCAGATCAGATCAGGTCAGTTGCTCAGTTGTGTCTGACTCTGTGACCCCATGAATCGCAGCACACCAGGCCTCCCTGTCCATCACCAATTCCCTGAGTTCACCCAGACTCATGTCCATCGAGTCAGTGATGCCATCTCATCTCATCCTCTGGCGTCCCCTTCTCCTCCTGCCCCCAATCCCCCCCAGCATCACAGTCTTTTCCAATGAGTCAACTCTTCGCATGAAGTGGCCAAAGTACTGGAGTTTCAGCTTCAGCATCATTCCTTCCAAAGAAATCCCAGGGCTGATCTCCTTCAGAATGGACTGGTTGGATCTCCTTGCAGTCCAAGGGACTGCCAATAGTCTTCTCCAACACCACAGTTCAAAAGCATCAATTCTTCAGCCCTCAGCCTTCTTCACAGTCCAACTC
>NW_011495073.1:3436413-3437811 GCF_000754665.1 Bison bison bison
TTCCCATAAAGTGATGGGACCAGATGCCATGATCTTCGTTTTCTGAATGTTGAGCTTTAAGCCAACTTTTTCACTCTCCACTTTCACTTTCATCAAGAGGCTTTTTAGCTCCTTTTCACATTCAGCCATAATGGTGGTGTCATCTGCATATCTGAGGTTATTGATATTTCTCCCAGCAATCTTGATTCCAGCTTGTGTTTCTTCCAGCCCAGTGTTTCTCATGATGTACTCTGCATATAAGTTAAATAAGCAGGGTGACAATATACAGCCTTGACATACTCCTTTTCCTATTTGGAACCAGTCTGTTGTTCCATGTCCAGTTCTAACTGTTGCTTCCTTACCTGCATACAAATTTCTCAAGAGGCAGATCAGGTGGTCTGGTATTCCCATCTCTTTCAGAATTTTCCACAGTTTATTGTGATCCACACAGTCAAAGGCTTTGGCATAGTCAACAAAGCAGAAATAGATGCTCTTCTGGAACACTCTTGCTTTTTCCATGATCCAGCTGATGTTGGCAGTTTGATCTCTGGTTCCTCTGCCTTTTCTAAAATCAGCTAGGCATAGCTACTGCATATTGAGATTTTTCTTAACTTTCAGGTATTTTGCATGCAATATCTTGTTTAATCCTTGCAGCCACCTTGTGACCAAGTATTTGTTCTTCCTATTAGCTCTTTTATTGATGAGGAGACTGTGACTCAGAAATTAAGATACTTGCCCAAGTTCATAGGGGAATAAGGATAGAGAAGACATTGGAACCTAGACCTGTCTTCCAGGGGGAGACTTACTTTTACCAGATTTCAGTTCTAAAGAGCAGTTAAGCATTGACCTGACGGTGTCATTGACACTTGTGAATATTTGCCTGCAGGTGAAGGAAGAATTTTACCAGGATGGTCTGTCCCTTCCCTTGAATACTGGACATTGGAGGGACTCCCCGGCAGTCCAGTAAATAGGACTCTGTCTTCCGATGCATGGTGTGTGAGTTTGATCCCCAGGCTGGGAAGTAAAATCTCACATGCTGTGTGATCGAGCCAGATAAACAAAAAAATAAAGAGAACTAAAAAAAAAAAAAATTGTTTTCAATAAAGTCAGACATTGCGAGCTCCTAAATGAAATAGGAAAAGGAGTTCGTCAAGGCTGTATATTGTCACCCTGTTTATTTAACTTATATGCAGAGTACATCATGAGAAACGCTGGACTGGAAGAAACACAAGCTGGAATCAAGATTGCTGGGAGAAATATCAATAACCTCAGATATGCAGGTGACACCACCCTTATGGCAGAAAGTGAAGAGGAACTCAAAAGACTCTTGATGAAAGTGAAAGTCGAGAGTGAAAAAGTTGGCTTAAAGCTCAACATTCAGAAAACGAAGATCATGGCATCTGGTTCCACCACTTCATG
>NW_011495073.1:3438208-3500948 GCF_000754665.1 Bison bison bison
ATTCTGAAGGAGATCAGCCCTGGGATTTCTTTGGAAGGAATGATGCTCAAGCTGAAACTCCAGTACTTTGGCCACCTCATGCGAAGAGTTGACTCATTGGAAAAGACTCTGATGCTGGGAGGGATTGGGGGCAAGAGGAGAAAGGGATGACAGAGGATGAGATGGCTGGATGGCATCACTGACTCGATGGACGTGAGTCTGGGTGAAGTCCGGGAGTTGGTGATGGACAGGGAGGCCTGGCGTGCTGCGATTCATGGGGTCTCAAAGAGTCGGACACGACTGAGCGACTGATCTGATCTGAAGTGTCATATTTATAGATGTTTTATGCCATACTGTTCAAAGTTTTACCTATGTTTACAGTTTCATGGACTTTGCATGTGAAATTTTGCAAGCAGAAAAGTTAAAAGAATAATTTTTAAATATTGAGTTTCTGATTGAACTTGTATCTCCTTCATTGGATTTTTTTAAAGGAAGGAATAGAGAATTTCAAATGTTTCCCAGAGGCAGCTATCTAGATCTGGGTGAAGAAAGGCACAGAAGCGTAGTAAGACATTTACCAGTTATTGTGTCCAGGTAATGTGCTTCCTTAGAAAGCTGATTTACAACTTGACAGATGTTCCTGACTTTCAAAACATTAATGATCGGTATCAATCTCTAGAGTTGCAAACAACTGTGTAGAAATTTAAGTTCATATCCTAATGTTCAGTTGCTAAGTTGTGTCCGACTCTGTGATCCAATGGATTGCCGCATGCCAGGCTTCAGTATCTCCCAGAGTCCACATCCTGATAACATGAGGTTTGAAATTTAGGTCGGAAAATGCACATTTTTTTATTTTGGCAAGAATTTTCCCTCCCAGGAAGCTAAAACATATAAAATGATAAGATTTCAGCTTATGAATGCTATGCAGTGACTACCAATGAGTTTCAAAGGTAGCAGGACATTCCACATCAATACTATTTAAAAGTTAAATTCAGAACCATGACTAAATGTAGCATTTCTCTTAGATGTTGTATAGATTTCCATTCATTTGCAGCCATTCCTCTTAAGTCATGAGATGAAGATATCCAGAATGTAAGATGGTCTGTCTGGTGTACACAGATGGACGTCCCCCGCTCCACCCACCCACACACACAAATGTCCCTTGGGTGTGTAGACTGTGTGTAACTTTCCATCTGCATGATACATAGAAATATATTTTGTATTTGTGTGATATGTTAAAGATACTTTTACACATTTCACATACATTATCTCATAGATGCCAAAGCTTAGTTGAGAAAGAGGGAAAAAATATATATCTGTTCAAGCACCTCCACCTGGTGATGAATGACTTTGGGTTTGAGCCTGAAGTAGGAATAATAACGCCCATGGACGTGCTCCCCTCTGCTCCTGCCCACACTAGTTCAGCCCCGAGTCTTTATGCTCTGGGCCTATTGAGAGGCATTGCTGCCTTCCTGTAAGCTGGTAAGCTTACTCACAGGCATCAGAAACAAAGTAAGGGTTACCAAAAGGGAAAGGTCGGGGGAAGGACAGATGGGGAGTTTGGGAGTAACACACACATACTACCATATGTAAAATAGATAACCAACAAGTACCTACTATACAGCACAGGGAACTAGACTCAGTATTTTGTAATAACCTATAAGGGAAAAGAATCTGGAAAAGTACATATATATATATGTTTTTTCCTGTGGTCATGTATGGATGTGAGAGTTGGATTGTGAAGAAGGCTGAGAGCCAAAGAATTGATGCTTTTGAACTGTGGTGTTGGAGAAGACTCTTGAGAGTCCCTTGGACTGCAAGGAGATCCAACCAGTCCATTCTGAAGGAGATCAGCACTGGGATTTCTTTGGAAGGAATGATGCTAAGGCTGAAACTGCAGTACTTTGGCCACCTCATGTGAAGAGTTGACTCATTGGAAAAGACTCTGATGCTGGGAGGGATTGGGGGTAGGAAGAGAAGGGGACGCCAGAGGATGAGATGGCTGGATGGCATCCCTGACTCGATGGATGTGAGTCTCAGTGAACTCCGGGAGTTGGTGATGGACAGGGAGGCCTGGCGTGCTGCGATTCATGGGGTCGCAAAGAGTTGGACACGACTGAGCAACTGATCTTATCTGCTCTGATGTATCTGAATCACTTTGCTGTATACCTGAAATTAAATAACATTGTAAATCAACTATACTTCAATAAAAATTAATTAATTTAAAAAATAAAAATGCTTTGCTGAAAAAAAATTGGCAAGCTTAGTCAAAGAGAATGTATCTCCTGTGTGCTATTGATGTTATAAGAGCTTGAATATTAGAATAAAAATAGGTCAAAGACTTTGAACAAATATAAGCAATTGCCAGTCTGAGGATTAAGACGGGAGAGAAAAGAAAAAAAGGCTCTGTGACAATGCCCAGGGGGCAAGGGAAAGGCTTTACACCTGCTTATGGACTAAAGAGGGGTTTCCCTGGTAGCTCGGCCCTAAAGAACCCACCTACAGTGCAGGAGATGTAAGGGATGCGGGTTCGATCCCTAGGTCGGGAAGATCCCCTGGAGGAGGGCATGGCAACCCACTTCAGTATCCTTGCCTGGAGAATCCCATGGACAGAGGAGCCTGGTGGGCTACAGTCCATGGGGTCGCAAAGAGTTGCACACGACTGAAGCGGGTTAGCATGCATGCATACAAGGACTAGAGAAGGCGTTAAAAAAGAGAGAAATCCTGTTTTAGTCATAGTAAGGGACTGAAGCTACGTAAATGACTGCAGTGTATTTACTTACAGAGAGTGCTTTCCGAGCAAGAATGGAATATTATGGTGCAGAGTGGGGGACCCAGAACAGGGCCAGGCAGCTCCTGCCGCGGGGACAGGAGGCCTGAAATAACAGCATAGAGAACAGGCTTCCACTAATGTAGACACAGGCTGCCTGTTCCAACTGATCTGGCAGAAAAAAGCCGTCTACTTTTATGCACCACTGTTCTTTTACAAAAAGACCTCCTCTTTGGAGGTCAGAGAGAGCTGAGCAAGCGGTGTAAATTTTGCCGCTGCTGAAGTTATTGTCGACTTGGAAGACCCAATAATACCTGGTATTAGTAGAATCCCTCTGATGACAAGCTCTAATATATTCTATGAAGAAAAATGTTTTCTGAATGTGCCGTGATGAAAGACTACAGACATTCGAAGCGATTTTGATTCATGACCTCTTTTACCATTTCACTTAAGAGGAGACTTTATGCCTTCACAGTTTATGTTCCTGTTTGAGGGAAACATGGTTCACAAAAAAAAATGTATCTGAAGAGTATCAGTAGGAAAATTCTACCCTGACATTGAAATTCTTTCACAGAAGGGGATTTGCAAAAAAAAAAAAAAAAATTGCTTAAGTTATATCGTGAGAAAGGAATTCCTGATCCACTTCCAGGACCTAAAGAGTTAGGAATGGGACCAAAGCCCCATTTTCTTCCCACAGTTATTCAAACGTGCATCCGTATTTCTGTTTGGATTTAAATGTGTACTCCAGAACAAGGCCACAGCTTACATTGGTTTTCTCAGGAACTGACTGCTCATTACTGCTTGAAAATCAGATTTTAGAATCAGATTACATGGCTGGACCCCACACAAGACTCCTACAAGGACCTGCGGCATGGTGCTCTCATCTGCCCTGACCTGTGAACTCTTAGGGAAAGACAGAAATGGATTTCCTAACGGCAAAGAAATACAACAGAGAATGCTAGCAGGAAATTGAACTCTAGCCACTGGCAATTTATGAAAGAAGCATGGTCATTTCTTCTCTATACATTTCAGTAATGGAACACATCTTAAGGTCATTTAAGAAACAGGTGGAAAACAGTCATCCAAGAGCAGCCCAGGCATCAGGCCTGATGGAGGCCAGGCTGGGGAGGCAGTGGAGGCTAGAGGCCAGGGTATTTACAGGGTCTGGATTCCATGATCTCTGGGAAAACAATCACCAGTACAGTCAAGTGAAGCAAAGGTGGGTTTCTAGTTAAAGAAAGGCTTAGTTTGAATGGAATCAAAGACATCTCAGGCTGTGGGGTGGGTGCTGAGTTCAGGGCACACAGAGAAGCATTGAGTAGGGTCTTTCTCAGGGTTAGGACACCACAGAGTCCCTCCCGGGAGGGCACAGTCTCCCGGCAGGGGCTCCAGAGATACGGGGGCTGCTAACTGCCTGAGCAGTCCTGCAGGCCCTGGCTCCAGGCAAAGCACACAGTTTAATTCTCAGAAGAAGGGTATGATGTGGGCACCAGCCTTACCTCATTTTACACACAAGGAAACTGACACACAGAGGAGTTGACATATCAGTGGAGCTGGTATGGAGCCGGGCCTGGATGCCAGTCTGTGCCCCTAAACCCTGCACTTCCCCTTCCCCCCACCCCATGGCTCCCCAGCATCCCAGGAGAGTGAAAAGAAGTCCCCAGTGTCCCAGGGGAGCACTTGGGTGGAGGGGCAGCCCCTGAGCAGGGGCCTTACTACCCTGACTCTGCGACTCTGCACACCTGTCCTTCCCCTCTCCAGGCTTTTAGTGTCACTTGCTCAAACTACACACCTGAAGCCCTTGGGGCTGTAACTGCTACTGTTGACCCAAAACTGCTTACAGTTCACACGATGAGCAGCCCCGGGTCCCCATTCCATTCCATGCCTTGCAGAAGAGTCTTTATTCCCAGGGTGCCATGGGGATGGGGGAGATGGCCCTTAATTATTTCCCTGTTCTCCATTTATTTCCATGCACTTGATCTATTTTCTTGGGTGCCTTGTGTTATCAGAGAGTGATGCTAAGGGTGAGCATACGGATATCAGTGAGATGGTTTAACTCACACGGGGAAGGGAAAAAGAGCAGTGGGCCAATGGTTCCAAAGACCTCCCCTGGGTCTCTGGACTCACTTATCTTACTGATCTTCAATTCCTCATATATCAAATGAGTGTGAATGTAGACTTGTAGATTTATCTTAAGAACTAGTTTTTTTCATATAATTGAAGTCTCTCAGGGAGGGATAACTTAGGAGTTTGGGATTAACATACACACTGCTGCTAAGTCACTTCAGTCGTGTCCGACTCTGTGCGACCCCAGAGACGGCAACCCACCAGGCTATGCCATCCCTGGGATTCTCCAGGCAAGAACACTGGAGTGCGTTGCCATTTCCTTCTCCAATGCATGAAAGTGAAAAGTGAAAGTGAAGTCGCTCAGTCATGTCCAACTCTTCGTGATCCCGTGGACTGCAGCCTACCAGGCTCCTCTGTCCATGGGATTTTCTAGGCAAGAGTACTGGAGTTGTATATAAAATAGATAACCAACAAGGACCTACTGTATAGCATGGGGAACCATATTCAATACCTTGTATGGAAAAGAATCTGGAAAACATTTTATATATACATAATTGAATCACTTTGCTGTACAACTTTAACACAACATTATAAATCAACTATATTTCAATAAAAAGAAAGAAAGTAAAGTCTCTGGCATGATACTGGTGTGTAACAATTTTCTAAAGTGACAAACAGCTGGCACTTTTTGAACCTCAGAAATAATAAATGAGGGTTGAAATCGCTGTGACAGAGTAACCAGCAAGAAATACTGGAGACACAAAGTCAGAGTTTCTTCCCTACACAGAACTTGCTCTTTGAATGCAATCTGGTCCTGCCAGCTTGTCCTGGGCTGTAGGATTACATCTTTATACTCCACTGTTATTGCCGGTATCATTCTGCCCCCAGCTCCAATCTTGACGAAGTAGCAGTGGGCTTTGTGAGAATGATGATCACATAGAAAAGACAAGTGTGGCTTACACACAACCTCTGAGAAGGAAAGAGCGAAGAGAAATGACAGAAGGAGCCCATCTGGGCAAAGACGTCTCAGAGTACACAGACCAGGAAAGCTCTGCTCTTATTTTCCCTCTGATTCTCATGGAGCGCAGCACCCCTAAGGAGATTTTTGTCAGTTTTACCCATCTCAGGCTTCTGGACTGGATCTCAGTTAGGGTGACTGGGTTGGGTTGCAAGAGCTGCTGTAAGAAAGTACTACCCACTGGGTGGCTTAAGCAATGAAATATATCCTCTCACAGTTTGGAGACCAGAAGTTCAAGATCAAGGCAGGAGCAGCGTGGGTTTTGTCTCTGGCTATGAGAGAAGGATCTGGTCCAGGCCCCTCTTCTTGCTTCTAGTAATCCCTCGGCTCAGGGAAATTTCATCGCAATCATCACCTGGAGGTCTCCCTGTGCATGACTGTCTCCCAAGTTGCCCTTGCCATAAGGATACCTGTTACATGAGTTAGGGGCCATGATGACCTCATCTTAACTACTTATATCTGCACAAACCTTCCTCAGATGAGTTCACAGTCCTGGGGACTGGGAGATGAGGCTTCATTCACGTGAATTTACAGGGACACAACTCACCCATTACTGTGACCCATGTAACCCGTTTCGCCCAAGACTCTCCTGGATTTGTACTGCAAGTCTTGCCTCCTGGGCAGCTCCTCAGGGTGCAGGAAGGATCGCATGGTTGTGTGCGCTGAAGGCAGAGAGTCCTCATGTCCCAGAGCGATTCCTCAGGGAATCGGGGGAAAAAGAAGCTGTGTGTGCACTTGAACAATCTATTGGGCAATGTTGTCTGATGATGTCTCTAACGCCCCTGAGGTGACCTGGGGTTGGGAGTATAAGGGTATCCTCAGGTGCCTGGACTGTTCCTGTGTGGTAACATTCAGACTCTGTGTTGTGGACACATACTAACACTCATGCTTGTTGATTCTAGCCTAGAAATATCTTGGTAGAGAGCTGACTTCTTACGCAGCCATGGTCATCTCTTCTGATTTTGCCCCAGAGAAGTTCAGCTTGCAGAGGAATCATACACACTCATTCTGTGTGCAATGTTCATCTGACCAGCTTTAAATACATGTTTCCTCCAAGCCCACAGCAATCCAGGACAAGGAAATCCATCGCCCCTATTTTTATTAACTTTTTATTTTGTATTGGAGTACAGCCTGTTAACAATGTTGTGACAGTTTCAAGTGGACAGCACGGGGACTCAGTCATATATATACATGTATCCATTCTCCCCCAAACTGCCCTTCCATCCAGGCTGCCACATAACAATGAACAGAATTCCCTATGCTATACAGTAGGAACTTGTTGGTTATGCATTTTAAATGTGGCAGTGTGTGCATGTCCATCCCAATATCCCTTCCCCACATCCTCCCTGCCGGCAACCATAAGTTTGTCCTCTAAGTCTGTGAGTCTGTTTCTATTTTGCAAATACGTTACTTTGTGATAAAATAAAAATCTTTGGATTTTGCATATAAGGAATGTCATGTGACGTTTCTGCTCCTCTGTCCTACTTCACTCAGTATGACGATCTCTATGTCCATCCATGTTGCTGCGAGTGGCATGATTTCATTCTTTTTGATGGGTGAGTGATATTCCATTGCGTATATGCACCACGTCTTCTTTATCCATTCCTTTGTTGATGGACATTTAGGTTGCTTCCATGTTTTGGCTCTTGTAAACACTTCTGCAGAGAACATCAGGGTGCGTGTACCACTTTCTAGGTCCCCATTTTTAAGAGTGGAAGTCATAGCACAGAGCAGCCGTGTCTTGCTCAGTGTTCTGACTCAATGCTCTCTACTGTTGGATTAGTTTCCTAGAGCTGCTGTAACAAAATACGACCAGGTGGGTGACTTCAGGCCAGAGGTCTATGCTCTCACTGTTTCAGAGGCTGGAAGCCCGAGATCAAGGTGTCATCAGGGTTTGTTCTTTCTGAGGCCTCTGAGAAGCTGCCCTGGGCCTCTCTCCCAGCTTCTGGTGGTCCGCTGGCAGTCTGTGGCATCCTTTGGCTTGTAGAAGCTTCATCCTGATCTCTGTCTTCGTCACTACATGGGGAGCTCCCTGTGTTTGTAACTGTGTCCAATTTTTTTCCCTCTTCTAAGGACACTGGTCATATTAGTTCAGGGGCCCACCCTACCCCAGGTATATCTAAATAAGTTGACATTCTTAGGTACTACGGGTTAGGACCTCATCATATGAAGTTTTGAGGATCACAATTCACCCATAACAACTGTTTCTACTGGGGTTAAATTGCGTTAAGACTTAATTATATCAAGATTTCCACCAGAGTCTCACAGAGGGATGGCAACCACTCCCACAATGTGCTGATCTAAACCAAACTCTGAGATGCCCAAGAATTGACTGGGGTGTTCTTAAAATGTAGATCTTGACCCAGGGATTCTGGGGTGGGACTGAGAGTCTGTATTTCTTTAAAAAATTTTTATTTTATTGAAATATTGTTGGTTTACAGTGTGCTAATTTCTGTTCTACCACGAAGTGATTTGGATAAATATATACTTACATATATATATGGGCTTCCCTGGTGGCTCAGATGGTAAAGAATCTGCCTGCAATGCAGGAGACCCAGGTTTAACCCCTGGGTAGGGAAGATCCCCCAGAGAAGGGAATGGCTACAACTCCAACCTTCCTGCCTGGAGAATTCCTTGGACAGAGGAGCCTGGTGGACTACAGTCCATGGAGTCACAAAGGGTCAGACACCACTGAGTGACTAACACACACACACACACACACACACACATAATTCTATATTCTTTTCATTATGATTTATTATAGGATATGGAATATAGTTCTTTGTGTTATACAGTAGGACCTTGTTGTATATCCATTCTAAATATACTAGCTTGCATCTGCTAATTTGAAACTCCCTCTCCTTCCCTCCTCCACCCTCTTCCCCATTACAACCATGTTTGTTTTCTATGTCTTAGTTTATATTTTAGATTCCACACATAAGCGATATCATATGATACTTCTCTTTCTCACTTTCTTCACTTAGTTGATAATCTCTTGGTCTATCCATGTTGCTGAAAATGGCATTATTTCATTCTCTTTTATTGCTGCGTAATATTTCATTGTATATCTTCCACATCTTCCTTACCTACTCATCTGTCAATGAACATTTAAGTTGTTTCCATGTCCTGGCTATTGTAAATAATGCTGCTATGAAAGTTGGGGTACATGTGTCTTTTTGAAGTGGGATTGCTGGACCAAATGGTAGCTCTATTTTTAGTTTTTAGAGAACCTTCATCCTGTCCTCAATAATGGCTGTACTAGCTTGCATTCGTGCCAGCAGTGTAGGGGAGAACTCTTTCCTCCACACCCTCTCCAGTATTTGTTCTTTGTGTGAGGTGGTACATCACTGTAGTTTTTTTTTTTTTTTTTTTTTTTTTTTTTTTTAGTTTTATTTATTTATTTTATTTTTTAACTTTATAATATTGTATTGGTTTTGCCATATATCAACATGAATCCGCCACAGGTATACATGTGTTCCCCATCCTGAACCCTCCTCCCTCCTCCCTCCCCGTACCATCCCTCTGGGTCGTCCCAGTGCACCAGTCCCAAGCATCCAGTATCGTGCATCGAACCTGGACTGGTGACTCGTTTCATATATGATATTATACACGTTTCAATGTCATTCTCCCAAATCATCCCACCCTCTCCCTCTCCCACAGAGTCCAAAAGACTGTTCTATACATCAGTGTCTCTTTTGCTGTCTTTGGAGAAATGTCTATTTGGGTCTTCTGTCCATTTTTTGAATTGGATTGCTTATTTTTTGTTATTAAGCTGTATGAACTGTTAGTATATTTTGGAAATGTAGCCCTTATTGACTGCATCATTTGCAAATATTTTCCCCCATTCCGTGGGTTGTCTTTTCTCTTTGTATGAGAGTCTGCTTTCTTAACAAGCTCTAGGGCAATGCCCGTGTTGCTGGTCCAGGGACTCACTGTGAGTAGCTACGACCTATAGTCTCTGAAGAACACCAATAGGATGAGGAGAAAGATTTGCAAAAGATGCTCAGGTCAAAGGGAAATGTCATAACTGAATCCACGACACAATCTAAATGCCAGCGTGGACGCATGCAACCCTTAATGCTCAGGTAACAGAGAGAAACACAAGCTGGTCTGTGTGCAGCCAAAACAGGTATACAGCTGCAGCTGCATATGCTGATGATCATCAGGAAGCCGGTTTCCTGACCTGATCTCTCTGTCCGTCTCTCACAGCATCATTAGTCAGACAGATTGCGTTGGGCTTGCTTCCTCTAATTAGCACAGCCTGATGAGCTGTAGATAGAATTGTGGAGCTCGAGAGCAGTTTGACTTGATGGAACCCAACCTCCTCACTTCCTGGCAAGTAACTGTTCCGGGGAACATTCTCTGAGGCCTCCTAAGGCTCTGATGCTCAGTAACTGGTGCTGCCCAGGGGACTGAGGTGCAAGGCCTCAGCCTGTCCTAATGGGACAACTCTCACTTTGATCTTGAGCTCATGGAAAAGGAGACTGAAGGTTAATAAGGGGACTCCCGGCTGGTGAGCAGGGTTGAGGGGACAGAGCGGCTGGGGTTCTGGACTCCACAGGGGGCTCTGTCCTCCATTTCTCCTTGGTCTTCTCTTGTTGATGGTACCTGCCGGTCACATGGGGAAGGGCCCTTACATTAAAGTGGAAACATCACGATACAAGGAAGAGCAGAAAGTTAGGGTGGGGACCAAACACAGCAGTTATTAACTACTTGGCATAAAGGATGAGAAAATCCTTCTCTCCATCAGGAAAATACCTGGCTGCACAGCTGAGCCAAGAATGTACCCTGTCTTTCAGGAGAGGAACGGGTGCATTCGCCTAGGAGAAGAGGCCAAATAAAGGTCAATGTCTCTTCACCTCCCAGTGGTGCAGTCAGGGTTTAGACTTCAATGGCGGTGTTTTTCCGATGCTGTCTTTCCTGAGATAAAATATGGGGGAAGTCATAGGGCACAGACTCCAGGGGGGTGGTGGGTTCTTCATTTGGAGGTACCCAGAGTGGTGGGTGGAGTTGCTTAGGGGATGAGGTCCCGCCTCTGACACTCACTCCTCAACTTCCATCAGCATCTTCTCCACTTAAGTTCAAGACATGTGTCAGTGACTGTAATCCCAGTTTGGCAACTACAGGTTAGCAGGTATCACACGATGAAAATGATGGAACACAAAACTTGGAACCAGATGGTACAGAACCCTAAACACCTAGCATCGCGCTCTCCCTGTGCATCCTGGGACAAATCCCTTACTTCTCCAAGGCTTTTTGCCCATTTGAAAACAAGGACTGCCATTATTTCCTGTGCAGGCTTTGTGAGAGAATGAAAGACAATAAATTAAGTAAACAGCATACAGAAGTATGTTCAGTTGCTGTGTGATGACCATTGAGCATTCCAGGGCAATTTAGCAAAAGTCTTAATTATGGGCTCTTAAAACTCTGGCTGGAAAATCCCATGGACAGAGGAGCCTGGTGGGCTACAGTCCATGGGGTCGCTGGGGGTTGGACACGACTGAGCAACTTCACTTTCACTTTTCACTTTCATGCATTGGAGGAGGAAATGGCAGCCCACTCCAGTGTTCTTGCCTGAAGGATCCCAGGGACAGGGGAGCCTGGTGGGTTTCCGTCTCTGGGGTCGCACAGAGTCGGACACGACTGAAGCTACTTAGCAGCAGCAGCAGCAAAACTCTGGCTACTTTTAGGTGCAGTTGCTGTTCTAGACGGTGTCTGCCTCAAGGGCACTGAGGCTTTCTTTACTGACTAATCAGAACGGGCTGACATGAGTGGGCCAGTGGCACCCACACTTACAAAGATGCTGAGTCCAGCGTTCTGTGTACTTCAGCCCTGTTATCATTGGTTTGAGGCTTGCCTTGTAGCTCAGCCGGTAAAGAAACCTCCTGCAATGCAGGAGTTCACCTGCAGTGCAGGAAACCCGGGCTCGATTCCTGGGTAGGGAAGATCCCATGGAGGAGGAAATGACAACCCTCTCCAGTATTCTTGCCTGGAAATCCCACAGACAGGAGAGCTTGGCAGCCTACAGTCCATGGGGTCGCAAGACATGACTTAGTGACTAAACCCCCACCATTATTTGTTTAGCATTCTTTTACAATACAGCAATAAAGTGGTGGTTCTCAACCAGGTTAATTTTGCTCCCTCCCACCAGGAGACACTTAACAATGTCTGAGGACAATTGTGAAGTCAGGGGTAGTGCTCCTGGCATCAGGTAGGTATGGACCAGATGCTGCTACCTGTCCCACAATGGAGATGACAGACCCCATAACTAAGAATTATTGGGTTTGAACTGTGAATGGTGCCATGGTTGAGAAATTCTTCATTAAAGTAAATCAGCCAGATTCATTCAAAATTATCCTAATTATCTTTAATTTGTAGGGTATATATTAATAAGTCATATGGAGTTTTTCCTATAAGCCTTATCAATTTTTAAGTGTACAGCAGTAAAAATTGCCACTCTGTGTTAATTTGAGCTACATGCAAAATGACAGCTGCATGTGTATTATGTCTCATGCCCTTCAAAAGTAAGAAAATAACCAAAAATGCCTCTATTGTAGGTTGAATAGGGCTGCAGACAATCACACTGAAGAATGTGGTTTTTGCATCTGTTTATGTTGGAGGCAAACAGAACTAGAACCTTGACATTTTCAGACCTTCAGGAGCAAACTTGCAAATAACACTTAGCCTGTATTCTCCTCATCTGCTGTGATGATTGGATGGGGACCTATATCAAGTACAAACAAAACCACCGTGAGACAGGAATGTTGGGCTAGCCACTAGGTTTGCTCATTGTTTCCCAGACGCTGAGATTAAATCTACGCCTTAACATTATTTTCTCATTGCAAATACCACGGGTGATTAGGGTTACATCCAAATAGAATTTATAACACCAGAAACTACTGTATTGGAACAATCCTTTTAGCAAAAATAATGCAGAATCTAATGGGAAATATTCTTCTCATTAAATAGCCAGTCAAAATCACTTTCTGATTACCCAATATTATAATATACTGCACTGTTTGGAAAAAATAAAATAAAATTATATAAGGATAGCATAGCATTGTAACCTCAAGGAAGTTGCAATGTAATCATAGGATAAAAATCAACTTGACTTACTTCTTTATACATCTAATCAGCATTTTTTTTTTTTTTTACTTTCTCGCCTCCTCCCTGCTGCATTCTGTGGATCACACAGCAGCCTGGATATTCACTGTCCTTTTCTTAACATATTTCCACTCTGTGGGGCAGATGGATGTTGTACATGGAATTAGATTGTGTGAGTGCTGTTGGTCAGTCACCCAGTCCTGTCCAACTCTTTGCAACCCTGTAGACTGCAGCACACCAGGCTTCCCTGTTCTTCACTATCTCCTGGAGTTTTCTCAAACTCCGGAGTTGTCTCACGTCCATTGAGCCAGTGATGCTATTTAACCTTCTCATCCTCTGCCGCCCTCTTCTCCTTTTGACTTCAATCTTTTCCAGGATCAGGGTCTTTTCCAATGAGTTGGCTCTTTGCATCACGTGGCCAAAGGATTGGCCTTTCAGTGTCAGTCCTTCTCATGAATATTCAGGGTTGACTTCCTTTAGGATTGACTGGTTTGATCTCCTTGCAGTCCAAGGAACTCTCAAGAGTCATAAGGCCTGTGGGCCGTATCAGTAGTCATCACTGAGTCCTTCCAAACAAGAGGCAGAGGGAGTCCAGTGAGTGGAGACAGCCAGGCATTCTCCTGGGCCAAGGGCAACAGGACATGATCAAGGAAATATGTGTCCTTGATGGCACTTGTTTGTACAGCAGATGTAAAAATGAACAAGCAGGGAGGAATGATTATTTTGTTCTGAATCTATGTGCAAATTTCCTACAGGAGAAGCTAGATTAGTTGGTGGGAATCCAGTAAGCAAAGATGAGATGTGTCAGTCTGAGATTCACGCCCACCTTTCCCCAGTGTGATATCAACTTGCCTGGGGCTGCTGGTGCTCAGTTGGCCAGATCTGGTGAGCTTGGCTTCCTGCAGTGGAGAGCACAACATCTCTGGGGAAAAGCTGCTCTTGATCTGTGTATTATAATTCCAGGATGTGTGAGGGCACAGGGACTCTGCCTTTTCCTGGGAACACTAGCTGTTCATACAGAGGTTAGGCGATAAGCTAAATTTATTTTCTAAATTTGGGGGCATGTCTTATTTTGCCCAAGATGCAATCAGAATTTCAAAAGAGTGTCTTTGTTCAAGGACCAGATGAAAGCAGCAGTTTGCCAGAATTTGAATTTTCCTACACAGCAGCCAGCAGCAAGCATGTGCCATGGCCTTTTGTGAATGCAAAGTATCTTTAAAATAGAACTGGAGTATTTTCTAGGCAGCATTAAAGAAGAAAAAAAATGAAGCTAAAAGTGACCTGAACATCAAGTGACTAATTCTTCCCATTCGTCATGTCCCATGATTGGCATTTGCCACCATTCATATTCCCCCAAAATAATGACCCAGTTGGAGAATTAGAAACAAGCTGAATCTAAGCACTATCTCTGAGAGCCCCTAACAATGGATTCAAAAGAATGATGTCTTCATGTTTTTCCGGGGCTGAGAGAGAAGGCAGAGAAAAGACAGAACCTGAGGCTTCCTTCCTGCCTGAGGGTAAACAGTGGGGCCAAATGGGCTCAAACCCAGAAGCCTTCGATTCATTCTTCATTTGGATCCTTATTAAGAACTCAATGAATGGCCTGCTAAATCTGAAACCACTTGATTACATTCCCAGGCCCATTGCTAAAAACTTAAGCAGCTTTAATTAGTTTTTACTTATAAACATAAATAACATAATATTGACTCTCTTGGATTTAAATTTCAGTTATTGAAAACAGTACGGCATTCAGGCACTTTCATTACTGCCTGTGAGAGTCTGGTGAAGCGCCGTGGGATGGCTTTTTAAAGATATCCTATAAAAGTTCCCTGGGCTGTTAGACCAGGTGCCGCTCAAACCCTGCTAGCCTGGTCATTGTGAGCTTAACAGTTTTAATCTGCTTTGACATAGGCCTCAGGGGGGAAAAGAAAATCGAGATTTCTATTCTCTCTTACTCTTTGACCTTGAACAACACCGTGTCTCTTGTCTCAAAATCTCTGATTCCTATGGATTCCTGTGGCTACTTTGAAGGCTGGCTGAAGGCGGAGAGCTGTCAAGGTGTCAGCTACATCGGTCCTGTGAGGGGCATTCCGGATTCCTGGCCCTCCCACTGTTCTCCTTATCAATCTGTGCTCCAGTGGGCCCTTCAGCTGGCCACCAGCACATCCTTTGTACCAAATGTCTGGTTAGAATGTTAGAAGGAAGCTTTCTAATTCCAAATTGGAGTGGGCTCCTGAGATTTCAGCTCTTATCTTTCAAAGCTGATGAATAACCATCCAAAGGCATTTTGGCACTTTATACTGCCCATCCACCAAGTACATCTGCCTTGCTGGTTTTTTCTCCATAAGACACTGAAGTAAACTCCAGAGGCATGCCCATGGTCAATCAATATCTCCTGATGGAGAATTCCTTTCCAAATATCTTGGGCATTACTCCTGGAAATAAATATATGATCAATTTGCAAGAATAATTTCAGCACAAAAAACCATCTTTAGGCAATAAGTCTGTCTCTGCCATCTCAGCAGTCCAGGAATTTCGGCTAAGTTGCAAAGGGAGGCCATGTGTGGAATTGCTTTGATAAACTAGTCTGGGCTTTCCCATGTCAGTCTCTCTTTCAAAGTTGCATACACATTGCTTCTCTGAAGATGGAGCTAGAGATATTTCACAAAGACAGCAGAGCTTATAAGAAAGGAGGGGGAGATTATTACTATCTTTTCTCTGAAAGAACCAATAAATCAGGTTTTTCTTGCTGGATATCTATAACTCAATAGTTATCCATAACTGTCATTCAAATCAACTAATTGAAAGAATTAAAGAATTGAAAAAACATCTTAAGGATACAAATAAATTTACTTTCTCTCTTCTTTTCTTTTAAACTAGCATCCTATTGAGCTGCATTCAACTACAAAGTTGCAACTCATTGTTTAAAATTTTTCTATTAATTGCATCACCATATTCTTTATTTCCTAAGTTACCATCTAGTATTTTATTAGGACTGAAAGAATGCAGCCTTTTTTTACTGAAAGCATCTCTCTCTCTCTCTTTTCTTCCCTCTCCCACCCTTCTGTGCTTTCCTAGGTTTTTTTCTCAGACTGCCTCCCCCAATTCTTTTATTCTTTATCTCTTGATATGGGACATATTGCCATCTTTGGTCATAATCAGAGATTATAGCAGAAAGCAATAAAAATATTTATATTTTAATTTATAAATTGAATCTTCTCCCAGAAGACTCTCCTTTGCCTAGCCAGTCGTTCAGAGAGAAAGGAATTCACAGCCTATCTGATTTTTCTAGTTTTCTTATATTGCTTTTTGTTTGAAATTGATCAAATTTCTGGCACTTTTGTAGTAGATTTCTTCAGTGCTTTCGCTATCAACTGAATATTAGAATTGTTCAGTTCATTGCATAGAGGAAAATCAATAGACCCGTTGTCTGTGAAAGAATTAAATTGCAGTGCAGCAAAATCAGATTTTCCCATTTTTACCTTTTTTAGAAATATCATCTATTAAAGCTCTTGCTAATGTCAAAAAGGTTGGCTTATCTTGGAAATGGAAATAGTTATGAAATTTTGAGAATTTTTAAAAGAAATGTACCATGCATGTTTATATGCACACATATACTATATACATTATATAACATACTATTTGAGATATATATATATATATATATATATATATATTAATACTACACGTGTATACTGTTTATCTCCATGACTGAAAAAAGTTAGCTCCTTCATACTCAGACCCTCCAAGTAGGCAGACACCTTATCCTTGGGTTTGGCCTCTGGGCCCTGAGTTGGCTGTGGAACCTGAGGCAGATCAGGGAACATCAGAGCTGTTGCACATGGAGCAGAGATTCCCTGTGTCTGTCTCCCCATCTGGGCCAGATCAGACAGCAGAGGCCTGCAGGTGGTTTGAAACTTGTCTTGCAGCTCTAGGGACACAAAGACGATTTCTGAGGAGGGAAGTGGCCTGCCTTTTCCCCGGGTTCTTACAGCAGGGCTCCCTGTGAATTCAGTATGCGAAACTCACCCTGGTTCAGCCTTACTCTGTGTAAGAGCCTGCAGCCCGGTGTCCTGGTCCTGATAGCTTACTTGTTAGAGTCCTGCTGGCCTGGAGTCCCCTACCCTGCTTTTTTGATGTGCCAAAGTGCATGGTCCTGAGGAAGCAACAAAACAAAACAAAAAACATTTGATATGGTATAAAAGGATGACCAGAGACCTCCAAAATATTTCACAAGAGTGGTAGAAAAACAAGCCACGTGACAGGCATTAAGGATACTGAGAAACAGCAGGACAGGTGAGGGAGTCAAAGTGCAGTGGCAAACTTGTAGCTGAGACGCTTCTTCAAGTGGCTCAAGTAGGCTTACAGAGATTAAGTTCTGTGCATGTGTGTGTGTGTGGAAAGGAGACATTGGAGGGAGTAACTGATGCCTACTTTGTGGTTTGGAGAGAAGATCCAGAGGACTGCCGTGTCTTTGAAATGACTGGCTGCTGGACCAGGTTGGTGAGTCTGTTTTTTTTTTGGATTTCGGGGGATACATGTTGAAATGGAAAATGTATGCCCTTTGGGATCAAATCTGAATTCAAAATCCAGCTCTGTGGTTTACAAGCTGGGTGATGTGGTCAGGTCGCACGGCTTCCCTGGCTTGCACCTTCCCCGTGGTGGGTGAGACGGTGACACCTACCGGGTGATAGATGTAAAGCCCCTCCCACCCGGGAGCATGGCACTTCCTAGGCTGCCCTGCCCCGGCAGAAGCCACCGCCGCGCCTGATGCTAAGCCTGTGAAAAGTGGCTCATGTCACATATTGAAATGGTGCTTTGAATATGCTGAATTAAACAGAATATAGGATTAACACCAGTTCCTCCTTTTTCTTTTTCTTTAATGTGGCTAATAGGAATTGAAAATTACATGTGTGACTCTCAGTGTATGTTTATTAAACAGAGCTGTTCTAGGTAGTCTCTTTTTTGAAAGGGGCTGATAACCTGGCCAACTGTGAGGATGAAAATGATAGTCAGAGCTTCCAACGAAGTATGCAACAGGCTGAGAAAATGCTCTGGAGCAAGCAAATGCATGAAGGGGCTGGGCAGAGGAGAGCGGCTAGATGTTTGTTGCAATGATGGGGTAGATGCTGAGAAACAACGGCGAGGACTCCCGCTGTGGGGAGAGCAGTTGGTTTTTCTCTCTCACTGAATCAGACTGAGCGACAGCATCAGTCGTGTCTGGTGGAATCAGAAGGGCATATGGGACACTCTGAGTTGGCTGGATCTAGTGTTCCTTGAAAATGGGCGAGTCAGCAATAGACCCACTGAAGAGGTACAGGGAGTGGAGGCAATGCAGGGCACAGCTCCCCTCACCTGGACATTGCCTGGGCTCCGCATCCAAAATCATAGCATTATGTTTCCATGGAAGGTCTCTGCTCCCCAACGCTAAGCCTACCAGTGGGTGCATTGATCTAGAATCTCTGTCAGCATGTGGGAGGGGTGGTATGCCATTTTCTCTTTAAACTGCATAGTGAGACTTTTTGTTAGGAGCTTTAAACAGCAGTGGAGAAATTAGATTACAGGAAAATGTAGTGTAAAGATATAATTATGGCTAAATTTAAAAAGCCCAACTGGAAGGCCAGAAGGAGATTGAAATTGAGAAGAGAGAAAAAGATGCCCTTCAGACCTAATGCAGTTTGGCTTATAAGCTCCATTCAAATTTACCTCTAACAATTTTCAACATTTTATTGCCAGTTTTTCTTCCCTCTCATGGCTTGAGGTCAGCATCACTCTCAAGCGCAGACGGCTGGCTGGGGTTACTTTGCTTTCATTGTTGGCCATGGTGAAATCCACCAAGATAATTCCTCTGGAGTCCTCCACCACCCCTACCTTCTCGGCTCTCAGCTGGATTTGCCCCATAGTTCAAATCCTTAATTGCACATCCATCTTTACCTCCCCGGGATCTTTGATGCAGAAACCTTTATATATGACAATGGTTGGCTTCAGTTTTGGTTTCAAGCTTGTGTCTGTGTTAACACCCTGTAGTCTAAAAGCAGCACCACAGATAGAATTGAGGAATAAATGTAAATTTATTCCTCCAAAGACTCCAAAGTCTCAGAAGTAATCAAAGAGCACAATGAGAGAGTAGGTGTTGGGTGCCAAGACAGCAGATAGGAAGCAGGAGGGATGGAGATGCACTAGTTCTTTCTGGGAGAATGGAAATGCATTTGTCCACTGGAACTAGTTAGCTCCAGTTTTCTTTCTCTCTGCTTTTCCGCGGGCTCTTGGAGGACCATCTGGGTTATGCGTGGGCATTCAGGGATGGCATTGCCAGCTTCTCCTTGTGGAAAGGAAACTAAAATGATAAATTAGGATTGGAGCCCTTGTGTAGGAGATGGTCCAGCCACCACACCGACAGCATGGAACAGCAATCGTCCGCAACCCTGATCAGGTACACACACTGCCTGACTGGGGCAGTGAAGGCGTGAGCTTTAGCAGAAAAGGACACCGGGTGGAAATCATGCTGGGTGCACTGACCGGCTGTGTCATCCTGGGCAGCTTCTCAGTCTCTCTAAACGGGGTGCCCTCAGCTCTAAAAGGGAGCTCGTCATGCCCCTCTTCCTGGATTTTGTGAACAGGGGGTGAGAATGTTTTGTGTAGCACAGTGCCCCCCACTTGAAAGACAAAGCCCTGTGTGCTCCCCCCAACCCTTTGATCTATCTGCCATTGCTCACACTCCAGATTTAGCCAGATGCAGTTAGGGGCTGGTGTGCTCCACTTATCGGCTGTCTGTGTGTGTGACAGAGAGACAGAGAAAGTATAAAATCAACTTTCTGCAGTGAAGAATGAATCTGTGTTGGTGAAGCCACTATGTAGAACAGGATGGAGGTTTCTTAACATTTTTAAAATAATATGATCCAACAATCCCAGTCCTGGGTGTTTATCTGGAAAAGAAGAAAAATCTAATTTGAAAGAGATACATGCATCCAAATATTTATAACAGCACTGTTTACAACAGCTAAAACGTAGAAGCAACCTAAATGTCTATGGTAGATAAACGGATAAAGAAGATGTGGTACATGTACTCAGTGGACTCCTACTCAACCATTAAAGGAATGAAAGAACGCCATTTGCAGCAACACGGACGGACCTACAGAAAATCATACGAAGTGTGCAGTAAGTCACAGAAAGGCCAATAACATGTGTTATCACTTATATGTGGAACCTTTCAGAATGGTACAAGGGAACTTATTTACAAACAGAAATAGACTTACAGACATAGGAAACAAACTTATGGTTACCAAAGGGGAAAGGGGGGATAAATTAGAAGTTTGGAATTAACAGATACGCAGTACTATATATAAAATAGATAACAAACAAGGACCTACTGTATAGCACAGGGAACTATAGTCAGTATCTTGTAATAATTTTTAATGGAAAAGAATCTGAAAATCTGCCAGAGGGCTTCCCAGGTGGCACTAGTGGTAAAGAATCTACCTGCCAATGTGGGGGATGCAAGAGCCTTGGGTTCAGCCTCTGGGTGGGGAAGATTCCCTGGAGGAGGAAATGGCGACCCACTCCAGTATTCTTGCCTGGAAATTCCATGGATGAGGAACTCGGTGGGCTACAGTCTATGGGATAGCAAAGAGATGAACATGCCTGAGTGACTGAGCACATGAGCGTACACACACACACACACACACACACATCACTTTGAGGCACACCTGAAGCTCACACAGCATTGAAAATCAACTATACTGCAATTTAAAAAGGGTGTAGAGTCTCTCAGGGGAGAAGGCAATGGCACCCCTCTCCAGTACTCTTGCCTGGAAAATCCCATGGACAGAGGAGCTGGTAGGCTGCAGTCCATGGGGTCACTAAGAGTCAGAAACGACTGAGTGACTTCACTTTCACTTTTCACTTTCATGCATTGGTGAAGGAAATGGCAGCCCACTCCAGTGTTCTTGCCTGGAGAATCCCAGGGAGGGGGGAGCCTGGTGGGCTGCCGTCTATGGGGTCACACAGAGTCGGACGCGACTGAAGCGACTTAGCAGCAGCAGCTGAGTCTCTCAGGGGGAATGAGACAGGGTGGACCCTGTGACCCTTTGCTGCAGTCCGCAATGCTTGTAGCTCTCCTGCAGCAAAATACAAAGAAACTATACGGTGCTAAAATTAACTGTGTGGATGGACCGTGGGGCAAATTCTGGACAAAAGATACAAAAAGAGCAAAGAACCTCTATTACCACTTCTGAAGAGCCAGGAGCAAAAATAGGGTGTTGGGAGCAAAAGAAGGGTATGTGTGACCCCTGCACACAAGGCCATCATGGGGATGGGCAGACCACCTAAGCCACCTCTCTGGCCCTGGACACACCCCCACCCTCATCCCATTTAAGGAACAAGCTAGTCCCCCGCAGGGAGTGAGCAAGCAAGGGAACCGATGTTTGTTTACACTGCCTCCTTGCTACAGCAGGGCCCCCAGTAAAGCCTTGCCTGGAAAGAACATAACAACTCTTTACCTTCAACTCACAACACATTTGGTAACCAACAGAACGAATTGGGTGAAATACCCTCTGTCTATCAGGTTTCGTACAACCTCATAAGGTAGGCATAAAAGTGGTCTTGAACCTTATGACCTTTATGGAGGCCTGCTCCCAACACTCCATGTCTCAGTGTCCCCCCTGCACCCCAAGCTTTGGGCCTTGAATGTAGGGGTGGAATGGAAAACGTGGTGGCAGCCAACCAAATCTCCCGGTTCGTGCCATTGAATGAGTCATTGTGGGTGGCAGCAGTCATGCTTGAGTGAGATTTCCTGCCACTTAGAGGCTGTTGGATTTTTGGTAAGAAGATTCTAATTATGTCTCGATTTTGTCACCTCAAAATGAGATAATACTAACCATTTCACAGGGTCATTGTGAGAATTTAGTGACTTAATTCAAGCAGGCTGTTTAGGGTGATGCCTGTTACATAGCATTCTCCCAATGGATCAGAGCTACAATTACTATTGTTATTGTTTATTATCATGATTATGATTAAATTCCTACTCTCAAGACTCCTGAAAATACCTGGATTTCTGTTGTTTGGTGATCCTGGTTTTCTACCCTTCGTGGTTTTGTTTGTACTAGTTATTCTTCCAAAGATTTCTTTTCTAATGACGTTTCCCAGAGTCATTTTTCTCCCAG
The DNA here is from genome assembly GCF_000754665.1 of Bison bison bison. Lineage (NCBI taxonomy): Eukaryota > Metazoa > Chordata > Mammalia > Artiodactyla > Bovidae > Bison > Bison bison. The sequence goes on from NW_011495073.1 coordinate 3,460,308, forward strand.
TTACTCTAACCAGATGTAAGAGTTTGATCAAGGGAGCAAATCCTAATATTAAAATACTTTTGTACTAAGCCTCAAATGCTATGCACTACACTTGACTAATACTTTTGTACTCATTGGAGGGAAATCTTTAAATCTACTTTATTTTAAGAATCTAATGTAAGTCTTCCTGGAATCACTTTGTGATTATTTTTTCCACTTGTTAATACTTTAGTCTTCCATTCCTAGACACTCACATGGAAAGGGAAGAAGGCAGAGTCATTACACATTCTAGGGGAATTTGCTGCGGGGATCACTTTCCAATCTAGAAAAAAATTGATTCTGGCAAACCCACTTCTAGGACATGCGTTCATTATCTACTTTTTCCTGTTTCTTATTCAAGCTCCTATTTCATAAAATAACTCTCCATCCACTAAGCCAGAGCTTACTTGAAAATAAGCTGTGGGTTTAGTAAGAATGATTGCGTTGTCTCCCTCAGATAGATTTCAAGTTCTACATGCACTCCATTGTATTTTCGCTTGAATTGACTTAGACTTCTTAGCATTGCCATTTTCAGTTATAGAAGGAGAAAGGCTGTCAATTAAGACCTTAGAGGCTGTCAAGGCTTTTGAGAATACCAAGTATGAAATTGGTTCTTTTTCTCCCTTTATTTTTATGTTTCACTCTCTTCTCTCATTCTTGGAACTTTGATATTTCAAATTACTTAGATCTAAGTAAATCAGGAATTCCACATTTTATGTACCTAAAAAGATGTTAGCATTTAAGTCCATTTTTATTGGAAATATAAATATCAGAGGTTTTGCTCAAACGTTCCACTGGTCTTGGACGCGACAGCAGTGGAAGTTGTCTCCTTGGAGACGGAGCCTCTCCTGTACCTAATTGCTATGCCTGAACATGACTGCTTGGGAGGTGTTGTCCATGTATAAGCTATTATGTTCTTTGGGGCGTATTCCTGACTGTAGAATAGAAACATCACAGTCCAACCATTATACTGATTTATGAACAGAGTATTTTCATGTTGTATTCAATGACTTAATTATGCAGCCTTTCTTGTGAGATATGGCCCAGGCTCAATTGTTATGCTACATCGTCACTGAACACAGCTCTTAAGAACAGAATTTTTTAAACTAATAATGTACTTTGAATTTGAAAGTCATGGAATTGCATCTCAGCTGTAGAGATACAACTTGATAAATTACTAAAGGAGGAAGAGGCAAAAACCAGACATTTCTAACACTGTAACAGAAACTCTCAGCATGTGAGCTAAACACATTAAACTTCTTTCGGTGCCTCTTGTCCCTATTTTTTATGTAAAGGAGGGTTTTTACAATGCAGGAGCCTCAGGAGACAAAGATTCATTGGATCCCTGAGTTGGGAAGATCCCCCGAAGGAGGAAATGGCAACACACTCCAATATTCTTGCCTGGAAAAGCCCATGAACAGAGGGGTCAGCCAGAGTGAATGAGTGACCATGCATACACAATCATCATGATCATTCTTTCTGCATTTTCAGGCTTTTTACATTTTCTACTAATGTGGCTTTTACTGTACAGCATAGATTTTACAATCAATTTTCTTTAATTTCTAATGAGTGGATTTCAAAATTTATTGTACCATTCCTTTGATTTTTTTCACTTATGTTTTCTTACACTAGGAGATATAATGCTGAAGTGAGAATGATTGTTGTTGTTCAGTCGCTCAGTCCTGTCTGACTGTTTGAGATCCTGTGGCCTGCAGCGCACCAAGCTTCCCTGTCCTTTACTATCTCCCGGAGCTTGCGCAAATTCATATCCATTGTGTCAGTGATGCTATCTAACCATCTCATTCTCTGCCACCCTCTTCTTCTTCTGCTTTCAATCTTTCCCAATATCAGGGTCTTTTCCAGTGGTCAACTCTTCACATCAGGTGGCCAAAGTACTGAAGCTTCAGCATCAATCCTTCCAATGAATATTCAGCATTAATTTCCTTTAGGATTGACTGGTTTGATCTCCTTGCCAGTCCAAGGGATTCTTGAGCGTCTTCTCCAGCACCACAATTTGAAAGCATCAGTTCTTTGGTGCTCAGTTTTCCTTATGGATACTGTACCTCTATTCTCCCTAATATGAGTTGGTTTTGAGAGATGAAGTCAATTATTCAAAGGTATGAATAGTTTTATTTTTCTAGATATATCAATAAATCATAATAAATAAATTAGTAAATAAAGAATAATAAAGCAATTCAAAAGAAAACTTACTTTCTATCTTATTGCTAACACAGGTGGCTTCTCATGTAGAGACAAATAAAGCATATACAAAGAATACAAAGTCAATTTCTTCATGAGCAGGTAAATGAATTAGAGGAAGAAAAACTCACATGGCACTTTATATGTCATGAAATTCATAGAACAGTGAATTAGATAATATTTCTGTCTTTCAATTTATTATCCTAATTATATCTTTGTACTTGTGTTCACTTGGTTTTCTTCCTAACCAAGATCGTGTGGTCTGTTCTCACAGGATCAGGTTTGCTGGTTTCTGTTTGTGTCCTTACCTCTGAATGTTGGGGTACCTGGGGCTCGCTGTTTGGACTCTTCTCCTGATAATTCTCTATTTACCTCCCCAGAGATCTCACAGAACCTCGTGGCGTTAGGAACCATCTCCAAGTACTATGTACACATGGCATTTCAAGTTTATATCAGAATCTAGATTCAACAGCAAACTCACATCTCCACTTGGATGAGGGATACAGATCTCAAACTGTTCACAACCAAGCTTAAGACCCTTTTCCCTAAAGTGTTCCCCTCTTCACCACTTAGAAATAACTCTGTTTTCTCAGGTCAAGCATCTTGAGGTAATTGTTTAAAAAAAAATTATTGAAGTATAGTTGACTTACAATGTTGTGCCAACCTCTGCTGTACAGCAAAGTGATTACTTTATACCTCTATAGACATTATTTTTAAAATATTCTTTTCCATTACAACCTATCACAAGGTATTGAATAGGGTTCCCTGTGGACCTTGCTGTTTATCCATTCTGAATGTAATAGTTTGCATCCCTGAAGTCACTCTTGCCTCCTCATCGTCACTCCTCCAAAGCAGGGCCAGTCGCAGCCTGACCCCTGTGCCCTCCTGACCTCACCTCCTGATGCTCTTCTGCTGCTCCTGTGTGTGGCTAGCCTTCTTCTGCCCTACTTCCTGCCACAGCTTGTACACACGTGACTGCCTGAACGCTACCTCCTCTCACCTCCTCAGCATGTCCTTTCTCAGCACATGTTTGTGTGTGTGTATTTGGGAGTATATCTTAGTATCCCATAAACAGTGGAAACAAAATTTCTTAAAAATGAGTAAGAAAAATATGAGTATTTCAGAAGAAAGCTAAACAGAGAAAATAAACACACACCTAAAATCAAATGGCCAATTAATCCAACTATTCTATTAAGCTTTTATTGTGTATTGATACTTTATGTCTGTAAATGCATTTTGTCTTAAATTCTTTTGTCTGTTATTGCTAAAGTTGTATACTTTGGATTGCAACTCAGTATTTCTCCATTAGTCTCACTATTTGTATTATTATAAAACTATACCTGGCAGCTTTGTAAAGCCCCTCCCACTTTCTTTGCATATTTTCTCATCAATGTGTGAGCATATCTTTAGGAATTATGCGCAGCAGTGAACATTCTGTAGATTATAAGCATTTTTGACCTGACTCAGTGCTGCTGAACTGTTTTCTAGAAGGTCTTTAGCAATCTAACTTTTCCCAGTAGTGCACATTGGTTTTCTTCTATATATGTAACTCCATTCATGTTGGCCTTTTCTAGGTTTTCCAGATCTACTTTGTGTGCAGCAATACATTATTTTTTGCTGCAATTTGTATTTATGTCATTACTATTCAATTTTGAGGGTTTCCCAGGTCATGCAAAGGTGCTAATGCAAGAGATGTGAAATCGATCCCTAGGTCGGGAAGGTCCCCTGGAGGAGGGAATGGCAACCCACTCCAGTATTCTTGCCTTGGAAATGCCATGGACAGAGGAGCCTGGGGGGCTATAATTCATGAGGTCACAAACAGTTGGATGGGATTGAGTGCACACACACATACTCACACCCACATATTCAATTTTGAATGTCTTTTCACATTTTATAGACTTTTAAGATTACAAAGCCAATTGTGATTATCTTCATAATTTTTGCTAAAAAATTAGAGTAATTGTTTTATTATTTGTAATTGTTTTATTATTTGCAACATTTTATTGCTTATTCAAGAGATTAATTTCTTTCATTTGGGCATATCTTCTCCCAATTTGACATTTTAAGGAAATTTGTTGAATGGGAACAAAGTTTCAAGTAATCTAGACAAGTAAATCTGCTGTGTTAACTACAGTGTTGGTGGTTAACGATACATTGTTGTGCACTTCAAAATGTGTTTAGAAGGCGGATTTCATGTCAAGTGTTCTTATCACAAAACAAATACACAGGGACACCAGGGAAATCTGGGAGGTGTTGTGTGTCTCTGCCCTTGATGGTAGTGATGACATCATGAGCAACTGCATGTGTTCAAACTCATAGATTGCACACATTAAAAAAGGGTGCGTGTATGCTAAGTTGCTTCAGTTGTGTCGGACTCTGTGTGACCCTATGGAATGCAGCCTGCCTTGGACTCTCCAAGCAAGAATTCTAGAATGGGTTACCCACGCCCTCCTCCAGGGGATCTTCCAGACCTGGATCAAACCCGTGTCTCTTAGGTCTACCTGGACTGGCAGGCAGGTTCTTTATCACTAGCACTACCTTTGTTGCTCAGTCGCTCAGTCATGTCCTACTCTTCGTGATCCCAAGGACTGCAGCACGCCACGCCTCCATGTCCATCACCAACTCCCAGAGTTCACTCAAACGCATGTCCATTGAGTCGGTGATGCCATCCAACCATCTCTTTGCATCAGGTGGCCAAAGTATTGGAGTTTCAGCTTCAGCATCAGTCCTTCCAATGAATATTCAGGACTGATCTCCTTTAGGATGGACTGGTTAGATCTCCTTGCAGTCCAAGTGACTCTCAAGAGTCTTCTCCAACACCACAGTTCAAAAGCACCAATTCTTCGGCACTCAGCTTTCTTTATGAGACAACTCTCACATCCATACTTGACTACTGGAAAAACCATTTGCCAACCTTTGTTGGCAAAGTAATATCTCTGCTTTTTAATATGCTATCTAGGTTGGTCATAACTTTTCTTCCAAGGAGGAAGCCTCTTTTAATTTCACAGCTGCAGTCACCATCTGCAGTGATTTTGGAGCCCCCTCAATTAAAGTCAGCCACTGTTTCCCCATCTATTTGCCATGAAATGATGGGACCAGATGCCATGATCTTAGTTTTTTGAATGTTTAGCTTTAAGCCAACTTTTTCACTCTCAAGTTTCACTTTCATCAAGAGGTTCTTTAGTTCTTCTTCACTTTCTGCCATAAGGGTGGTGCCATCTGCGTATCTGAGGTTATTGATATTTCTTCTGGTGATCTTGATTCCAACTTGTGCTTCATCCAGGCCAGCATTTCTCATGATGTACTCTGCATATAAGTTAAATGAGCAGGGTGACAATATACAGCCTTGATGTACTCCTTTTCCTATCTGGCACCAGTCTGTTGTTCTCTGTCTGGTTTTAACTGTTGCTTCTTGACCTGCACACAAACTTCTCAGCAGGAGATAAGGTGTTCTGGTATTCCCATCTCTTTCAGAATTTTCCAGTTTGGTGTGATCCACACAGTCAAAGGCTTTAGTGTAGTCAATGAAGCAGAAACAGATGTTTTTCTGGAATTATCTTGCTTTTTCTATGATCCAGTGGATGTTGGCAATTTGATCTCTGATTCCTCTGCCTTTTCTAAATCCAGCCTGAAAATCTGGAATTTCTCAGTTTACATACTGCTGAAGTCTAGCTTGGAGAATTTTGAATACTACTTTGCTAGCATGTGAGATGAGTGCAATTGTGAGGCAGTTTGAACACTCTTTGGCATTGCCTTTCTTTGAGATTGAAATGAAAGCTGACCTTTTCCAGTCCTGTGGCCCTAAAAAGGATAGTAATTTGTCCACCAATTGCTCCTCAATAAAGCTGCTGAAATCTAAGAGAATTAATTAAACTTTATAATGAAATTCATCATGGTCTTTGATAATATGGTTTGTGGTTTTCCTTAATGTCTTCCTCCCTTCTCATTCAGAAAAATATTCTCCTACAATATTTCCTATTAACTTTGAAAATTTAGTTTTACCTTGAAGTCTATAATATAGCCAGAATACACTTGTATATATGACTTTAGTTAGGTAAACATCTTTATTTCTCTTCATTTAATGAATCAATTTTCTTAAACCACCCATACTCTGTTTAATTCTGGTGGCATCTTTATCAAGTGTTAAACTTTCATATTCAAATCAATCCATCTTTGATGTCTCTACCTGATTCATTGTCCTGCAGACTGTTCTTGAGGGCTAGTAAATACATGTATTTTACCAAGACTGCAAGTGTATCTTAACATGTGGCAGGGCAAGTCCTTCCACTTTGCTCTTCTTTTGCAAAGTTGACTTAGTCTCCAATAACATAATGTCATATTTGATTTCAGCCCTTTTCCTTGAACATATTTTATATGTAAAATTAGCATTAAATTTGCACACATTTTAACCAAATTTAGGTCACACTGTACATTATTTTGAGTCTAGTCCTCTTACTGTCATTTCCCCATTTCATTTGGTATTCTTGTACATGGCTGCTAATCATTCTCTTGAATTTCATCATAGTTTATATGTTCCATATTTTAAAATCCAATTTCTTATTGGCAGCCATTTAGATTGTTTCCAATTTTTCACTGTTATAAGTTATGCTGTGGAGAACAGCATTGCTCATGCATCTTTTTAAACATCTGTGATTGATTTCTTAGGACAAATTGCTTGAAATAAAAGTCCTTCATCAAAGTGTGTGCTGCTTTTTTGAAGCTTTCTCCTCATGCTGCCCAATTGCCCTCCAGGCAATTTGTCCTAAATTGTACTTTTATAGGAAGAATATGGCAGTGCCCATTGCCCTGCACTCCCCATTACTGAGAATGATGATTATTGCAATTGTTATAAAAGTTTGTACTCACGGAGGAAAAGTAGTATGGGGACCTAGTATATTACTAGTAGATGTTGAACATTTTAAGAATATTTATTGGCCGTTTGAGTTTATGTGTGCATTTATTTCCTCTGTTCAGCTTTTTTCGGAGATACACATATTTTTCTTATTCATTTTTAAGAGGTTTTGTTTCCAGTGTTTAAGGGATACTATGATATACTCCCAAACACACAGACACACAAACATATGCTTCTACTGTATTTTCTAGTTTATGATTTGCCATTGTTCCTGTAAAATATACTTTCAAATCAGGCCTAAAATTTTGTCTAATTGGGTTTGTCATTTTTTTTCTTTTTCCTTTTTCTGTTTGTGTTGATATTTAGAATGCTGTTTTGTTTCCTGAGATCTGTTGATATTAACTGTATTTTCTTCTGATGTGTGTATTGCTTTTAATATTTAAATGATTTCAATCTCACTTTCGTTTTTATCTCATATATAGATTCCCGCCCCCCCCCAATTTTCTCTACTTTTATCATTCAAGGGTTACTTTTTACATTTGCATTTAAGTTTCATTACCTGTTCACAATGCTCAGACACACAGCCCTACACTTAACTTTATCATTTCTCTGGGACAGTCTCCTGGGTCAGCACCTCCCAATCTTGAATTATTCAACTTAACCATTTAACCAGAACACATCTTTGAAAAATTACCCTTTTGGAATGTTAGTGCATTTTATCCCTACCAACATGGCCGCACATGGCACCACTTCACCAGGAGTGAAGCACATCACTCCTGGTCATTTCCCACAAAATCTGTAGACATCTATGGATTGTTTTTTGGCAACTGTGTTATAAAGGAATCTGAGACTCATTTTGATTTTTAAAATTTGTCTGTTTATCCACTGGCAACTTTTTCCCTACCTCAATTACCTCAATGTAATTAACGACCCAGAGGGATGGTATGGGGAGGGAGGAGGGAGGAGGGTTCAGGATGGGGAACACATGTATACCTGTGGCGGATTCATTTTGATATTTGGCAAAACTAATACAATTATGTAAAGTTTAAAAATAAAATAAAATTAGAAAAAAAAAGATAAATGCAAAAAAAAAATTTATAATTTAAAAGTTTCAGGATGTCTATGGATACATACTTGTTTTCCCTCCATTAAATTAATAATCTGTTATCCTTTTCTGATCTCTTTTTTGATCTTGATAGACCATATTTAGCTCAGCAAAATTAGCTTCAATTCACTCTTCCACATATCAGTCCATCCGTCCATCCATCCACCTACCCATCCATTCAACATTCCATCCATCCATTAGTTCAACCATATTTACTGTGCACCTGTTACGTTCTAGGGGCTGGAGATACCCTAGGCCAGGGTTTGTCAAACTCAGTACTGTGAACACTTAGGACTGGACAATTCTTTGTGGGTAGGAGCTGTCCTGTGGATTTTAGGCTGTTTGGCAGCTTTTCTGTCCCCCACCAAGTGGATGCCAGTAACATCCCTTCTCTCCCCAAGTGGTGTTCACCAAAAATATGTCCAGAAGTTGCCTGAGGTCCATTTGGGTGCAAAACTGTGTCTGATTAGGAAAAGTGCACAGGTGAATAAAACAGAAGACCTGCCTGCCCTCCTGGGTGATTGAGAAGAGACAGGAGATAAGCAATAACACTAATCCACTGTAAGTTCTCTGAGAGCAGTGCCATGTGGAGACTCAGAGCTGAGCCTGGCAGCAAGATGTCTGTGAGCAAGGGCTAAGGCTCTGAGGGAGCCAGGAGGAAGTGAGGTCATGGGTCAGGGCACAGCTGTGCTGAGCCCCGGAAGGTAGGGCTGGGTGAGCCCCAAGAGGGGAAGTGCCACCACAGATGGGGGGAGGGCGGGAGGTGGTCCCCAAGGAACCAGAAATCTCCTAAGGGTGGCGTGTGGGCTGGGCCAGGGCTGTGGATTTCCTTTAGAAAAGAAAGGAAGTCCCTAAAGGCTTTGGGTCAGGAGAGTGGCACTTAGTTCCTTGATTACTGTTTTATTGTTTCTTTTTTTACCTTTTCCTATTTCTTTTTTTTTTTTTAGATTTTATTTTAAATTTTATTTTATTTTTAAACTTTACAAAATTGTATTAGTTTTGCCAAATATCAACATGAATCCTCCACAGGTTCCTATTATATTGGGGATGGATTTTCTGCCTCGGTTTTCCTGTTTATGTATGCATTAATACTTTTAGATCCTTATCCCAAGGTTTAGGATAATTTTGTACACTCATGTTATACTTGCTTATTCAGCTTCTGAATATTGAATTGAACAGTCCTTGCCCTTGTTTCATTTTGAAATTCAGCAACCATGTCGTCTCGTTTCTGCTGGCCTTTTCTGACCTGAGATAGCGTCATCTCTATGACTCTCTGTATGGTTTCCTATACATCACAGGGCCTTGAAGGATGTGGATTATAGGATTCAGAATTTGTGACATTTCCTTGTGTTTCTCTTAAAGAAACTTTACAGAGATCCCTGTATCAATTTCTCCATTTTGGCCCTTATTTCAAAGATTTTTAAAAACATTTCTTTCTTTATTTTTGTTCTAATTTTAATTTTTTTATTTAGCCATGCCACAAGGCATGTGGGATCTTACTTATCCAACCAGGGATCAAGCTTGTGCCCCCTGCATTGGAAGCACAGAGTCTTAACCACTGGATCACCAGGGAAGTATCTCATAGCTGTTTTTAAGGATAAGTCTAGATTATACTTTTAAAGAAAAAAGTCTATGCCTTTCAAACAAGGACTCAGGTTTTTTCCAGTTTCTTTATTGATAGAAAAAAGTTTAAATTTATGGTATATATAATTTTCAGTTTGGAATCTTCATTTCTGTGTGGCATCTTTGTGGCTCTGGTGTGGCATAGCAGTATGGTAGGGACATAGCTGTTTCTAGATACATCTGTCAGAATGTCTTGTGGGCAACTCCCCTGCAGCCCTGGTCGATCACTCTCGGATGTGTTCTTGGGTCCAGGTATGCTGTCCAGACCCTCCCTTCCAGCTCTGGCCTCTCTTTCTTTCTTCCTGCAGAGCTGTTTTCTCCTTTCTTTGACTCTGCGCCATCTGCACCATGCATCAAATTTATTTATACACTTATTTTTAAAAATTTTTATTGGAATATAGCTGATTTATAATATTGTGTTAGTTCCAGGTATACAGCACATGATTCATACACATACATTTATTCATTCTTTTTCACGTTCTTTTCTCATAAAGGTTATTACAAAATACTGAATAGAGAGTTCCTTATGAAATACAGTAAGTCCTTGTTTATCTGTTTTATATATAGTAGTGTATGTATTTGGAGAAGGCAATGGCACCCCACTCCAGTACTCTTGCCTGGAAAATCCCATGGACGGAGGAGCCTGGTAGGCTGCAGTCCATGGGGTCACAAAGAATCGGACACGACTGAGCGACTTCATTTTCACGTTTCACTTTCATGCATTGGAAAAGGAAATGGCAACCAACTCCAGGGTTCTTGCCTGGAGAATCCCAGGGATGGGGGAGCCTGGTAGGCTGCTGTCTATGGGGTCACACAGAGTTGGACACGACTGAAGTGCCTTAGCAGTAGCAGTGTATGTATGTAAATCTCAAGCTCCTAATATATCACTCCTTCCAAGGTTTCCCCTTTGGTAACCGTAAGTTTGTTTCTAAAATCTGTGAGACTGTTTCTGTTTTATAAATAAGTTCATTTATATCATTTAAAATATTAGATTTTACATATGAGTGATCATATATTTGTCTTTGTCAGTCTGACTTACTTCACTTGGTATCATAACATCTAGGTTCATCCATGCTGTTGCAAATGGCATTATTTTGTTCTTTTCATGACTGAGTGTTAATACTATTCCACTGTATGTGTGCACCACATCTTCTTTGTCCACTCCTCTGTCAATGACATTTAGGCTGTTCACATGTCTTGGCTATCGTGAGTAGTGCTGCCATGGGCTCCTGTCTCACCTTCCTGACTTCTAGCATCTAGAAGTGTTTTCTCTCTTTTTTATGCTATTATTTCAATGGTTATCTGAAACGGTGAGAATTAGACTTGTGCTTACTCTGCTTCTTTACCTAGAAGTGTCTTGATCATTACCCATCTGTTCATTTCAGTGGGCAGAACATTTTACAGAAGCGGTGAAGCCACATATCCTGCAGTATGAAGTCACGTGGGCCTTAGGAAGCACAGGGATGTAGCTAGTGGAGGTGATGGAATTCCAGCTGAGCTATTTAAAATCCTGAAACATGATGCTCTTAAAGTGCTGCACTCAATATGCCAGCAAATCTGGAAAACTCGGCAGTGGCCACAGGACTGGAAATGGTCAGTTTTCATTCCAATCCCAAAGAAGGGCAATGACAAAGAATATTCAAACTACTGTACAATTGTGCTCACTTCACATGCTCGCAAGGGTCATCCCCTTGCTTCAAATCCTTCAAGCAAGACTTCAACAGTATGTGAACTTCCAGAGGTACAAGTTGGTTGTAGAAAAGGCAGAGAAAGCAGAGATCAAATTGCTAACATCTGTTGTATCATAGAACAAGCAAGTAAGGCAATTCCAGAAAAACATCTACTTATTATTCATTGGCTACAAGAAAGCCTCTAATTATGTGGATCACAAAAAACTGGAAAATTCTGAAAGAGATGGGAATACCAGACCACCTTACCTGTCTCCTGAGAAACTTGTTTGTGGATCAAGAAGTAACAGTTAGAACTGGACATAGAACATTGGACTGATTCAAAATTGGGAAAAAAGTATGTCAAAAGAGTATGTATATTGTCACCCTGCTTATTTAAGTTCTGTGCAGAATACATCATGTGAAATATTGGACTGGATGAATTACAACCTGGAATCAAGATTGCCAGGAGAAATATGAACAACCTCAGATATGTAGACGATACCACTCTAATGGCAGAAAGAAAAGAGGAACTAAAGAGCCTCTTGATGAGGGTGAAAGAGGGGAGTGAAAAAGATGGCTTTAAAGTCAATGTAAAAAACTAAGATCATGGCATCTGGTTCCATGACTTCATGGCAAGTAGATAGGGAAAAAGTGTAAACTGTGACAGATTTCATTTTCTTGGGCTCTAAAATCACTGAAGAGTGTGACTTCAGTCACAAATTAAAAGACCCTTGCTCCTTGGAAGAAAAGCTATGACAAATGTAAATGTTGTACTAAAAAGCAGAGACGTCACTTTGCCAACAAATGTCCATATAGTGAAAGCTATGATTTTTCCAGTAGTCACATACATGCATGTATGGATATGAGAGTTGGACCACTGACAGCTGAAGAATTGATGCTTTTGAATTGTGGTGTTGGAAAAGACTCTTGAGAGTCCCTTGGACAACAAGGAGATCAAACAAGTGACTCCTAAAGGAAATCAACCTTGAATGTTCATTGGAAGGACTGATGCTGAGCTAAAGCTTCAGTACTTTGGCCAACTGATGCAAAGAGCTGAGTCATTGGAAAAGACCCTGATGCTGGGAAAGATTGAAGACAGGAGGAGAAGGGGACGACAGAGGATGAGATAGTTGGATGGCATCACTGACTCAATGGACATGAGTTTGAGCAAGCTCCAGGAGATGGTGAAGGACAGGGAAGCCTGATGTGCTATAGTACAAGAGGTCACAGAGTCAGACAGGATTTAGCAACTGAACAAGTGGAACTCTGTCCAGGTAGTTGAATGTGTCATTTAGCACAGTTGAAATGATATTGCTTATATGTGGACTCTAAAAAAGAAAAATGACACGAAGGATCTTATTCACAAAATAGAAAGAGACTCACAGACACAGAAAACAAATTCATGGTTACCAGAGGAAAAGGGAGGGAGGAGATATTAATTAAGACTTTGAAATTAACACACACACTACTATATACAAAATAGATAAACAACAAGGACCTACTGTAGAGCACAGGTAACTATACTAAATATTTGTAATAACCTATAACGGAAAAGAATTTTAAGCTTATATATATATGTACCTGTGTGTGTTATCTATACTTATATATATATATCTGAATCACTTTCCTGTATACCTGAAACTAACAATATTGTAAATATTGTAATGATGTAATCAACTATACATTAATTTAAAAAAAAAATGCAAAGGAACAATTCATTGAGCAGATTGGTTGCCAAGCTGCAAATCTCAAAAAAAAAAAGAAAAAGAAAAAGGGGAGCTCGTTCCATGCTGGAAACGAGCTCCCCTTTTCAGTACAGAGGATGAAACAAAGGATGGTGGTCATTACTGTTTGCCCAGGACTGAAGGGCCTTTGCTCACTGCGGGCTGTTAGACTGGCAGAGTCCTACGTGGTCAACATTTCAAGTCATTCATTTCCTTATTCTCCATTATTGTGCTGTTGTGAGCTCTGTATATTTCTTACAGGTTTTCCTCCTTACAATGAAAATAGATTTTACTTATGGTTATAAATAATATTTAAAAAAATTAAATAGTAGAAGAAAGGTAAAACAATCTTTATCCAGAGATAGACATTTTCTAAAGTTCTTTTCAGATATTTACCAAAAAATGTTCTCCCAAAGCTATCTTAACATGCTTCTGCACAGCATCTGAGCCCCAAGTTGTTAAGATGAAGGCTTCAAACCTCATGAACCCTTAGCCAGCTCCCATGTCTGAGACCTCATAAGCAACATAATGGCATACCGAGAAAGGAATTAGGCCTGGATGGTTTTGGGGGACAGGTTGCTGGATCCCTAATGAGTGTTTAGCTTCTTCAAATGTTTTAGATATGGAAACTATCACTGCATTACTTTTCTCTGGAATATCTTTCCCCGTGCTGTTCACTTGTGATGCTGTCTTTGAGTTTAGTCATGCCAGAGAGAAACATTTGTCAAATACACAAAATTCATTTGCTCTTGTGCAGAATCTTGCTAGGGGAAAAACTGCTGTTAATGAATGTGAGGATTAGAAGGATAAAAAAATTGGGTACTTATGTCTTCAATCACATAAGAGGGAGAAATCAGGATTGTGATGAGTGTGAGTTTTATAACATATTAAGCCATTGATTTTAAAATATTATGTTCTGGGAGAAATGTATATAAACAGGAAGACATGCATAGCATACACGTTAATTTCCTGAGAAACAGACAGCTTTGTGTAATAATCAGAGACTGTGGTGGCTGGAGCTGAGCTCTGTGGTTTCCCGCTTCTGTCAGGAACAGACCTTGGCTTCCCATGGTGAACTCTCAAAGGCATATCAAGAAACTGTCCCAACAGAAGACTGTGAAATTCAGGAAGTCAGAATGGCAGAAAAGGAATCCTTGGACACTGCTTTTCCTTCTAAAATCATGGGCTTTTTTCCCTAATTAATTTAGGGCTTTCTTGTTACCAACCAAATATACAAAGCCCTCCTCCCCTGTCAGGACAGAGGGCATCCTGTAGGTGAGCAAATGTAAAGGATGTGAAATCAATTAGCACTAATTAACATCATCTTTCCATTTTAAGCCACCTGCCAGTTGAGCTGTTTAAAGGTCTGAGAACAGTGGATGAGCAACTTTTGGCATGGTTCTGGGAGGTAAATGGTCCAATTAGTGAGCCAACATTTGGCTGCCATGGTTAAGGATGCGCTGACCTTTCTGGCGTGATGATTTTCCACCTCCTTTTGACTTTGCAAAAACACTTTCCTTCCTAGTGCCTTAAGTCCTATGCCGAATGTCTGTTATATTTGATTCTCTTTGCAGGCTTACCCTTTGCTAAGTGAAGAGAGTCAAGAGATGTTGACCCTTTTTCACCCCAGAGGGTAAAGGTGAAAGAAGAGGGAGTGTGAGAAATTGTGGGAGCAAGAAAGCAGGAAGGAGTCAGCCTCCGTGAAATGTTACTGGAAATGCCAGGGATCTGGCATCTTCAGAAGAGCCTCTGCGTTAATTACAGTGAAAATGAAAATACGACAGATCTTGGATTTTTTCTCTCTATTATTTCTGTGATGCAGCTGTTTAATGACAATGATTGCTCATTAGTTGATGATAGCTTAATGAATTCAATAGATACTTTGCATCAAAATAGAAATGGAAGGATTGATTATCTGCTACATAAATGAATACTAATGATATACTATCTCAAGCAGACTTAAATCTAGAAACCTTTGTCTCCTAATTGTCAGGTCTGTTCTGCTTCATCCCTAAGAATCAGGCTGGGAAAATGAAGAGGTGAGCCTGCATGGTGCTCGACATAAGATGTGTGCAGGTCAGTCTGTCTGTCTTTCTTTTCTCAGTATGTATGTTCTCTGCTATCTGATATCTACTCACTTGAAGAAGAGAAACTTCTAAAGGTGGGGACTAGTTCTTGGGGCATCCCCTTGCTTCTTTTACTATTTTGTTTCTCCACATTACATAATCATCTCAGCACCTAATGAAAACCATGATACATCTGCCATAAAGACACGTACACCCAAAATATTTGCACAAAATATCTGGGGATTCAAGGACTCCTAAAGCTCATCCATAGACCCCAGCATATAACACCTGGTTGCAGAGTAAGTCAGATTTCTAAAAGTGGATAGCAGATGCAGTGTCTGCTTGTTTCAGCTCAATTTTGACTGATGGGCATATGTTAGCTTTGGAATTGAAAAATTCATTCTTTGTTTTCTCCCCATATTGATAAAGCTAACAATACCCTCTGTATTCTACTAAAATCTGCATAGATCTCTGGGATATCCAGTCATTCTGAATAATGGCAATTTACTGTGTCAATTCACTGATTCCTAAATGTCCCCTTCCAAATGAAGTTACTGCAGAAACACATGTGCTGACAGCCTGCTGCAATTTCTAGAATTCTAAGGCTCTGTCATTAGGCTAAACTTCAGATGCTTCTAATTGGATATACAAATTCCCCTATTTATTTTTTTTTCATTTATGTAACTCTTAAATTGCTTTGAGCAGCTGTTCTGTGCCATTCTAATACTAAGTCCAGGGCATAGAGGAGCGACCATGGTCCTCACCATCCAGGAACTTAGCATCTATAATGAACACTGACTTGAGATTTGTTGAATCAAGAAATCAGCATTTTATTATGGGCGTATTGACCAATGTCTCACTCCAGCATTAGGAGAGATTCTTTACTTCATCATGATAGGTTGTCGACATCATTCTAATCTTAGAATACCTTGCTCCTAATAGCACTCTGATAATATGCGATGACTGATCAGAAACAAACCATTTACTCCACTGGCATATTTCAAAATAATGGTCAGTTTCTAAGATTTAATGCTATATTCTCACCAGAGTTGGTGTGTGAATAAAAGACAAAGACCTGGGTTTGAGGCTGATGCAGAACTCTTCCTTCAGAATAGAATTGATTTATTGAAAAGACAATCAGAAATGCCAACTTGCCAAAATATGCCCAGGTGTTATGAGGCATAGCTCTAGGTATTGATTGAAAGTAGAGAACTTCTGGGTTCCAAGCTGACATGGAAGATGCTTGGAAGGCATCACTCCCGACCTCACAACAAAAAGAAGGGTGGAACAAACTGAAAATCAACAACTCACTTTATATCCATAAAAGTGAGTTTTTGGATATAAAACTGATGCCCCCCAAACTGGAAAGATACGAAGATATGGAAAATCAAATAGAGAAGAAGTCCAGGAGCAGAGCCCCAAGCTAAAGCCAGAAGCTTCAACCTGTGATCCACATAGCACTGGAGGATCAGTGTGGTTGAGTTAGAAACTCCAGGAGACTCAGATTTGTAGGGTTCCCACTCTCATGAGTTTACCTCCAGAATTCCTTCCAGGTTCTCACAGTGAAGATCGGAAGAAAATACCCCAGAGTTTCAGGCAGGGGGAAAGAAAAGCAATCCTTGTGAAATACACCCTGACTTTCTGTTCTCTTAATAAGGCCTATTTTCATGGGAAACTATTTTACTAGGGCCCAGTTTACTTGGATTTTAGTCAAACCTAATCTATTTGGGGGGTGGTAAATACCTAATTCCAGCCTCATCTAGCCTTTATATGGGGGAAGGAAAATGCCCAATTCAGACTTATTATAAAGACTGAGACCTCATATAGGACTATATAATGGTTTCCTTCTCTCCACACCTTACTGTCACAGTAGGGATCTTGTACAATAATATAAGATTTTGGCTAAGAGGGTTTTTATGAGACAGCAAAAGAGACACTGATGTATAGAACAGTCTTTTGGACTCTGTGGGAGAGGGAGCAGGTGGGATGATTTGGGAGAATGGCATTGAAATACGTACAATATCATATATGGAACGAGTCGCCAGTCCTGGTTGGATGCAGGATACTGGATGCTTGAGGCTGGTGCACTGAGACGACCCAGAGGGATGGTATGGGGAGGGAGGAGGGAGGAGGGTTCAGGATGGGGAACACATGTATACCTGTGGCAGATTCATTTCGATATTTGGCGAAACCAATACAATATTGTAAAGTAGAATGGGGAACACATGTATACCTGTGATGGATTCATTTTGATGTTTGGCAAAACTAATACAATTATGTAAAGTTTAAAAATAAAATAAAATTAAAAAAATAAAATTAAATTAAAGTCTTCTCCAATGAAAAAAATAATAAAAAAAATAAAAATCATATGATCACATTAACAGATGAAGGAAAAAAATTACAAAAATCTAACATATATTCACAAAACCACTTCCTAGTAAACTAGGAATAGAGGAAACTTCCTGAATATAATAAAGAATATTTACAAAAAAATACCTGTAAGTTGATATTTTACCTTAGAGTGAAAAGCTAGATGCTTTTCCCCTAAGATCAAGAACAAGATAGGGATGTCTCCACTTACCACTCCTGTTCAACATCACAGTGGAAATCTTAGTTAATGCAATGAGACATGAAAAAAATTTAAAAGGGTACATATTGTAAAGGAAGAAATAAAACTATCTTTGTTAACAGATAGTTAAGATATAAAATATTAAAAACTAAAAAAAAATTACAAAACTATCCCCTTATGCAAGAAAATGACTAATTACACTTAAAATTAACAAAATACATTAAAAATTGAGGACCTAAAAATGTTAATTTTCAAACTCATTCTTTGTCGATCTATTTCAACCAAGTGTATTATTTCCTAAAAATCTGCAAAAGAGACATTGTTTCTTTTTTTTAAATTTTATTTTATTTTTAAACTTTACATAATTGTATTAGTTTTGCCAAATATCAAAATGAATCCGCCACAGGTATACATGTGTTCCCCATCCTGAACCCAATGCCACATACAGGCTGAAGGGAGGGTGTAGCCATATATGTAGGTTTAATTTCTTTTCAGTAAAGAGAGCCTGCTGTTAAATTCAGGAATGATCTTTTCTGAAACTCCCAATAAGCAGAAAGTAAAAGATGGACACATGTAATAGTGTAAAAAACTAATAGTCAAATAATTTTGGCATTCTTTAAGTTGCTTTTGATTGAATACAACAAAAACTTTATTGAATGTGTTTAAGGAAGAGAATGGAACTTATAGTGAAGTAGCACACCCTCAGAAAAACAGTTGAGACTTAGGAATGGAACTGAATACATCACTGGAAGCTTGAGATCCCCATGATACTCTATCCTAGCTCATTTCTACTTTATTTCTCTTATTCTGCAAACCTCCCTTGGGTTAGTCTCAGTTCATGTGTGGAAATACTGATTCTCCCACGTTCACCTCCTGAATTTGCATGCTATTGCTTTAGTCACATGCAGAAACCAATTAGCCATTTTCTGAATCTCAGTTGAATGGAATACCTGAGGAAATATAAGTACATACACATCAATAGTGCTTGACAAAAATATGCAGGAAGGAAGTTCAGTGAGATACCATTTCAGACCCCCTAGAATATTCAGTTCTGAAGACTGACAGTAATTAATGTTGGTGTGGGTGTCTGGCAGTGACAACTCCAACAGCGTGCTGATGGGAAAGTAGACGTGCCTCTGAAAACTGGTTCTGGGCAGCAGATACTTTCTTAACTCAGCAACTCCATACCTAAGTACTTGGTCACGAAAAATGGTACCATATGCCTACGTAAAAGTTTTCAAGAATGTTCATAGCAGCATTTATTTACTATATGGTATCCCCAAATTGTGAATAGTCTAGATTCCCACTGATAGTAGAATAAAGATCTGTAAGTTGTCCGTTCCTTGGAATATTAACAGAGCAATAGGCAGGAATGTCTACTAACACATACAATAACATCTGTGGACTTCAGAAATGTTAGGCTGAATGAAAGAAGCCAGATGTAAAGGGATCTGTGTTGCTTTATTTCTACTAAATCATAGAATAAATAAAACTAAACTGTGTTCATAAAAATCATAATGGCAGTGGTGGAGAACAGGGGATCCACTCAAAGAGAAATAAGGACATTTTTGAGGTGACAGAGTAGTTTTATACACTGACTTGTATCTTAGCTGCACATATTGTACATTTGTTAAACCCCATCGAACTGTAGGCTTAAGAGCTGTGCACTTTTTTACATGCAAATTATATTTCAATAAATTAAAGTCAGCAACATATTAGGTTGAACAATATGAAATTGTTTCTACAACCATTTTGGGTTACAAAATAGAAATTTGTGTATAGTCCAATCTGTTAGTAACTTTGACCTCTTCAAAAGATGTGAAAATCGTCTTTGAGCCTTTTCTGTGACTATGATAGAGGAGATAGGAGAACGACAAAGACGAGATCTAGAAAAATAATCAACTTCGTCTAGTCAAGGCTATGGTTTTTCCTGTGGTCAAGTATGGATATGAGAGTTGGACTGTAAAGAAGGCTGAGTGCTGAAGCATTGATGCTTTTGAACTGTGGTGTTGGAGAAGACTCTTGAGAGTCCCTTGGACTGCAAGGAGATCCAACCAGTCCATTCTGAAGGAGATCAGCCCTGGGATTTCTTTGGCAGGAATGATGCTGAAGCTGAAACTCCAGTACTTTGGCCACCTCATGCAAAGAGTTGACTTATTGGAAAAGACTCTGATGCTAGGAGGGACTGGGGACAAGAGGAGAAGGGGACAACAGAAGATGAGATGGCATCACTGACTCAATGGACATGAGTCTGAGTGAACTCTGGGAGTTGGTGATGGACAGGGAGGCCTGGCGTGCTGCGATTCATGGGGTCGCAAAGAGTCGGACACGACTGAGCGACTGATCTGATCTAAAGCAGCATATCTCAGGAATTCATTGTGGCAAAGCAGGGAAAGGGTATATGTTCTACTGTCCCCTTCCTAGTTGTGAGTTCACGTATACATGTGTGTGTGAGCTTGCATGCGTGTGTGTACATAAACATGCCTTTATGTGTACACACTGTGTATGTATGTGTATTGGCTAAGTTAGGAATGAACTTCTCATACCTGTCAAGACTGCCATACTACATGTGGAAGATTTCAAGCTGGGCTTTCCACAAGTTTCAAGACAGACTGCACAATTAACCTAAGTTAATTGTCTTTTTTTTTTGCATTGTACTTTGCTTAAGCAGTTTATGACATCCTTCTGAGCACCCAGAACTGGTTGCTCCATATAAAAATGATTTTTTGTTCTGAAAACTACAAAACTCAGTTTTGCTTAGAATATGATTTTCTACTGGCTAAGACCTATTTTAACACTATAAAACTGAAATCGATTTACTGTGAGTTTTCAACAAGTCCTTCTCAGAGTCCCAGGGACCCCACTGTTCAAATACACATGAGGAAAACATTGAGAGGAAGCTGTTGAAATGCTTTGGATTATTGGGAAACTGAAAATAGTAAATAGTTAATTGAGTAGAAAATAGGTTTGCAAGGTTTTATGAGCTGGAGATAAAAGTTGATAGGCTGGACTCTGGAATCATACATATGAGAATTTATACTGTTCAAACTCAACTCAATGGCCTGTAACTGCTGCGGGTCAGTTGTGAGTCTGGCAACGGGCCTTGGGAAGTTCTGCTGAGCACACTCTGTGAGATGATCACTGTGGACACTGTGTGGACAGACCCCTCCTCTTCCTTGTGATCGCCATCCATTCTTTGGTGAGTGAAAAAAAGCCCACAGTGGCATAAGCATGTAGCACTGTGACACTGTGTTACCCTACTGGGGTGTCTGCCAATTGTGAAGAAGCCTTATTCTGGGCAATAAATGAGATTTCTATTCTGGGAAGTGGTTGAATCTATCATTGCTTCTGATAAATTTGGCTTCACAAAACCTGCTGGTGTTTCCTCATGAAAATAAAACAAGAAACCAAATAATTATCTAAATAATAAAGACAGGGAGAAAAGAAGGGCTTCCCAGGTGGTACTAGTGGTATAGGGCCTGCCTGCCAATGCAGAAGACTTAAGAGACTGGGGTTAAGTCCCTGGGTAGGGAAGATCCCCTGGATAACAGAGTGGCTACCCACTCCAGTATTCTTGATGGAGAGTCCCATGGACAGAGGAGCCATGTGGGCTATAGTACACAAGGTCGCAAAGGGTAGGACATGACCGAAGTGACTGGGCACAGCTGACACAAGGAGAAAAGAAACAGAAATCAGTTTAAATGAAACACATCGATAATACCAATGACAATAACAATAGCTAATGATGATATAGCAATTCTGGAGGAGGGCGTGACAACCCACTCCAATACTTTTGCCTGGAGAATCCCCATGGGCAGAGGAGCCTGGCAGGCTACAATCCACAGGGTTGCAAAGAGTCAGACATAACTGAAGCAACTTAGCACACATATAGCAATTACAGTGTGCCACATATAGCAATTATAAAGTACTTATATCTAAGTACTTTAGATATGAAAACTCATTTAATCAGAATAGCCTGTGAGATTGGCATCCTCGGTTCACAGACAATAGAACAGAGTCACAGAGAATTTAAACAACTTGGCTGAAATAGGACAGCTAGTAAGTTGCAAAATTAGTAGCTGGACTTCGTGGCCTTGTAATCATTCTATAGTAATTTAGAATATCTATGTAGACCAGTTAGCTGGAGTTTGATTTGTATTCATGTATTAACATATGACCTGAAACATGTATACAGGTGTATGTGTATATTCACATAAGTCTACATACACATGAGCAGACATACGCATTCACATATAATTTCATAAGATGCAAAGTTTCACAAGAAAAAGCAAGAACTCCCTTTGGCATGAGATCTGAGACTGAATCCTTACCCTGTATTTGCCAGTCTGGAGACCTGAGGTGCAAGAATTCAACTCTGAACCTCAGTGTTTCTTATGTAGAATTTGGGTTTAATAATACTTTCCTTGAAGGAGTAAGGAAAGTATCTGGAACTTAAAATGCATTTTAAAAGCTGGCAACTTTGCTTATTTTGTTATTCATATCTTATATATAATTTGGGGGATGCTTGGCTTATTAGAATTGGGCCCTCCAATCAGCTTTTGTGCCCAAATTATCCTTCTTATTCTTTTAAATCTTTTTCCCTAGAAGACACATTTTCAGTGGTTTCTTAGATCTCAGAAATTAGAATACCTCTTCAACCTCCTGCTGTTACCTGCCTGAACTTCATTTATGAAGAATGAGGCCAGCAATGAAATTAACTCATTACCATGTTTTCTGAGGCTGTACACGTTTTCCTAAATCTTCCCGATATGAACTGGGTTGTCTCTGGGCCTGACTGTTCAAGAGTAGGGTGGGGGGCAGGAGGGACTGATATAATAAGATCTAGGCCAACCTCAAAACAGAAAACCTCACAGAAGCTTTTGTTCAATGACTTTTAGTTTCAACTCTGGATTCCAGAGTACACCGGGTCCCTAATAGTAGAATTAGTCCCATTTTCCTTGCGGATGTCATAAGCTGTAGCACTAACATTGTAGAACAAGGCAAAAGAAAACTACACACACACACACACACACACACACACACACACACACTACAACATCTCGTCTTCACCCACTATTCTGATCATTGTTTTGTTATTTTCAAATTAGAGAACGGATTTGATTTTCTGTTAAGTGTTTTTACGTAATGTTTTGACAGTCCTACAGCTGAAATAGGGCTGTGGCCTGGAAGGAGATTTGTCCTGTGAGTTGCCCCCAAATAACCCAATTTCTACTAAGCATTTCAGAACTAAGCCTCCTAATCACAGTTGTCTTCTTTGTGTTTATACTATTTTCATGGCATAAGTTTCATTAAACTGAATATAGGAAGGCATAAAAATAATCTTAAAAAGCCTCCCAGCCTTCCACAATTTCTCTTTGCTAGGTTAGTCCTTTCCTATATTTTCATGGCTTGATTATAATCCCATGTTAGATCGTTTATTATGGTCTACTGTGTATCAGTACTCCATCTAGTCATCTATCACTTATATATCATCTATTTTTTTTAACTACCCTGCGGTTGTTTTCAGGCTTGCAGTAGGAGTCATGCCTTGCCTTTTTTAAGGCCTCATGTACACCAGCATCATGCTTTATAAAAAAGTGGGACTTAAACATAGCAAAGTATCATTTCGTGTTCTTTGAAGACATCATTTCACCTGATTTTTCCACACCTGGTCTCTTGAATCAGAGGACCTTTTCATGCTGCAATGCAAAGGGAATGTCCAAATGATACGGGGAGGGAGGTGGGAGGGGGGTTCAGGATGGGGAACACATGTACACCCGTGGCGGATTCATGTTGATGTATGGCAAAACCAATACAATATTGTAAAGTAATTAGCCTCCAATTAAAATAAATAAATTTATATTAAAAAAAGGAAATCAGGAGCAAATGATGACTTGTGAAAATGCCAGTTGGACAGTGTGAAGGGAAACATAGCAATAAGATTCTAAAATACCATGGCGAGAATCATGAGAATAGTTATACTCAAAACACTGCAGGGAAAAAGGGCTATTGCTGGAACAAACAAGGCCAAAACATGTTGCGTTTATGCATTTTCACTGCCAATTGTGTTTGTTAAGCACATCTATCATTTTCTGTGCTCTTGAAGGCAGCATCCTGTCTGTAACAGTCAGCATTGCTACTCAGAGAAGGCTTTCCTTTGCGGAAACAGGCACTTTGCTGGGGTGGCTTTACATGCCATTTTTACAAGTGTGTCGATTTCAGATCATCGTTCATTGTCTCCGTGAGTCATCTGCATGTGAATCCCATGCGTAGTTGAGAAACTGGATATGGCAACTCCGTGTTAAGTTGCTTCAGTCCCGTCTGACTCTGTGCAACCTTATGGACTATAGCCTGCCAGGCTCCTCTGTCCATGGGATTCTCCAGGCAAGAGTACTGGAGAGGGTTGCCACGCCCTCCTCCAGGGGATCTTCCTGACACAGAGATGGAATCCGTGTCTCTTATGTCTCCTGCATTGGCAGGTGGGTTCTTTACCGCCAGCGCCACCTGGGCAGCCACTTATGGCAGCTATGAGTGTGCTAAGCACCAAAGCACTGTGTGCTCCCACAGTGAAGCATGTGGCTTCATTTTTTGTTGTTATAATGTAGCTTCCCTGGTGGCTCAGCTGGTAAAAAACCCACCTGGTGAAATGCAGGAGATTTAGGAGACACGGGTTCAGTCCCCAGGTCAGGAAGATCCCCTGGAGAAATGAATGGCAACCCACTCCAGTATTCTTGCTTGAAAAGTCCCATTGACAGAGGAGTCTGACAGGTCACAGTCCATGGCGTCTAAAAGAGTCGAACACAACTGACCATACAAGATCATTGTTATAATTATAGTTATGAGGATTCCAAGTGGGACTTTCTGAAGCAGGTGTGAAGGCATCTTCTCATTCATTTATTCATTCTTGTTGACAGTGGCCAATGGCTGGCAGAGTGCTTGTCTGCCATGTGCTAAGTAAATATTTGCACTAAATAATAAAATTTAAGCGTATGTGCTATACTTAATATTCCATGCCAAGAATACAAAGTCCTTACTTTCAAATAGGTTATTATTTAGGAAATAAAGAGATAGGCTTATTTTTAATTGCAAATGGAAGTGCTATCCAATGGGCACATAAACTCAAGGCAGAGACATCCTTGATTAGTTTTACATGCTATAGAGAAATAATCCATTGTGGGCAAGAAAGGACTTTTCATCAGATCGGAAAGCATGAGCAGAGTCACCACTGTGTGAAGGAGCAAGTGTTTCAGGGACAAGAAAGCTGCTCAGTCCGGTTATAGCATCATCCGTTTTGGCGAGAGTGTAGCCACAAGGAAGTATGTAATCCAGGAATGCATGCTGTTTCTGTTCCAGGTTAGGACCTTGTTCTGAAAGTGACAGGGATTCAGTGAAGCATAGCAGTATGGATATCTATTCCAAGATGCTTTCTCTCTGGATAGTGAAAACACGACCTGGGACTGAAGTATAGAAAAGGAAGTCTGAATGGGGCCCTCCGCCACTGGAGCAGGTGTGCCTGTGATGATGAAACACCAGACCAGTAGCCAGTGACTTCTGCTGAATGTCACAATGAGCTCAGATCTGCAAGAGATAATTCCAGGGTAATTTATTTATGTGCCCTAAATGTTTACTGTAAGATTTTCCCCAAATGCAAAAAAATTAAATGAATGATAAAAATCCAGGATGGAATGTAGGGGTGGGAGGGAGGTTGAAGAGGGAGCGTCATATATGACTGATTTGCCTTGTTGTACAGCAGAAACCAACACAGCATTGAAATTATCCTCTGATTAAAATAAATAAATTAATTAAAACAATAAATTAAAAAATTCACTAATCATTTAGATTTAACAATATTATTTTTGCTGCATTTGCTTTATTCTTGTTGTGTGTATATATTGTTTGGGCTGCCATTTATTTTTTATTATGTCTCATCTCTTTCCTATAAACTAGAATTAGGTCAAAAGACTGTATTACACTCAAATTAAACATTTTTGGCAAGGAAATTGTGTTATAAACTGCTTCAACTATATAACTGCTATAACTAAAACCTACTATAAACTGCATTTTATATTAATGAGAAAAGAAGTAGTGATAGGCTATCATTTGACTACATTCATTTATGTCTTTAGCATTTCTCAGATTTATGTACAAAGCTTAGCTTACACTTTTCCTAGTCAGACCTGGCTCCTTTCAGTGGGGAATTTTATCTGCAAACCAAGATCTGTGTGTGTGGGATATTCAGTAGGTGACATTGCTTTTAGGCCCATTCTGTGATTAGTTAAAAATACATATATAACATAAAAATAATGTATTTATATTCCTAATTTAAATTTAACACACAGTTTATTTTTGTAGAATTTCCTTGTTTTGATATCTCTTGTCTGCAGTGAAATACTTAGGTTCTTAACAAATTGGTATTTTTATGTATTTACTTTTCCTGAAAATATACATGCTAAAAATATCATAGTACTGTTGCTATCAGTGAAATCATTCAATGAGGTTTTAAGTTTTATTTGTAGTTCTCTTTGTCTGTTGAATGTATCCCACTAAGAATGTAAGAATGTCAAAGTCAGAACATTGTATTACAAAACATCTTGAAATAATTATTTCTTATGTAATTATGTTACCAATTTGACCTATATAGACTCGATGTTATGTTTTGGTTTTGTTTGTTTTTCAATGGTATTTTCCTTTTTGATTTTATTTGATTATGTAGAATATTCACTCCATTTAAAAATTAAAAATATAAAAATGGTATATTCAGAGAAGTCTTTTCATCATTTACCTTCTGACTCCCATTATTATTGTCTTCTTTATCCACACAGAACTTAATTTTTGCAAAAATAAATAGGTATATTTGTATTTTTCTTTCTATTATGACACATAAAGAATTAATCACTGTTTTGCACCTGGCTTTTTCACTTAAAAAATTATATCCTTGTTCACACAAAGCTTCATAGTTGTGAGTTTTAAAATCAAGCTCTATGGAGAAGGAAATGGTAACCCACTCCAATATTCTTGCCTGGAAAAGTCCATGGACAGAGGAGCCTGGCGGGCTGCAGTCCATGGAGTTACATGACTGAGCATGTGTGCATGAGGGTGGAGGGTGATGGATTGGTAGCAATAAACTGGTAGAACTAAAAATAAATAAATAAATAAATAAATGAAAATAAAATAAAATAAAGCTCTATTCCTAGAGGAAAATTTTTGGGTCAAAGTGTTTATGAGTATGTGATGTGTTTGTGTGTGTGCATATGTGATTTTCAGAGATATTGCCAAAATATCCTCTATAAGGTTTATTCCACTTTGCAATACATGGCTGTGCCTGTTTAACCACACCCTGACGATGAGTTTTGTACAACTTCTGAAAGTTTTCCTGATCTGACAGATGTTAACATGTTCTAAGTGTCATTTAGATTTTTATTTCCCTAATTATGAGTTATTATGGCATCTTTTGAACTTGTTTCCTCTTTTGCATTGAAGTACAGCTGATGCACCATACATATGTTACAGATATACAACACAGTGATTCCCAATTTTTAAAGGTTATACTCCATTTATGATTATTGTAAAATATTTGCTAAATCTCCTGTGTTGTGCAGTATATCACTGTGGCTCAATTTTTACCTAATTGTTTGTACCTCTTACTCTCTCAACCTTATATTTTCCCTTCTCCCTTCACTCTCCCTACAGGGAGCCAATGATTTGTTCTCATTATTTTTGAGTCTGCTTCTTTTTTGTTATGTTCATTAGTTTGTTGTATTTTTTAGATTCCACGTTGTAAGTGATATCACACAGTGTTTGTCTTGCTCTGACTTCTTTCACTTGGCATAATGCCCTGAGTCATCTTTTTCATGTTGCTTCCAATGGCGTTTTTCCATCCTTTTTTATGGTTGAGCAGCATATGTATATACACCACATCTTCTTTATCCGTTCATCTGTTGATGGACACTTAGGTTGCCTCCATGAACACTGGGGCACATGTATCTTTCTGAATCTGTGTTTTTATTTCTCCTGGATATACACTCAGGAGTGGAATTGCTGAGTCATACAGTAGTTCCATCTTTGCTGCTGCTAAGTCACTTCAGTCGTGTCCGACTCTGTGCGACCCCATAGACGGCAGCCCACCAGGCTCCCCTGTCCCTGGGATTCTCCAGGCAAGAACACTAGAGTGGGTTGCCATTTCCTTCTCCAAAGTTCCATCTTTAGCATTTTGAGAAACCTCCATACTTTTTTCATAGTGGCAGCTTGTTTCCTCTTGATGAATTTCTGATTATTTACCTACCCTGAGTGAGAGATGAAGACATTTAGCAGAATGTTGTGAAAAAAAAAAATGTGATTAGAGGTTTAAAAATCTCACGGTTCTGAGGACATAAAATTGGGTTTCAGGGCTACCCAGGAAGAGGGGCCTCGCACATACCCCAAACTATCTCCTGACCCCTGCTTTCAGAGCAGGGGTGAAGTAGAAGTAGGCTGAGATTTTCAAAATCTGAAAACTGATATTAGGTCAAGAGACTCCTTGATAGGATCAAAGTGACCTGCCCTAACTCCAGCTGCCTGCCAAGGGAATAGAGACAACGCTCTGTGGGAGAAGAGGACATCACCCAAAACTACAGCAACTTTATGCACAGTGTCTGAGTATTAACATGAAAAATCTAGAAACAGGACCAGAAGAAAGATTCTGTAATAGAATCAAACCCACCGGTCAGTTCAGTTCAGTCGCTCAGTTGTGTCCTACTCTTTGGGACCCCAAGGACAGCAGCCCACCAGGCTCCTCTGTCCACTGAATTCTCTAAACAAGAACACTGGAGTGGGTTGCCATTGCCTTCTCCATCTCTGGCCATGGCAAAATTAGAGATGCCTTACTTTTTATCCCACTTATATAATCCATTATTTCTTATGCCTGAATTACCACTTAAACGATTAAAGGCAGATATTTGACAATTTCACTTATTACACACTGTTCATTTTGTAAAAATATTTCCTTGAAACAAAGTGTGACTCATGGCCTAGCTGTTGAATAGAGGAAGGTCAGAGGGTAACAAGGAATCTTGCAGGAAAATTCATCAGTTAATATTCTAAAATTGTATTGACACGTTTTTCCCCATGTTTACACATGAAGAGGATGAAGAGGGCAAGCTTACCAAATTATCTGTCAGGCAACCAGAGACCTGGAATAATTTAAAAAATCATTATTTTCAAATTATCTTATCTTACCAAATTATCTGTCAGGCAGTCAGAGTCCTGGGACAGATTGGAGAGAAATTTATTTTAAAATTTTCACTTCAGAATGTATGTGGATGGGGGAAAAGATACTCCTGACTTGAATAAAAAGCTAATATCAATAGAAGGGGCTTCCCTGGTGGCTCAAATGGTAAAGAATCTGCCTATAATGCGTGAGACTCAAGTTCGATCACTGAGCCGGGAAGATCCCCCAGAGAAGGGAATGGCAATCCACTTCAGTATTCTTGCCTGAAGAATTCCGTTGACAGAGGAGCCTGGCAGGCTAACACATGTATCAATAGAAAGCCAGATTGTAAAAAATGCATAAAAACGAATTCAATCAAATTGCCTTTTCAGAATCAAAATGGAGGGGTGAGGAACTGTGTAAGTTGATAATTATGTTGCTATGGTTACCTTTCCTGACTAGAACAATGCTATTGAATTGCTGGTTATTTTACCTTGACTTCAGGTAACATTTAATTTATTGGAGAAAGGCACTTGATTTGCATCCAGATATTTTAAAAGTCATTATTTTCATGGCATTTTGGTGTAAGTATACAAATCAAAATTGGAAACTAGTTGTTTACAGTTAACAGATGTCTTAAAAGTAAGTGTATATTACATTTCAAGAAAATGATGCTGGATGGTTTAGGCTTCTGTCTGAGGGAGATTACCATGGGGGCAGTAATGGACAGAATTAGCACCGTGTCATGTCACCATTGCCCTTGAAACGTGCATCAAGATCAAGTTAATTACAATCCTTGAGACCTAGTCTTCTAATTTGCATAGCATGGATAACAATCTTCATAACATGTAGAAAGATATGCAGTAATCGGGGAATCTCTTTCCGTTATTCTAGACTGCCATTTCTGTGGTTACAGCTACTGAACTTACATCCATATAAAACAGAAGAAAATCACTAGGATCCATTCATTTGCAAACCTAGTACTAATGATTAAATAGTTACACAATGTTGGTTGAAACATCCAAAAGGAAAAAAGGTATTCTAAGTTGTTATTAAATTTATGTGGCTGATAGCATGATGGAAAAATCTTGCTTTCCCCCATCAATTGACTACCATCATAATACCAATTAAATACACATGTATTGAGCTTTACTTTGTTTATGGCCTATGGCAAACGCTGAAGGAACAGAGTTTGATATTCTGTGGTACTTTCCTTCAAGGGATATTGTGCCAAGTAGGGAACATTAAGAGAACATGAGCAGTGCCACGCCAAGTCATGTTGGAGCCAGAGGTGAAATAAAATTCAGTAGTATATATAAAACACTTATATTTCATTTATGATGATGATGAATTTTATGTGAAAACTTGATTGGGCACAGGGTGCCCAGATAGTTGATCAAGCATTATTCTATGTGTTTCTATGAGGGTGTTTTTTGATGACATTAACATTTAAATCGTTAGATTGAGTAAAACAGATTGCCCTCCCTAATGTGGGTGGGCCTCGTCCAATCCGTTGAAAGCCTGAATAAACAGAGCAGAAATAAACAAAACTGCCTTCGAAAATGGAACATCAGCTTTCTCCTGCCTGTGAACTGGAACTGAACATCCGTTCTCTCTGCTGTCAAGTCAGGGGACCTCTACACGTGAACTACAGCATCAGTGCTCTTGGCTCTTGGTCCTGTGAACTCAGACTGAAACTGTAACACCAGTGTTCCTAGATCTCCAGCCTGCAAACACTGGGACTTGTCAGCCCTCATAATTTTGTGAGCCAATTCCTTATAATAACTCTTATTCTCTTTCCATGTATATCCTGTTCATTCTGTTTCTCTGGAGAACACTGAGTCATTATAATTTTGGATTAATATTGATTAATCCAAATATTATATATAATAATATATCAATATTAATATTGATTTTCAAAAATAGTAAACGATCATATATCTTGATTACTGAGTTTTTAGTGCTGAAGATGAGTTCTTTTCTTGCCTCACCCTGGTGCTGGCCCTGCACATGAGATATGAAAGTTCACCTCCCCGTCACATTGCCTCTTCGGAATCTTAGAAGCTCTCCTTGCCTTCTCCCTGCATTTAACTCCTTAACATTCCTCACACTGCAGGTATGGAATCACCTTTTCTTTCTTTCCTCATTGCCAATGTTTCTAAGTCTCACTCAAATCATTGCAAATGTTTACTCTTTAGTTTATTTTCCTCTGGGCACATAAAGCTTCAATCCATCTTTCTAAAATAATATTCTGATTGCATCAATATTCTTTAATGCTTCCTCTACTCACCATTTCCAATATTCTTAACACATACAGAAATTATGTTTCTAACTTCATTTTACGTCTTTTGTTCTTCATAATAGCTCAGTTGGCTTCAGGTCACTTGCCAAAACCTAACAGGTAACATTCTTTAACTGTCAGCTCTTACACAGGCTCACCCACTGGATATTAACACATCCTACTTACTTTCGCCATCCTACCTAATGTTATTACATATTGTGTTTTTACTCCCTTTGCTTTAGAAATCTTAACCTCTATGCCCTATGTTCTCATAGGAATTATTATTATCTTAAAAATAAGTACTTCTCCCTTTAACATTTTAACTATATACTTAGAAATTCATCTCCCACATTAAACTGCTGGAAAATAAAGCGCTTCCCGTATGTATGAGTCTTTACACCTATTTGAGTATTGAGCCTTGTGGAGACTGGTTGTTGACTAAATGACCACTCCAGAGGAATAGATTATAAGTGTCATGAAAGAGATATGGCCATAAGAGTTTCTGATCATGCAAGATATAAATCAGGGCAAAACCTCCAGAAATTAGAAATCTTCAGGGGTATGGTGCCTGAAATTTGGCGTGTCTGGTGCTAAATTGTGGGTATACATTGGAGGTTCTATAGCCATGCATTTTATATAGTGTTATAATAAGAAATGACTCACATTATTTTGTACGTAGTAAATTCATATATTCAAATGTTTGTTTAAAGTGAAGGATATAAAAAGCAATATTTAAAAGAATGAGAAACTTGGGAAACTTTTATCCAATTGGCATGGAATTCTAACTCTTTAATTTCACATTTACTGCACTTTGTTGCAAGAAATTGAAATCTCTGAAGCTCTAGACATGTAAATACTGGATTTAGGATTATTATTAAAGAGTGACATCACTTATCTCCCATCTATTCCAGTTTTGCACCTGACTCAATCTTATTGCCCTGAAATATTTGCATACTCTCACTGCTTCCAGCTGGCTCCTCACTCCTGTCTGTGCTTAGTTTGCTTTCTAAATTCTTGTCTTAGAATCTGAATATGAATAAGTTCTCCTTTGTAACTCCTCCCCTATTGTGGCTCTATCTTCCACAGGGATACTCTGGGATTATATCTTTCTCTGTGATGCTAAATTTTAGCCAAGATAAAGATAATGACCCTGGCTTTTGTCATCTGGCTTTTGTTTGGCCAGGGAGAAAGAAATTTTCCTCTACCCTTCTAGGTTCTTCTGGCTGGTCTAAGAATTAAATTGGCACAAGGCAGATTAACATGGGAAAAATCAATAAAAGTATAATAATATGCATACATGAGAGAGTGCAGGGAAAACTGAGTCACTCGCCAAAATCGCTGAAATCCTCACTTTATACTTAGCTTGAAAATAAAGGAGTTAGGTTGAGGGGTAGTTGTTTGGGACTTCAAAGTGGAGGAAGAAAATTCACAAGGAGATGGAAAGCATATGTTTGGTAAAAAATTTTTGCCAGGCCAGGCAGAGACAACGGGACACAGAGAATAATACTTAAAAAACAGACTTTGCTAGGTTGCCCCCGTCCACACACTAGTTCATACTAATGATTATTCCTCTCTTCTTGGATCAGGTCCTCTTACCTTCATTCTTTTGGCAGATGTGTGTGTATGTTCAGTCATGTTGGACTCTTTGCGACCCCGCAGACTGTAGCCTACCAGGCTCTTCTGTCCATGCTATCCTCCAGGCAAGAATACTGGAGTGGGTTGCCATTTCCTCTTCCAGGGGATCTTCCCAACCAGGAATCGAACTTGTGTCCCTTACTTCTCCTGCAATGGCAGGTGGATTCTTTCCCTCTAGCACCACCTGGGAGCCCCTAGGCAGATGGCCGTAGGTCATAGATTCTTCCTGAGTCTTTTCAGTCTTTGTTGTTTTGGGCTCGAAATAATTCACTTGCCATAGAAACCTTGTGAGGTGGCAGATTTTGCATCCCCTACAGTTTTAAGTTTAATCTTGTTTGTAAATCCTAGATAGCCATTGAGTAATTGACTCACAGATTCCAATAAATCCCCTGTATATTTCCAAACTGGATGCCTTTCATTTGAAAGCTCCAATTCGTCCCCTACTGAAAATTTATATACTGTACCTGTCATTTCTTGAAAAAGTAAAAACTCATCCAGTTTCTCCACTAAGAATTTCAATTAGTGAAACTATTTGAAAATATTGATTTCTTGACCTTTTGGAACTCCAGCATCTGTGATTGTGAAAACTCTATAGGCAACAGGATGTATTCTCTTAACGTATGCACTTTTTTTTTTGGTTGTGCTGAGTCTTTGTTGCTGTACAAAGACTTTCTCTGGTTGTGGCAAGCAGCAGGATGCTCTTCGTTGCAGCGCATGGGGCTTTCATCATGGTGCTGCTCTTGTGGAGCACAGGCTTGAGGCACACAGGCTTCAGTAGTGGTGGTGCACGGGCTTAGGTACTCTGAGGCATGTGAGATCTTCCCAGACCAGGGATCAAACCCATGTCCCCTGAGTTGGTAGGTGGATTCCTATTCATTGCACCACCAGGGAAGTCCCAAGTATGCACTTTTATAAGTCTCTCAAATATATATTTTTTAATTCCACTCATACTAAATGGGAAAAGTCATTTATTTTACACCTATAAATTCACACTTTAAAATAGTAATTTTTGTTTGTATAGCTCTTAGTATTTTTTTAATAGTAAGCAAGTCATAAACATTATCCCCAAATTACAAATGAGATTAAGAGTCTTACAGCTCAGATCACACAGGAGATAAGAGACAGAACTGTAATTGCAGCAGTTCTATTATTCCACTGCAATATTGCTCATAAAATACTATTGTGTGATCATTTCCTTGAGGGAAACAGGAAATCTGAGATCAGAAAAAAGAATAATTAGAATCCTTGTCTTTCAATATTTGTTGACTGCAACTACTAAATCATCTTCCACCACAAATGTTGACCTTTTAAAAAGCAAACTGTAAATTTAGAAAGTCCTTTAAAAAAGTCTTATCATAGGATGCATCATATTGTTGATATAATCTTGCAAAAGGTGTTTGTGGGGTGAAGGACTAGGTTCTTTCCTGGAGGAGTCATGCGAACAGTTGATAAGATCCTTGTCTGCTCACAGGCTCCTTGCTGGAGTTTGAATTGATCTTCAAAAGGTGATCACTGCTCCATAAGACAATCACTTCACCTGTAGGATGCCTGGCCTTCAAATTCTGCCTTACAATAAATGAAAATGTCTTCCTTCCTGTACTTCCATATACCTGGTCTTTAAATATCTGAAGGCCTTGAGCCAATCCCATTCTACTTTAGGGCTTCCAAGTCCTGCCTGTCTCTCTTCTGGACACCAGCACACTGGTTCTCCTCTCTGGGAAGTCATGTGTGATATCAATAACACAGTATTTATCCCTGGAGGCAATCCTAAGGGAAGAGGTGAGTGCTCTATAATATTTGCTGACATGACTTGCCAATCTCTGCATCTCCAGACTCAGAAGTAATTCCCTCCCCCTGCTGGCATGATCTTCTCTAAACCACGGAGTCCTGAACCAATCATGACACTGTGGGTGTGTCCTGCTTATTACCTTTCTGCAAGTTTGACTCCAAGAATATTTATCAACTCCTTAATTGTTAACTCTTACGCAAACAAGGCATAAGAACTTTTGTACACAGAACTGTACAAAAAAGATCTTCATGACCCAGATGACCATGATGGTGTGTCTGGTGTGATAACTAGAGCCAGACATCTTGGAATGTGAAGTCAAGTGGGCCTTAGGAAGCATCACTACGAACAAAGCTAGTGGAGGTGATGGAATTCCAGTTGAGCTATTTCAAATTCTAAAAGATGATGCTGTGAAAGTGCTGCACTCAATATGCCAGCAAATTTGGAAAACTCAGCAGTGACCACAGGACTGGAAAAGGTCAGTTTTCATTCCAATCCCAAAGAAAGGCAATACCAAAGAATGTTCAAACTACTGCACAATTACACTCATTTCACATGCTAGTAAAGTAATGCTCAAAATTCTCCAAGACAGGCTTCAGCAATACGTGAACCACAAACTTCCAGATGTTCAAGCTGGTTTTAAAAAAGGCAGAGGAACCAGAGATCAAATTGCCAACATACACTAGATCATTGAAAAATCAAGAGAGTTCCAGAAAAACATCTATTTCTGCTTTATTGACTATGCCAAAGCCTTTGACTGTGTGGATCACAATAAACTGTGGAAAATTCTGGAAGAGATGGGAATACCAGACCACCTGATCTGCCTCTTGAGAAACCTATATGCAGGTCAGGAAGCAACAGTTAGAACTGGACATGGAACAACAGACTGATTCCAAATAGGGAAAGGAGTACGTCAAGGCTGTATATTGTCACCCTGCTTATTTAACTTCTATGCAGAGTACATCATGAAAAATGCTGGGCTGGAGGAAGCACAAGCTGGAATCAAGATTGCTGAGAGAGATATCAATAACCTCAGATATGCAGATGGCATCACCCTTATGGTAGAAAGTGAAGAGGAACTAAAGAGCCTCTTGTTGAAAGTGAAAGAGGAGAGTGAAAAAGTTGGCTTAAAGCTCAGCATTCAGAAAACGAAGATCATGGCATCTGGTCCCATCACTTCATGGCAAATAGATGGGGAAAAAGTGGAAACAGTGGTTGACTTTATTTTTTTTGGGGGGGGTTCCAAAATCTCTGCCGATGGTGACTGTAGCCACGAAATAAAAAGACGCTTACTCCTTGGAAGGAAAGTTATGACCATCTTAGAGAGCTTATTAAAAAGCAGAGACATTACTTTGCTAACAAAGGTTTATCTAGTCAAAGCTGTGGTTTTTCCAGTAGTCATGTATGGTTATGAGAGTTGGACTATAAAGAAAGTTGAGTGCTTAAGAATTGATGCTTTTGAACTGTGGTGTTGGAGAAGACTCTTGAGACTCTCTTGGACTGCAAGGAGATCCAACCAGTCCATCCTAAAGGAAATCAGTCCTGAATATTCATTGGATGGACTGATGCTGAAGCTGAAACTCCAATACTTTGGCCACCTGATGTGAAGAGCTGACTCATTTGAAGAAATCCTGATGCTGGGAAAGATTGGGGGCAGGAGGAGAAGGGGACAACAGAGGATGAGATGGTTGGATGGAATCACCAACTCAATGGACATGAGTCTGAGTAAACTATGGGTATTGGTAATGGATAGGGAGGCCTGGCGTGCTACAGTCCATGGGGTTGCAAAGAGTTGGACATGACTGGGCAACTAAACTGAACTGAACTGAACTGATGCACACAAGAAAACCACTACCATCCCAAAGTGTTCAACAATAAATATTTTTCAAAATTAACATCATCCATGAATGTTTGCTGACAGCTTACAACTTGAGAGTTTCTGCTGAGAGAAACACACCAAAGCTTGCTGGGAAATCTAGCACTCAAAGGTTTAGTTGGGAAAAGTATCCCACAGTATCTCTGCCTCCAGGTTGTCCAATGCCTCGTCATAGATACAGCTAAGATTCTACAAGTTCTCACCTGTTTAATAGAATTAGATGTTTTCAATAATTGAAGGTTATAGCTATTAAATTCTAGACAGGGTTAGGAAAATTATCCAGGTCTGTGTTTCCTAAGGGTATGTGCGGTGTAATCGTTGCTCTATTCCTAAACATGTGATATCCACAGAGGTTAATGGAATATTTTCTTTGGAAAATTGAGGTTATAACTCTTGCCCCTTTAGAAGATTTGTTTTTTCACTCAAAATCACTGTAACTTATTGATTTGGTATACTAAAAATAATTTTTAAAGGGTTAGTCTAATGACTAAACAAATCATGTCAAAAATTTAATTTGAGTGAATATACAAGAAAAGTTTTACTATATATATATATATATCTCCAGGAGATACCATCATCCTTCTGGCTTCTCCAGACCATCTAAGGTAAGTAACTAAACCTCTGTGGGCTCTTTCTCGCATGTTCAGATCTTTACCATCTGTATGTTCAAAATTTTCATGTATTCATTTCAAGGTGAAACTTTTAAAAATGGAAATATAGTTGATTTACAATATTGTGTTAGTTTCATGTGTACAGCAAAATATAAATTTATATTAAAACAATATATACTCTTTTTCATGTTCTTGTCCATTATAGGTTATGACAAGATATTGAATATAGTCCCCTGTGCTATATATAAAGTCTGAGAAGGCAATGGCACCCCACTCCAGTACTCTTGCCTGGAAAATCCCATGGATGGAGGAGCCTGGTAGGCTGCAGTCCATGGGATCACTAAGAGTCGGACACAACTGAGCGACTTCACTTTCACTTTTCACTTTCATGCACTGGAGAAGGACATGGCAACCCACTCCAGTGTTCTTGCCTGGAAAATCCCAGGGATGGGGGAGCCTGGTGGGATGCCGTCTATGGGGTCGCACAGAGTTGGACATGACTGAAGCGACTTAGCAGCAGCAGTGCTATAAAGTAAGTCCCTGTTGTTTATTTCATATATAGTAGCGTGTATCTGTTAATGTCAAACTCTTAGTTTATTCCTTCTCCCACATTTCACCTTTGTTTTTCTTCAGTTGCTAAGTCGTGTCCAACTCTTTGTGACCCCATAGACTGCAGCATGTAAGGCTTCCCTGTCCTTCACTATCTCCTGGAGCTTGGGCAAACTCATGTCTATTGAGTCAATGATGCCATCCAACTATCTCATCCTATGTCACCCTCTTCTTCTTCAGCCCTCAACCTTTCCCATCAGCGGGGTCTTTTCCAATGAGTCAGCTGTTCATATCAGGTGACCACATAATGGAGCTTCAGCTTCAGCATCAGTCCTTCCAATGAGTATTCAGGACTGATTTCCTTTAGGATTGACTGACTTGATCTCTTTGCTGTTCAAGGGACTCTCAAGAGTCTTTTCCAGCACCACAATTCAAAAGCATCAAGAGTGGTTTTCTGAGGAGGCCTTACATTTAGCTGAGAAAAGAAGAGAAGCAAAAAGCAAAGGAGAAAAGCAAAGATATAAGCATCTGAATGCAGAGTTCCAAAGAAGAGCAAGGAGAGATAAGAAAGCCTTCCTCCGTGAACGATGCAAAGAAACAGAGGAAAACAACAGAATGGGAAAGACTAGAGATCTCTTCAAGAAAATTAGAGATACCAAGGGAACATTTCATGCAAAGATGGGCACAAGAAAGGACAGAAACTGTATGGGCCAAACAGAAGCAGAAGAGATTAAGAAGAGGTGGCAAGAATACATAGAACTGTACAAAAAAGATCTTAATGACCCAGATAACCATGATTGTGTGGTCACTCACCTAGAGCCAGACATCCTGGAGTGTGAAGTCAAGAGGGCCTTATGAAGCATTACTATTAACAAACATAGAGGAGGTGATGAAAATCCAGCTGAGCTATTTCAAATCCTAAAAGATGATACTGTCGAAGTGCTATACTAATATGCCAGCAAATTTGGAAAACTCAGCAGTGGCCACAGGACTGGAAAAGATCAGTTTTCTGTTTAACCCCAGAGAAAGAGAATGGCAAAGTTCAGAGTTCATACAGTTGTGCTCATTTCACATGTTTGCAAGGTAATACACAAGATCCTTGAAGTTAAGCTTCAACAGTACATGAGTAGAGAACTAAATGTATAAGTGGGATTTAGAAAAGGCAGAGGAATAAGAAATCAGATTGCCAACATTTGCTGGATCATGGAGAAAGCAAGGGAGTTCCAGAAAACATCTACCTCTGCTTCATTGACAGCACTAAAGCCTTTGACTGTGTGGATCACAACAACTGTGGAAAATTCTTCAAGAGGTGGGACTACCAGACCATCTTACCTGCCTCCTGAGAAACCTGTATGCAGGCCAAGAAGCAACAGATAGGATCAGACATGGGATAATGGACTGGTTCCAAATTGGGAAAGGAGTATGTCAAGGCTGTATATAGTCATCCTGCTTATTTAACTTCTATGCAGGGTACATCATGTGAAATGCCAGGCTGGATAAATCACAACAAGCTGGAATCAAGTTTGACAGGAGAAACATCAACAACCTCAGATCTTCAGATGATACCATTCTAACGGCAGAAAGTGAAGAGGAACTAAAGAACCTCTTGATGATGGTGAAAGAGGAGAGTGAAAAAGCTGGCTTAAAGCAACTTTCAAAAAACTAAGATTATGGCATCTGGTCACATCACTTTATGGCAAATAGATAGGGAAACAGTGGAAGCAGTGACAGACTTTATTTTCTTAGACTCCAAAATCACTGTGGACAGGGACCATGGCCATGAAATTAAAAGGTGCTTGCTTCTTGGATGAAAAGCTATGACAAAAGTAGACAGTATATTTAAAAGCAGAGACATCACTTTGCCAACAAAGGTCCATATAGTCAAAGCTATGGTTTTTCCAGTAGTCAGGTACAAATGTGAGAGCTGGCCCTTTCCCCTTGGGTAACCATAAATTTGTTTTCTTTATCTATGAGTCTGTCTCTGTCTTATAAGTTCATTTGTATCATCTTTTTTATTCTACATATATGTTATATCATGTAATATTTGTCTTTGTCTAACTTACTTCATTAGTGTGATAATCTCTAGTGAAGAAAGCTGAGCACTGAAGAATTGATGCTTTTGAACTGTGGTGTTGGAGAAGACTCTTGAGAGTCCCTCGACTGCAAGGAGATCCAACCAGTCCATTCTGAAGGAGATCAGCCCTGGGATTTCTCTGGAAGGAATGATGCTAAAGCTGAAACTCCAGTACTCTGGCCACCTCATACGAAGATTTGACTCATTGGAAAAGCCTCTGGTGCTGGGAGGGATTGGGGGCAGGAGGAGAAGGGGATGACAGAGGATGAGATGGCTGGATGGCATCACTGACTCAATGGACCTGAGTCTGAATGAACTCCTCCAGGTGTTGGTGATGGACAAGGAGGCCTGGCATGCTGCGATTCATGGGGTCGCAAAGAGTC
The DNA here is from genome assembly GCF_000754665.1 of Bison bison bison. Taxonomy (NCBI): domain Eukaryota; kingdom Metazoa; phylum Chordata; class Mammalia; order Artiodactyla; family Bovidae; genus Bison; species Bison bison. Next base: position 3,500,514 of record NW_011495073.1, read on the forward strand.
GGACACGACTGAGCGACTGAACTGAACTAAACTGAACAATTACTGATGTTAAGCATCTTTTCACATGCTTATCGGGCATTTGTACATCTTTGGACAAGTGTCTGTGTAAGTCTTTTGCCCATGTTTAAATCAGATTGTGTTGATTTTTAGGTATTTTCTATATATTCTGGATATCAATGCTGTATCAGATATATGACTTGTGAATGTTTTCCAATCTACTGTGTTGCTGTTTTATTCTGTTAATCAGATCAGATCAGATCAGATCAGTCGCTCAGTCTTGTTCGACTATATGCGACCCCATGAATCACAGCACGCCAGGCCTCCCTGTCCATCACCAACTCCCGGAGTTCACCCAGACTCATGTCTGTCGAGTCAGTGATGCCATCCAGCCATCTCATCCTCTGTCATCCCCTTCTCCTCCTGCCCCCATTCCCT
>NW_011495073.1:3501340-3501647 GCF_000754665.1 Bison bison bison
TTTTGGAGCCCAGAAAAATAAAGTCTGACACTGTTTCCACTGTTTCCCCATCTATTTCCCATAAAGTGGTGGGACCGGATGCCATGATCTTCGTTTTCTGAATATTGAGCTTTAAGCCAACTTTTCACTCTCGACTTTCACTTTCATCAAGAGGCTTTTTAGTTCCTCTTCACTTTCTGCCATAAGGGTGGTGTCATCTGCATATCTGAGGTTATTGATATTTCTCCCAGCAATCTTGATTCCAGCTTGTGTTTCTTCTAGTCCAGCATTTCTCATGATGTACTCTGCATAGAAGTTAAATAAGCAG
>NW_011495073.1:3501747-3528752 GCF_000754665.1 Bison bison bison
ACAGCCTTGAGGTACTCCTTTTCCTATTTGGAACCAGTCTGTTGTTCCATGTCCAGTTCTAACTGTTGCTTCCTGACCTGCATACAGATTTCTCAAGAGGCAGGTCAGGTGGTCTGGTATTCCCATCTCTTGAAGAATTTTCCACAGTTTATTGTGATCCACACAGTCAAAGGCTTTGGCATAGTCATTAAAGCAAAAATAGATGTTTTTCTGGAACTCTCTTGCTTTTTCTATGATCCAGCGGATGTTGGCAATTTGATCTCTGGTTCCTCTGCCTTTTCTAAAACCAGCTTGAACATCAGGAAGTTCATGGTTCACACATTGCTGAAGCCTGGCTTGGAGAATTTTGAGCATTACTTTACTAGCGGGTGAGATGAGTGCAATTATGTGGTAGTTTGAGCATTCTTTGGCATTGCCTTTCTTTGGGATTGGAATGAAAACTGACCTTTTCCAGTCCTGTGGCCATTGCTGAGTTTTCCAAATTTGCTGGCATATTGAGTGCAGCACTTTCATAGCATCATCTTTCAGGATTTGGAATAGCTCAACTGAAATTCCATCACCTCTGTCTTTTTATTTTTGATGTAGTACCATTGTCTATTATTTTTATTGCTCATGGCTTTAGTATAATATTCAACAAATCACTGACAAATCCCATGAAAAGCTTTGTCCTAACAATTTTATTATTATTTTAGCTCTTATCTTTAGGTCTTTGATCTATTTTTGGTTACTTTTATATATGGTGTTAGTTAAAGATCTGTTGTACACTGAAATTAGTGCTTCCCCTAAAACTGTATGTTGAAATATTAACACAAAGGTAATGATATTAGGAGATAGGACCTTTGGGAGGTGCTTTGGGAGTTCTCATGATTGAAATTAGTGCTCTTATAAAAGAGGATCTAGAGAATTAGCTTGCTCCTTCTGTCACCTGAAGTTATAGAGACAAGATGGTCATAAAGAAGTGGGTTCTCATCAGACACCTTGATCTAGGATTTCCCAGCCTCTGAATCATGAAAAACCTGTATAAGCTACTGGTTTATAGTATTTTGTTATGGCAGTCCTAAAAAGCTAAGATGGTGGCAAAGACTCTTCTTTCTCCATGGAATGGTCTTTAGCATTCTTCTTGATGATAATTTGACTATATATCCTGTTTCATAGGTCCATATGTCTGTCTTTATGTCAGTGCCATTCTGTTTTGATTACAATAGCTTTGTTGCAAGTTTTGAAACCAGGAAGTATGAGTCTTCCAACTTTGTTATTCAAGTTTGTTTTGGCTGTTTGGAGACACTCTATATTCCATATACATTCTAGGATGGATTCTTTTTTTTTTTTTGATTTTTTAAAAATTTAAATTGATTCCAATTCTGTCAACATGTAATTGGGATTTTGATAGAGGTTGCACAAATTTGTGGATCAATTTGCATAAGTAGACCAATTAATATTAAGTCTTTTAATCCATGAATGGGTATCTTTTCATTTATGTCTGCTATATTTTCTTTCAGCAATGTTTTATAGTTTTCACTGTAAAAGTTTTACCTCCTTTACTAACTCCAAAGTTTTACATTTTTGGATGCTCTTTTAAGTAAAATAGCTTTCTTCATTTCTTCTTCAGATCATTTATCCTTAGGGTGTAGAAACCCTACTGATTTTTATGTGTTGATTTTGTATTCTACTGTGCTATGCTGTGCTTAGTTTCTCAGTTGTGTCTGACTCTTTTCAACCTCATGGACTGCAGCCTGCCAGGCTTCTCTGTCCATGGGGATTTTCCACATAAGAATACTAGAGTGGGTTGCCATGACTTCCTCCAGGGGATATCCCGACCCAGGGATTGAACCAGGTCTCCTGATTCACAGGCAGATTCTTTACCATCTGAGCCACCAGGGACGCCCTGGTGTTCTGCTACTTTGTTGAATTTGTTTATTAGATGTATGTGTATGTGTGTGTGTAATCTTTAGGATTTCCTACATATAAGATCATGTCATTTGTGAACAGAGACGATTTTACTTCCTATCCAATTTGCATTCCTTTTATTTATTTTTATTGATTCATTGTTCTGGCTAGAATTTCCAGTACAAAAGTACCATCTTGATTAGACGAGATGAAGGTGGCATCTTTGCCTTTTCTTGATTTTATAAGAAAAACTCAGTATTGCACTTTTGAGTTTGATGTTGGCTGTGAGTTTTTTATATACAGTTTTCTTTTTTTTTTTGTACTGTGGTAATTTCCTTCTGTTCTTAGTTTGTTAAATGTTTTATCATGAAAGAGAGCTTAATTTTTTCAAATGCTTTATCTGCATCAATTAAGATGATCCTAAAGTTTTTTCATTTATTCTGTTAATGCAGTGTATTGCATTAATCAATTTTCACATGCTAGACCACCCTTACATTCCAAGAATAATTAACACTTAATCATGATGTATAATCCTTTTTATATGATGATGAATTTAGTGTACCAGTATATTGCTGAGGATTTTTGCAACAGTGTTTATAAGGGACATTATGTGTGCTTAGTCACTTAATCATGTCTGACTCTGTGATCCCATGGACGGTAGCCCCCCAGGCTCCTTTCTCTATAGGGATTCTCTAGGCATGAATACTGGAGTGGGTTGCTATGCCCTCCTCCAGGGGATCTTCCCAACCCAAGGATCAAACCTAGGTCTCCCGCATTGCAGGTGGATTCTTTATCATCTGAGTCACCAGGGAAGCCCGTAAGGGACATTGGCCTGTAGTTTTCTGTTTTGGTAGTGTCTTTGTCTGGCTTTGTATCAAGACAATGCTCATAGAATGAATTCTACTAAGCATTTAATGTTATTTGTTTATATGCTCAGTAGAATTTCCTAATAAAGCTGTCATATCCGGGACTTTCTGTGCTAGGAGATTTTTGATTACTGAATCAGTCTTATTACTAGTTATTGGTTCTATTCCAGGTTTATACTTCATGATTCAGTGTGGTAAGTTTTGTGTCTAGGAATTTGTCCATCTCATAGGGGTTATCTAATTTATTGGTGTAGGGTTGTTTATAGTGGTATCTTACAATCTTTTTTTCTGTAGCATTGGTAATATCTCCACTTTCATTTCTAATTTTTAGTAATTTGACTTGTCTTTTTTTCTTTCTTAGTTCATTAAGCTGAAAGTTACTCACTTTTATTAATTTTCTTCAAAGAACCAACATTTGGTTTTGTTGAGTTCCTGTACTGTGTTTCTAGTCTATATTCTACTCCTTTCTGTGTTTTGTGGAAACTTTTAATTTTATTTTAGTTTCAAAGGGTTCATTAACAAAAGAAACCACTCATTACACACAAATAAACAATTTAATTTTAATGCAAATTATTTGACTTAATCTCAATATACAGTTATTAAAAGAAAATAAATAGAAATAGAGAGAAATAACAGTTTATACATCACCAACTTGGGCCAGCAGCAAACATCCAGACCTGAACAGCACTGGGAAGTCCCCTGTTAACAGTGATCTGGAGTCCCAATGTGTAAAGGGCCTGGGGGTATCTTCATCCCATGGGTGAAACTTCAAACTGCAGCTTTGGGAGCTCCCACTTATAATCCTAGACTGCACACTGATATCATCATCAGTTTGTGTGCTGCAGAATGCAGCTCTGGTTTAACTTTTATAATGCTATTTGTTTCATCTTATGAATCATAAGACTTCTTAGACCCTGGGGGGTTGGCCAGACCTCCAGTGGACCAAGAATTCCGAGACCCACTCCCTTTCTTATCCAGAGTACCACCTGACTTTCTGTGCTTGCAGGCAGGTATGGAATCTGGGCAGTATCCAGGCAGGTCAGCATCTGTTTTTCTGCTTGTGAAGCCTGAACAAGAGTTCTTCCATTTTAATTTTCCTAACACTCTGTTGTAATCCTTATTATTTTTCCCTCTGCTGGCTTTGGGTCTTGCTTGTTCTTCTTTTTCTAGTTTCTTAACTTGTGAATTTAGGTTATTGATTTTAGATCTTTCTTATTTTTTAACATAGACATTTATAGTTATAAATCCCCTTAGAACTGGTTTTGCTTCTTTCCATAAGTTTTGATATGTTGTGTTTTCATTTTCACTTCATTGTCTCAAGAACTTTTCAATTTTCCCTTCTCATTTCTTATTTGATTTACTGGTTGTTTTATTCAATTTCCACAAATTTGTGTATTTTCCAGTTTTCCTTCTGTTACTGATTTCTAACTATTCTATTGCTGTCAGAGAAAATGCTTTGCATGATACCTTTCTTTTTTAATATACAGAGATATAATCTGTGGTCTGACACGAATCTATCCTGGGGAATGTCCCGTGTGCATGTGGGACAAATGTGCGTTGTCCAGTTTTTGCTGGATAGAGTTCCATATGTGTGAGATCTAGTTGGTTTGTTATTCCTATTGCTTTTTTTCATTAATTTTAAACTCTTTAGGGTGGCATGCAAGTCCTCACAGTTCATAACTATCTATGAGACTCAGATTCTGCCATTCCCAAGCTCATTCTGTATAACAACCAGGAGAAATCTTTGCCAATCTGTGTGCTCCATGCCCTTTCATCCACTGTTTTCTCTTCACAATGTAACCTCTCTTCATTCTCTATTCACCAATTCCATATCTTCTTTTAAAATCCAGAACATGTATATCTTCCTCAAGGAAAAATTTTTGATATTCTTCAGGCTAAATTAGGAGTTGCGTTTGGTGTCCCCCTCAGTTAAGCATATATCAGCCTATATTGTAAATGTTTAAAATGTCCATATCTTTTAGAATCTTTTAAAATTCCCACTGGTAGAATCAAGCTGGTCATGTAGCAGGAAAATATGTCTTCTGCATTTATATAGAATTTGACACAATCTTTCATCTTTAGCTACTTAAATGACCTGCCCCAGCTAGTGACAGTTTCAAAGACAAGGGCAGTATAATTCAGTACAATTCTCATTGCTTGTCTTACACACACACACACACACACACAGCAAAATGGAAATGTTTAAAAAGTTTAAAGAATCAAAGTCCTCTTTCTCCCTCTGCTCAAAACTTTGGCACTGCGCATGTGCTTCCTGAATGAAGGCCTTCCGTTGGTCACTGTGCTTCCTTCAATGTGGATGCTGGCCAGATTTATTTCTGAGTGTCTCTGAGGTTCTCATATGACAGGTTCATCTGCTCGTTGCTCACTGATTAGAAAAGACTGTCGTATTATGGGATAGCTGAGAGTTCAAGATTATTGGGACTCTGGACATATAGTTTTCCCATTTAAAATTGCTATGAAATGGGACATTAAGCTTGATATAGATCACATTTCAATATCATCTCTAACTCTCTGACACTTGCATAAGTAGCCTTTGTAGAATTTGGCCTCCTATATAACCAGTGATCTGCGAAAGGACACCACTGACGAAGAAAACATCACTGGAGCCATGGCATATGTTGTCTGCTGGGGACAAATGGCGCTGGCTATAAGAAGGAGCAGAAGTCTTGCTTCATTGCCTGGTGTGAGGAGCCTGGCCCCCTCTCCAGCCCGTCTCTTAGAACTGGTCAAGAGAAACAAGATGGGTGAAGGATGCAGGACTGGATTCTTCAGGTGGTCATGTAGTCAATATTGATGCACACACTCTTGAGTTTCTTATAGTCCTTGGGGAATCAAACTAAACAATGCACTTGATGGATTTTGGTACTTGTGCTGGTAACTTCCTAGTATGGGACAATGAGAAGCTGGAGACACTGGAAGTGCTCTTGATTTGATCATCTGCAGCATCGTGAGGCTGGAATCCAGCAAATACTGATGATTATTTCACTAGGATTTTCTCTTCTGTTCTCCACATTTCTCCCTAAAATGTCCTTCCTCTGTCTTATCTACACAGGAGGATGTCTTAGTTTCTCAGGGGCAGCCCTTCCTTTCTCTGACTCAGAATGCTTACAACATACTTGTAAGGAGAAATCCTGTCTTTCATGTGGCATAGCAATTCTGAATAGAAGAAGCCCCAAAGTAAAAATCACCAGCAATAATGTCAAATTTAGTGGATTAAAACAATATCAATGTATAATTTCTCATATTTCTGTGAGTTTGCTGAGCCCAGCTCGGCAGTCCCTCTGGTCCACCTGGCACTGGCAGGGTTGCTCCTGCTTCTATAGTCAGCTGGAGCCTCAGGTGGTCTGGAACTTTCCAAGCGGCCTGATTCACACATCCAGCAGTCTTGATTCACACCTTCCAACAGTATTGACACACTTTGTTAGAGTCTGGAGACTGGGACCCAGGAGAGTAAAAGTGAAAGCCACCAGGTGTATTAAGGGCTATACCTAAAGCTGGAGTGGTGTCAAATCCAAGTTCACCAGGTTCAAGGTCAGGGGAGGAGTTCACACATACAAGTCAGGGAGCAGTTGTTGGAAGCTGTATTTAAGGACAATCAACCTTACTCTAGTTCATTCCAGACACTTCTCCAGAATACCTTTGCTGGGTCCTGAAGTTCTCAATCCCAGGATGAGAGTGTCGATCAAGGTGTCAGTCTGTGTGTGTATGAAGACACTACCTTAATGTTGCACATAAAGAGGCTGGGACAAGAACTATGCCCACAGCATTGCAATATCACTTCATCGAATGCCTCTTTAGCTGGATGCTTCTCGCAAAACATAGGAAGCACTGGCTGCAAAAAGCTTTCCCTGATATTTTTGAAGGAGGACCTAACTTCACTTTGAAGAAATTTCCTGTCCCAAACCAGTGTTTTCCTTCTACAAAGAAACCCTGAGGCAAGAAGAGGCTGGTGATATGTGCAGGGTAAGGACACTGTTTCTGCTGTACCCTTTGCCTGGCTCTTCTGGGCATCAGAGATGCAGTCAGAGTAAGCTGAACTTCTTCTCTTGGTCTTTTTTTTTTTCTCACATATGAAAGTAAAGAGATTTGGCTTATATTCCATAAAACTGTCAAGAATGGATCCTGCACTCAACATATTGTAATAATCTATAAGGGAAATGAATCTGAAAAAGAATATATATGTGTGTACATATATAAATATATACAGAGAGAGAATTATCATTATCATACATAGAATTCTATAATATAGAATAATCATTATCAGTACATATATATATATATATATTGAATTGCCATACTGTACACCTGAAACTAACACAATCTTATAAAGAAACTAGACTTCAATTTTTAAAAAAGAGATCCTGTTTCTCAGGTTTTACTTTGACATTGTAGTCAATAAGTTGGATGTTTTTGCCCAAAGTCTTCATCCAGGTTCAATTGGCTTTGTGTAGAGAAATACGTGGGAGTGACCAGCTGGTTTATTTTTCCCACAAATGCTTTAGCATGATCTGGTCACAGATTTAGTGTGAACTCTGGCAGGGTAAGGAACTTTCAATCCAGTTTTTGAGAAATGAACTTAATCTGTAAGGCCTTCAAGTGTAGATTCTGTTTAACACTGTGCCTCAATGAATAATTCAGCTAATTTGCACCATAGTTATTTGTGCACGGTGAGTGCACATGCTTTGAAAGTATTTTTGTAACTTTGCCATATTGCCTATCAAATGCGTTCTGAAAATGAAATGCCTTGTGTAAATCTAAGTTGGTGTTGGAAGACTATGTGAGTCACAGCTGTGTGACCTCCTGAGCAATCTTTCCCACTTCTATAGGCTATTTTTACACAACTGTAACTAGAAAACCGACTCTCCCTTTTTTAATGGTTTTGAGAGCAAATTTTTCTCATATTGAATATATATATTTGGAAAAGAATACGTTTCTTGGTTGCAAAGAAGACTGTATTTTCAGTTTATACGTTTATTATTTGTCAACTCATGCTTTCAATTTAGAATTAGTTGAGCAACCTCATTTAATTATTTATACTAGTTAAGAAATTCTTTCATCAGGAGTGAGCAAGTATGGCTGAATGATAACTAAGCATAGATAAGGTGGCTTACAGGCTTCTGGAGGCTGAGAACCACACACTTTGCTATCTGCAAGCTGGACACCGAGGAAATCTGTCATGTTCTCCTGGAGTCCAAAGGCCTAAGAACCAGGGAAGCCAAAGGTGTAAATGCCAGATGAGTTGAGTTGGCCCGACTTGAGCTGTGAAGCAAGAAAAAGGGTGACTTCTTCGTCCCTCCACCTCTTGTTCTATTCAGGCCCTCAGTGGACTGGACGATGCCTTCCCATATTGAGGAGGGCGATCCACTTTACTGAGTCCACAGATTCAAATGCTCATCTCATCTAGAAACACTCTTACAGACACACCGAGAAATCATGGTTAACTGGGGCCTCCTTTGTCTAGTCCAGCTTACACATTGAATTGTTGTTTTTGTTCAGGTGCCAAGTCATGTCCAAATCTTGCAACCCCGTGGACGGCAGCATGGCTGGCTTCTCACCATCTCCCAGACTTTGCGCAAGTTAATGTCTATTGAATCAGCGATGGCATCCAGCCATATCATCCTCTGTCACTGTCTTCTCCTCCTGCCTTCAATCTTACCCAGCATCAAGGTCTTTTCCAAGACACATTAAATTAATAGGGGATTAATAAGGAACATCATGGTCACTATCTCACAGCACCTGACATAGAGGACATGCTTAAGACCCTTGGATTAATGACCAGGCACCTGGACTGCATTGGCAGAACTCATACAGCTGGCGCAGCAACCTATTTCTCATTGAGTGTGTCACTTACTGCATGCACAGAAGGGGCTTGGTAACTAGTTCAGGACATGTATTTCCTTCCGTGCTATGGCTTTGTATTGGATATGAGCAGATGTGTCCCATTGTAGGGGAGCTATAACATTTTTGTTTTGAAATATATGCTTTTTATGCAATATGCAACTATTTTGAGATAAATATTTGATTGATTATTTCACAAAAAAATCCTTACATCAAATAACAAACATGCTAACTGATGTGTTGCCAACATATCTATTGTTCTCTGTGGACGTTATGGAAAATATAATCTGATAGAAATTTCCTAAATTATTTTTTAGGCTGTCTTTGTCTCTGACTTTGATCTTTATATATTGATATTTGCTTAAGTGGTTTATATCTCAGGAAAATTCTTACCCTTCTGCAGACATTTGATATATTTCAAGAAAACTATGCACAATATAATTTTAATATTTCTGAGTATAAGACAGTTTTCACAGATAGAAAGATTAAATGATCATAAATCAAACTGAGGCTTTTTAAAATCTTACACAGAAAAATATATTGCAATAAACTTGCATCTTAATAAGACAAAAGACCATTTTAATCCTTAATCATCTGTGATTAGTGCTATTCTCAAATCCCTTTCTGCTTTTATTTAGATCAGTATCTTGTCACTCTGGCTTATGTAATGGGAGGAATTGGCTGTAATCACAATTCTCTTTTACTCTTTTCAACAACCTATAACCCATCAGTCTCTCTGGAAAGCCTCTAGATAAAGCCTCTAGATAAAGCCTGGTTAGTTTCTGAGGGTTAGTCTCTCAGCTAAATCTAGGGAAAACTAGACTTCAATCAGCTCAAAAAAATAGGAAAAATAAATGCAGAAGTAACAGATGGCTTTATTCAGGCCAATGTTTACATAATCACGAAAGTTTATATGCAATTTTGTTTTGGATTTTGACAGAGCAAGCTTGACAGGAGATATATTTGCAATCTTATGAAATGTGAAGCTAACAAACATATCAAAAATTTGTAACAAGCTAGGGACTGAGCAGAGCTAGATTTTATCACAGTAACCTGGGATGCAAACCTCCCAAGGGGATGGGTACCCGGCAAATTGACATGTAATTCACTCAGCCTCAAAGCTGAGTGACTCAGACAAGTGTTGGGTTTCTAGCTTTAATTTTTCAGTTTTTCCCATGAGGAGACAGGTAACCCCATAGCCAGGGATTCTAGGATGATGGAGAGTGGCCAGAAGGGCACCAGATGCCCATGGGAATAGCAAAAGGAATTTGCTCACGGGATCTGATGCTGGGATCTTTCCTGGATCTTTACTGGGACAGCAGCAGTTTAGCACTTGCAAGGAGAATGCGATAGAAGGGATCTACCTCTTGTGCTGGTGTGGGGAGGGCTCCCACACCACCTGTTTCACACAGGCATCTTAGAGTTCCCTCCCAGCCCTTCATCCATTGCCTAGACCTAAACCATCCATCACTTTGATCCTCAGGACAATCTCATGGTAGATATCGCTCCAGAGGGCATCAGGGCTCAGGAATATCAAGGATGTTGCCTAGCAAAGAGGTCTTAGAGTCCCAGGTAGGATCCCACTGGTTCTTTTGACTCCTGTTTCTCACTCTACTTCAGTGCTTGTTGAAGCTCTCAGTCCAGTATCCAAGGGTATTCAAAGCACCAAATGCATTTCCATTTAAATGAAAATTCTAAGTGTAAATAAAGATGATTTCTGTATTGCCCTCCATCTGGATTATCTGTGCCATAGCTCTGCTTAATTAGCAGAAGTAATTTAAAGGTGACAGTCACATGGGGAATGTACTGATGAATAATTTTGATTTTTGTTATCTTCCTAAGATGTTCAAGATCTGGAGAGTTTTAAATGGTAATGAAAAATGCACAACCAAAAATTATTGTGATTACTTTTTTTTTTTTGGAGAAATGATGCCATTAGTTCACATGAATACTCTGTTTAAAAATAGAGGCAAAGAATGAAGAAAAAAAAAACCCAGGAAGGTAACCTTTAATTTGAAATTGGATGCATTGTGATGCTTATGCTGTAAAAATCTGATGCTGTATTAATGTCCTCACATATATTATCTTAAATTGTACCTTTCAGTTATAATGGCTGCTCCAATAACATAATAGCCACTCACCTGTAATTATAAGTTTTCAAAGCCTGAAATGATTCCAATTGTTTTTCTCTGTACTTTCCATGCACAATGGCTTTGAGCAGCTATGAGTTCCAAATGGCTTATTTCAACTTTCTCTGTTTCCATTTATTGTCTCACTTCGATGTAACTTTGTCTTGGGTACACACAGAACCCTGGGGTGGGACCAGGGGTTTTCCCAGATGACGCTTCAACCTCCAGGACTTAGGTGACTTGTTCCAGCCCCTCCCTCCATGCACATCTGAAGCCCTTTCCTCTTTTAAGGGGTTTAACCTAACTTCTGCCCACTTTCAAGTGTTCAAGTTCTGAATCTCATCATGAAACACCGCTAGGCCGCCTTTTCCTTCTGCCCCATGACCAGTCCCTCAGAAATGGGTGGTCCTACAGGAGAGGCAGGGGGGCCAGCACGCCATTCCTCATCAGGCTCGGATGTTGCTTCTAGAAGACTTGCCTGAAAGACGCAGAAAAGCCTCTGTCACTGACACTTTTTTCCTTCCTTGACCTCTGTCCCCACTCATATCCCTAATTTTGCAACAGGAAGGAAAGGACAGATCCCACTGGAGAGACTCCTGGAGAGAAAAGTGGAAGGGGCTCTTCTCAGGTCCCAGAACCTCCTCCGGGACCTCCTGGTGCTCTGACAGCTTCCAAAGAGTCCAGGTACTGTCCTGGGACACCCTGTGTGGACCCGGTCAGGTTGGGGTGCAGGACTTCTTCAGTGTGGTTAACAAGCCATAGCTAAATGAGATGGGGAAGGTTAGTGTCTCACATTTGTGGCAAGAGTGTGAGACAGTGAGTGCTGCTTCCCTACCTTTTCTGGCACCCTGTGACACCTAGGTGGATGTGTAAGGACATACACATGCACACACATCCACACATATGCATGTACACCAGTGATGATGAATATACCACACAGCCAATTTCAAATGGAACTGAACTGCTTATCACCAAGATGCAAAAAATAGAAGGAGTTTTGTGGTCAGGGAAGATGAGAATTCATTAGAACTGAATCTAAAGCTCCAATACTTTGGCCACCTGATGCAAAGAGCTGACTCATTGGAAAAGACCCTGATGCAGGGAAAGATTGAGGACAGGAGGAGAAGGGGGCAACAGATGGTTGGATGGCATCAGTGACTCAGTGGACATGAATTTGAACAAACTCTGAAAGACAGTGAAGGACAGGAAAGCCTGGCATGCTGCAGTCCATGGGGTCACAAAGAGTCGGACATGACTGAGCAACTGAACAGCAACAACAAAGGTGGGAACCGGAAAAGAGGCTTTGTGGCAGAGGCACATGGAGAGAGTCAGGTGAGGCGTGATGTGTGTCTGTGGTTCTCAACTTATCAGGGAGAAACAACGTCTCCTGTGGGGCTTGTAATAGTAGTCTGCTGGGCTCTCCCTCAGAGCTTCTGAGTTTGTAGGTTGGGGTGGAATGCAAGTTTTGTGCTTTTAAGTGTCCAGATGATGCAGATGCTGCTGGGGTGGTGACCCCTCTTTGAGCATCACTGACTTAAGTTGCTACTACCCACTCCCCAGGTGATTATCTGCAGAGCTGCAGGCAAGAAGGACCCAAAGAATATCCTTGGAACTTGGGCCTTGATTCTGAGCAAAAGAAGACCAGTACCCAGGTCTCCTGTGGAAGTTTGAAAAGCATCAGGACTGCCTGGGCATGAGGATGGCAGAGACACAGTGAAATTCTACCACCAGGAGAGGGGCCAATAACTTCTACCTGTTTCCTAGGGACCTAGTTTGTTTGTATGAGGTCCTGCAGCTGCTCTGGGATGATGGGATCAAGGCTGTTCTCATTAGAACTGCCCTCTCGTGGGCCACACAGTGTGTGGTGGGCGGTCAGAGACCTCCAGCAATATTGATGGGGGTTTGGTCAAACAATGTTAGGATAACACACACCAGGAGAGCCTAGCTTAGCACCTGAGACTTCCCAATATGGAGCATGTCAGAGCCAGCACCACAAATGAGGGGCCCATAGGACCTCAGCATCTCTCCACATCAGCTCCGAGCTGAGTTGTGTACACAATGGAGAATATTTCTTTTTTCTACCAAATTGTGCCCATTCAGCTAAGTAGACTTTCTCTCCTTCCCTGTTGCCACCTTGTGATAAATATTTGAAGATTCTGTGGAATTAGGAGCCATAACAAAAAAAGTGAAGGAAAGAAGAAAAGTACTCGGCAGAGTAATACATAAATTGGGTTAAAATTTGTGTTGGAAAGAAGCTGAGCTTTAAAACAATGACCAGTGTTACTAGGAGCTTCGAGATTATTTTCTGCTGCTGATTTAAGGAACAGGAACCCAGAAGGGAAATAAACCTAGTTTTATGTTATGCAATTGATTTGACTTTGACAAGGGGTAGAAAAACTAAGAAGAACTTGACAATTGACCATTGATTTCTATTTATCATTTACTCAATAAATCTATAGTGAGCGACTAATTTAGGTGGTAAATTACTGCAAGGGTTCTGCCTAATCTCAGCAGAAAAGTAATATATTATAAAATATTGAACAGCTTTCCAGGAGAGCCATGCTTGACGATCATACCAAAACCCAAGGTCTAAAATCCCATTACAAACCAAGTCTTGTGAATATTCCACTCCCTGCTCTGTGTGAACTCAAATCTCTTACTTTTGTGTGTTCCACAAACACCCAAGTATTGGGTAAAGGATATAGAATTTCTAGAATCACTTCCAGTGCCATCTCTGGAAAAGGGAGGCAGTTAGTCCCACTGCAAGCCCTTGCCCCCAGGGCATCTGACATCTGTTCCTTTGGATGACTGGCTTCATAATCTCAGCCAGGGTAGGGACAGGCCACCTGCGTTTGTTTTGGGGAAGGGATTGTCTGACATCTTGAACAGGGCAGTGGTTCTCTGCCTCCCTCTAAGGTGGAAAGTTCACCCATAAAAGTGCTCCCAGGCAGGGTGGCCTAAAAGCAGGCATATGACCACCAGCACCTCCAGTGAGCAGATTGGTAAGCAGGTGGAGGTTGGGGCTCTTCACTATCACTTCTGATCCTGCTGTTGCTCCACTCTTAGACGAAGACCCTGGCTGAGGTCTCTCTTTCACTATCCCCCTCCCTCTATGTACTCATCTCCTTGGTGGAGCCCAAGTGTGGACCGCAGAGTTGGGTCTGGGTTGCGGCTCTGCCATGGAGAGGCTGGGTGACTCCGGATGCTCCTTGGTTGAGCCCCCAATTCTGCACTGTGGAGTGAGATGACTGCCCCCGGTGGTCTAGGGTAGTCTACTCAGTGTCAGCTCCTGCAGTGCGTGGGTCTCTCCAGTACCCCTGTACTGAGAGCTGTTATTGTTCATGTTAATGCCCAATGCACCATGATACACCTGAGGGAAGAGTGGTCCTGGATTCCCTGGAGCCTGCAGCTCCCTGTCAGCCCAAGGATAGACTTCTCATTATTTATTTAGAGTTGTTATCAATCCTCAGTGAACACACTGGAATGAACTAGCAGACATCCGAACTCTGATCTTATTGGCTGGTTACATTGGAGCACAGGCTGTAAGGGACTTGGTACCATACCTCGACTACTTAGGAAAAAAGTGACAGCTGCTAGTTCTCTGTTCCCAAACCCCCAAAGCAGGCATGTATTTCATGCTGGAGGGAATCACATATTCATTTAGGTGTTTTGCATCTTCAAGATCTCCCTGCAAAAACATTCCATACCTAGAAATATTTTTCCAAACTGAAATTGAAATTGAATGATACTTACTTCCTTTTGTATGATCCACTGATTCCCCCCTCCCCCCACCACTGCCCCGCAAAGAGAAGCAATAGACTTGTTTCCATGTCAGAGCCAAATTCTAGCTCATGTTTCCAAATGGCTTCGTGGTTTTCCACTGTGCCTCTAATAGAATTTATTTGCTACTGCTGCATTGATGGGCAGTTGGTGCATTTCCAGTGCTGCTGAAAAGGTGCAATCATCTTAAGCAGGTATCAGAGACTGGGGGTCAAATCCTCCCTCTATTTTGTCCAATGCTCAGCTTTGTGCAACCCAAGGAGGGTCCCAGAGTCTCAGTCTCCCCCTCTGTGGAGAGGAACTTGCAGGTCACAAGAGAATTGACACAGAGTAATGTTATTCAAGTGCTTTGAAAGTGCGAAATCACAGTGCCCTCTACTATATTTAAAATGGATAACCGACAAGTTCCTACTGTATAGCACAGGGAACTCTACTCAAAGTTATGTAGCAGACTGGATGGGAAGGGAGTTTGGGGGAGAATGGAGACATGTATATGTGTGGCTGAATCCATTTGCTGAAACTATCACAACACTATTATCAGCTATACTCCAAAATAAAATGAAAAGTTAAAAAAAAATCACAGTATCCTGATATCTTTGCTGATCACAGCTTGTGTATTAAATAATGATCTCATTCTTCTTTCCAAACTTGTCAATTGAAAATGGGAAAGGGTATGTTCAGAATAAACTAGAAGACTTTCAAAGGCTAGGACACACTTATAGCGGGCCTGGCTGCTGGTCAGGATGCTGAGTGCCCCAGTGGCAGCTAAGATTTCTGAACGTTCCTGCCTCTGGCGGGGAGTCTGCAGCCCTGGCTGTTTGCACAGGGCTAGCTGCACTCAGGCCGACAGGGTCTCTTTCTGGAGCAAATCAATACATAGGGAGTGGTTCTCAGAGGGCCCTGGTCATTGGTAGTCTATTTGCGTTCCAACCGTTATTTCAGATTCTCTCCCACAGAGCAAATATCACCAGAGGCAAGACCATATCTTTTTCATATCTACACAGACAAAGGAAAAAAAAAAAAAAAAAAGGACAGCTTAGTACCCTCAGTAAAAGACGTAGAGATTCGAGAGTCTGGGAAGTTTTAGTTTGGTTCCCCTGATAATTTAAGAGAAATAAAGCCAAAGGGAGAAAGATGCTTGGAGTGGCAGTGGAAATTCTTTTTTGAGTTCGGTCCATAATCTACACATAGACTCCCCACAAGACTGAAAAGCCAGTAGGAGCTATGGACGTCCCAGCTGTGCCTGTGCGTTGAGTCGCTCAGCCGTGTCCGACTCTTTGCATCCCTATGGATGGTAGCCCGCCAGGCTCCTCTGTCTGTGGGGTTCTCCAGGCAGGAACACTGGAGTGGGCTGCCGTGCCCTCCCCCATGACCCCAGGATCCAAGGGGCATCCCTTAAGTCTCCTGCATTGGTAGGTAGGTTCTTTACCACTAGCAGCACCTGGGAAGCCCCGGCAGCCAGCTGGTCCCTTCCCAGCTCCTGTGATTTTCCGTTCAGGAACCTCAAATCAGCCTCCACACACCTGGAGGGAGAAATAAAACCAGTCCAACGTTAGACAGCTTGGTTTGTACGCTGCCACATCGACCTGGAGTTTTTGTACCCTACACCTGATGACTAACTTTGAAATTTTTAATGAGGGGGAAGAAAGCACATGTCAATAGCCATTTTGTAAAGTGCTGGGCAGTATTTATGTAACACTTCTTTCATTTTCTCCCATCATTCATAAGTTAGGTATTGTTACCAACATTTTACAAACAAGCATGGGAGTCTCAGCAATCAAGCTAATCTCCTGATGGTGAAGAGATAAAATGAATGGTGCATCTGAAGGCAGTTCTCTCTGGGCCTGGACCAAGTTCTCCATCTGCCTGAGGTTACCCAGGGAGCATAGATGTGGAATAGATGCAAATACAATCACCCTTGTGTACTGCGTTGTTTCTGGGTATAATAGGTTGGCTTCTTTGTGCCCTAGTGATCAGAAAGATCCAGTTTTTAGGAATTACCCTTCATTTTTAAATAGCAATTTAACTAACTCCCAAATAGTTTAGGCAAAACCAATACAATATTGTAAAGTAATTAACCTCCAATTAAAATAAATAAATTTACATTTAAAAAATAAAAAAAAATAAGTGGTTGGGTAAAAAAAAAAAAAAAAAAGAATTTCAGTAATAGTAAAGAAGGCAGACAATGTTTGAGTACCAGGCATGTTCACATATACTTGGAAAAAGAAAAAAAAAAAACACACACAAAAAAACTGCTGTGTCTTTATTTACCACCTTCACACCATTTTTAATTGGATTTTAAATGATGTCGAGGCCCAGCTGGGTTAGGTAATTGGTGCAGCTAGAAGCAGGCCCATCCGAGGTTAGATTTCACCTTCCCAACTTCCAGCTCACCCTGTTACCGAGAGTGGGGTCCTGCTGCTTGCAGCTCACAAGCTAATAAAGAGGTGAGGTTGGTGAAAAGGAACGTTTGCTTTATTTTGGAGGCTGGCAACCGGTGCAAGGGGGAGGGTGAAAGCCTGTCCAAAGGCCAGCTCTCCCTCCCCGCCACCAGCAATCAGTGGGCCGTAGCTTTCATAGGTGGAGGGAGGGGCCGCCGTGTGGGCACAGTCGGCTCTGACGGGTATCTTGAGATCGGTCGTTGGTGGTCTGACCGGCATCATGTTGATTGTTTTGGTCATTTGTTCCCATTTCTTTGAGGCTAGTTCTCAGAATCGCGGTAGTTTATGTCTTGCTATGGTCTGGGCGTCGTGTAGTTAACTTCTTCCCATGGTGGAATTTCAGTACCTACAAGATAGCTCTGAGAATATGGCTCAGAAAACTATCTACAGCCCTTGCAGAAGAATTAAATGTCCTTGACTTTGCTTAATTACTAAATTATTATTGTTTTGTCCTGTTCGATTGCTTTCGTTTACTTCTGAATTTTATCACTTCTATGATTAAACTTATTTTTGGCTGAAGGTTTTCTGCAGGCGAAAGGCAGGCTGGGGACATAGGAGGGGAGAGGAGGACCATAGCATCCTGCTCTGTTTAAATCCTTGTTTTTCTCAGGTTGCTGGAAGAACTGTTGTTCTTCCAGTGAAGGTTTTATCTCCTCAAACCCTTCACTTACTAAATATTTTTCTCAGCTTTACTGAGCTATGACGTATACAATTCACATACTTACAGTACAGTGGTGTTTGGTACATTCATAGACTCATGAAACCATTACCAGAGTCAACCTTAGAATATTTTCATAACCTCAAATCAAAGCAAAACTCTATGTTTTTACATAAGAGAAAACAGAATATAAGAACATTTCTCAAATTATAAAAATAAAATTTTTATTTTCTCTAAGTCTTAGTTTTATAACTTATGACTAAAAAGTTAAAATAGAATCACAACACCTATTACTTGCTGGCAGAAACCCCCAGTATTTGTGTTCTGCTCTCAGGGGACTCACAGAATGTATAAACAAAGCATGAGTTTTGACTCTGTTCTATTGTGGTTCTCACCAGTTAGCTCTGTAATTTCCCTTCCCTGCACCTTGGCTTCCTCATTCATGAACTGACTTTATGGTACTTGAAGGGAAGCAGATGAGAACCCTCTGCAGAGTGTGACCCTGCCACACCACAACTCCATCACCTCTCATTTATCCAGTGTCTCGAAGCTCTAGGTTCTGGACGTTTATACTTTCTAACCCACCATCTCTATGAGATCCTCAGTTGTCACAAGTAAAGGATTCCTTGGCTCCATGAACTTTCCCTAGGACTCACAAATAGGAGGTGATGAACACAGACTTGGATGCCAGGATTGCGTCTAACTGACACACAAAATAGCCTTTAGGTGCTGAGACTGAGAAAGGAAGCTCAATTCCAGTTTGGGGAGACAGCCGAGCAGGTACTCTGATCTACTTGCTTATCTGTGGCTATGAATAGGACCTGATGTGTAGGCCCTGGGAGAAGAGGAGAGGGCCTGATATTTCATAGGAAACCTTGAGCTGGCTGTGAAGGCATAGCAGTAATGTCCAAAATATTTTCTTTGTCTCAAACGTGGTGAACATTTAAATGGCTAAAGGGTGGCTTGACATTTACCTTTCATCTTTTCCAGCTTCCTTGGATGAGGCTCCTGGTTTGACTAATGTCTGGCTGTTGCCCTGGAGCCGTGGACTTTGTTAATGTCACATCAGTTCCCTCTGACTCTGAGGTCTTGCTTCTGATTAATTGAGACCCAATATCCTTGACTTCAAGTCCCATTACTCATTTCATTTGGGCATGAGGGCTTGTCACTGCCTAGTGACAACTGAGCTGGGCACCCCATGCACGAGCAGTGACGCTGAACCTGAGCCAAGCGAGGGGGTGGGCCTTCCTTATGTGTAAAGAGATACAGTGACCGTGAAGACGTTTCATAAACACTGCCCATCCCTTAAGGTGCTCAAAAATAACAGTTTCTTAATGCACATTCCTCTTTTCCTTTTTCTAGTATATCCTAAGATTCCTCTGTCCTCTAATTTCAGTGTTGGATTTTGTGAGTCCTTAAAAATTGTGATTTGTTTTCTCTTTATCTTGGAAATCCTGGGTAACCAACATGCTGAGTGTCCTCCTCTGCTGACTGATGTGTCCAAGCTCTGACTGTCCTGGGCAGCTATGTTCGGGTGGAACCAGAAGGGAGGCATGCCTGCTTGAGAATGAAATTGACCTCAATCTAAGAGAAAGTCAGAGCATCCACCCGCCTCAGCAGCACTCAGGTGGGAGCAGGGAAAGCTGTGGGAGCAGCACTTGCTGAGTGAGCAGAATAAAACCCACTGTGTGTTGTCCAGCTAAGCCTTCTGTTCAGCTTAGCCCTCCAGCTCCCCGCAGAGACTGTGAGTGGGGTTCACTTAGTCAGGGCCTTGACATGATGCTGGAGAGCACCACTGAATTCGCACAATCTCTCCAGCTCAGAGACTGTTCTGGGTTGGACCCCATCCTATGTCAGCAGCCACTGAGACAGACCACCATGAGTTGTGGTGGCCTTTAAAAATAGCCACAGAGCTGGGGTTCTTGAAACCCACGGCAAGGAGCTGCCTTGGTCAGAGACTGAGGGGTCCTGTTACTTCCCGTGGCTCCTGGACAGCCGTTGCCAATGTGGGACTCAAACTTTAGGAAGCAGTGTGCCTGCTATCAGATTAGCATCCTGAAGAGTGTATGGACACTGTTTCTCTTCTGGTTATTTTCTTCCTGAGTACATCCTTTCCTTCTTGCGTAGATGTCTGGGAAAATCTCTCAGATTGGGAAGATAAGATGGTAGCTGAGTAGTTGATTTCAATCTAAGATGCAAGTCTGCTCAGAATGAAGAGGAGAGAAGGACGGAGCAAAGAGGAAGAAAAGATTTATCTAAGAAAGAACCTGAAGTTTTCTAAGAAAATGTGCCCTTTTGAGAGCTAAGAACCAGAAGGCAGCTGTGGGTTTTATAAAAATTTCCTTTGTGTGTGTGTGTGTGTCTGTGTGTTTTGGCTGCACTGCAGAGCATGTGGGATCTTAATTCCCTGAATGACCAGGGATCTACCCTGCATACCCTGTGTGAGAAGCGTAGAGTCTTAATCACTGACCAGGGAAGTCCCTTACATATATTAGGCAAAGGAGACAGACCTCAGATTGTTTTTCTACATTGATTTCTTGTGATTTAGAAAAAAGAGAACTATAAGTAGCCATGCTTGGAAAAGGCAATACTTAGTATGTGAAGGGTGTGATGACACTAACATCTGTGCGCTGCCGGCAGCAGGAACAAATGGGTATAGGCCTTCGGAAAGCAATTTGGCAGTGTGGGTCAAAAGCCATTAAGTGCACATTTATTCTAACTCAGAAACTGTATTTGGATGCTTTTTTTCCCTAAGGAAATTGTCCAAAAACATGGGAAAGCTGTTTGCACAAAGATATTGGAAGCATTCTTTTCATAATGTTTAAGAGAGATGAATTTCTCATCTATAGTTGAATGATTACATAAATACATATCATGTTTATTCACTGGAATTTTAAGCAGCAATTTACAAGAATAAATAGCAACCTTGAAAATGTTTACGATTTTATGTTAATTGAACAAGTAGATTACATCCTGCAGAATAATGGAATGAAAGCCTATTACTAAAACAGAGTTATAAATTAACACAGAAAAATTTAAATCTGTCATGTGACACATCCCCCAGTGTTTATAAGGCAATGGCTGTGAAGTCATATTAACCACAGAGTAGGTTTTATTCCCCCTTTTAACTAATTGAGACACAGTACTTGATAATTTAATATACCTCCAATCTTGGATAAATAAGCAGAGATTCAGAAAGTTTGAGAGGTTTTTTTTTTTTTTTTGGTAATTTAGCAGATTGCTAAGAAATTTCACTCTGAAATATCTTCCTAAAGTGGGGGAACACAATATATATTCATAAAAAGACTTGCCTGTGAATATTCATAACAGGATTATTCATAATAACAAAAAGGTAAAAGCAATCCAAATGTTCAACAATTAGTGCATAGGTAAAGGAAATATTTTGTATACCATCCAGTAATTAAAAAGAAGGAAATAGTGATACATGGTGTAACCGGGTGAACCCTAAAAACATGCAAATTTAAAGAAGCTGAAGGCAAAGGATCACATATTTTTATAGATTTTTTATGTTTTTATAGATTATGATCCATTTAAAGTTATTCTAAAATATTGGTTATGTTCTTCATGCTGTACATCACATCCTGTAACATTTATTTTATACATAATAGTTTTACCTCTTATGGGGGGGGGGCTCATAACCAGGACATGGAAGAAGCCAAAATGTCCATTGACATAGAAATGGACAAAGAAGATGTGGTACATATATGCAGTGAAATATGACTCAGCCATAAAGAGAGAAATGAAATAGTGCAATTTGCAGAGACATGGATGGACCTACAAACTGTCATACTGACTAAAGTAAGTGAGAAAGAGGAGAACAAATTTGTATACTAATGTTTATATGTAGAATCTAGGATACTGATACAGATGAACATGTCTGCCAAACAGAAATATAGACACAGATGTAGAGAACAAACGTTATGGACACCAAGGGGGAAGGAGGAGTGGGATGGATCGAGAGATTGGGGTTGACACACATGGTCTATTGACACCGTGTAGGAAAAAGATAACCAATGACAACCTTCTGTGTAGCTCAGGGAGCTCCACTCAATTCTCTGTGGTGACCTAAATGGAAAGGAAATCTAAAAAAGAGGGGATATATGTGTATATATAACTGATTCACCTTGCTATACTGCAGAAACATTGTAAAGCAGCTATATTCCAGTAAAAATTAATTTTAAAAAAAGAAGGAATAGGGGGCCTTAGTTCTACAGTAGCAAGGAAATGAGTTTTGCCACCAAGCAGTGATCTGGAAGGCCCCGAGCCTCAGGTGAGTCCCCGTCTCTGGCTGACACCAGGGTTTTTGCCTGGTGAGACCCTGAGCGGAGAACCCATGTATGCCAGGCCCAGACTCCAAACCCGTGTGCAGCGAGAGGGAGATGGCATGTGGGTGTTCTTCCATTACGACTGTGATGACTTGTGATGCAGCAATATAATACAAATGTGCCCTCACGGAGCCCCTGACACAGGCACACAGATCAGCTGTGTTCCACAACAGAGCCTCACAGAGGGGTCATCGTCCCGGGCTTTGTTTTTAACATGCTGTTTTCCATTTTCCATCTCTTTCCTGTGCTGTTTTGCTTTTCCGTCCTGTCTTTAATTAATCAGTTTTCATCTCTTCACCCCTGCTACACCTTTTATTTCTTTCTACTGCTCTTTTATTTTCATTCTGTGAGAAACACACTCAACCAGCCCAAAACCAAGGAATGGACTCAGAGACACGAAGCACAGCGAAAGTGAGACTTTTAATGATGGTCTGGCAATATTGGCGGTCTGGTGGACAGGCACACTCAGGGCGGTTATAACAAGCAATTTCTTCCCTGACACACAGGTCCCCTCCACAGACCCTCCCTGGCTGAGTACTATGGAATATATGGTCTTCCCAGGCATTGCCTATGTTTCACTATTTCCTCATATGGTGTCTTTCTTTCTCCCTTCACTAGCTACATCCGCATTTCTCAACTAAGACTTTCTTGCTAGTTTATCCCTTCCCCCAACATCCAGTTTGATTAGGGATCCTCCAGGTGCATGAAGGATGTCATGTCCGCAAGTTGTTAGGCAAGTTTAGAGCCGGGGCACAGGTAATGGGTGGAGTCCTATCTCTTTAGGATCTGGTTTGATCTCCCTATCCCAACTCTAACTTTATCTAGAGTCCAGGCCTCAACTTTATTATGTCCACAAGTTTAGCTGTTAGTACTTTTCTCCTCAGAACTAGCTACTTGGTCTGGACAATGGACCTCTTCAAGTTTCTATTTCTTATACATTCTTATAATGGTTTAGACTTAAACCATCTTGACTTTGAAATTCAATTTAAAGTGAAGCAATATCCCCCCAATTTTTACTCATTTCATATCTTTCATATCAATATGGTACAGTATTTTAATACTACTTTGCTTTTAATCTTTTCTAAATACTAACTCTAAGGACTTCTCTAGGGGTCCAAAGGCTTTGACTTTGCTTTCCAATGCAGGAGGTGCAGATCTGATCCCTGGTCAGGGAGCTGAGATGACACAGGCCTTGTGGACAGAAGAACCCAAACATAAAACAGAAGCAACGTTGTAACAAATTCAATAAAAACTTTAGAAAATGGTCCACATTAAAAAAAATCTTTAATATTATATAAATAAATAGTAACTCTAGCTATTATAGTCCTTATAATCAACAATTCTAGATTTATTCACATATTTACCAATCCTTTGTTTGCTTACTCTGGCACCTTGCATACCCTCTCTTTATGTTGGTGCAAGTTCCTTCTTGCCAAAGTATAATCTTCAGTAAGGGGGATGGGGTTAGAGTGAGGCAAGGGGGTCTTTGAAAGCGAGGAGGATATGCAACCTCCAAATATGCCTCTTTGGCATAAGGATTATTTTGAGCAACTGTAGATGCTGGAGAAGCTCTGAAAAGAAAGTAGAAGTTACCCCTTTGTGAGCTCTGTCTTGGGGACACAACAGTACTTTGTGGTCAACTCGAGGTGGCCAGGCTGGTGGCACTGGTCAGGCTCAGAACTGGATCGACTGCCCCAGGAGGACCAGGAGCGATGGTGCACATGGTCAGAGCACCTCTGGGAAGAGGGGCCAGAGCTCTCACTGGGGCCTCCAGAGCTGCAGTCATTGGGAGCCTACCTAGCAGGAAGGCGCTCTGTCCAGTTCTGATTTCCACGCGCTTCCTCTGTGAAGCCTGAATTAGCCCAGTAGGAAGAGAAAGAATTGTTCAAACTACTGCACAATTGTACCGATTTCACACACTAGCAAAGTAATGTTCAAAATTCTCCAAGCCAGGCTTCAACAGTACATGAATCTAGAGCTTCCAGATGTTCAAGCTGGTTTTAGAAAAGGCAGAGGAGCAAGAGATCGAATTGCCAACATCTGTTGGATCATCAAAAAAGCAAGAGCGTTCCAGAAAAACATCTACTTTTGCTTTATTGACTACGCCAAAGTCTTTGACTGTGTGGATTACAACAAACTGTGGGAAATTCTTCAAGAGATGGGGATACCAGAACACGTTAGCTGTCTCCTGAGAAATCTGTATTCAGGTCAAGAAGCAAAAGTTAGAAGTGTACATGGAACAACAGACTGGTTCCAAATTGGGAAAGAAGTGTGTCAAGGCTGTATATTGTCACCCTGTTTATTTAACTTATATGCATATGCAAAGTACATCACGCAAAATGCCAGGCTGCATGAAGCACAAGCTGGAATCAAGATGGCTGTGAGAAATATCAATAACCTCAGATATGCAGAGGACACCACTCTTATGGCAGAAGGTGAAGAGCACCTGAAGAACCTCTTGATGAAAGTGAAAGAGGAGAGTGAAAAAATTGGCTTAACACTCAACATTCAGAAAACTAAGATCATGGCATCCGGCCCTATTACTTCATGGCAAATACATGGGGAAACAATGAAAAGAGTGGGAGACTTTATTTTCTTTGGCTCCAAAATCACTGCAGATGGTGACTGCAGCCAAGAAATTAAAAGACGCATGCTCCTTGGAAGAAAAGCTATGACCAATCTAGAGAGCATATTAAAAAGCAGAGACATTATTTTGCCAACAAAGGTCCATCTAGTCAAAGCTATGGTTCTTACAGTAGTCCTGTATGGATGTGAGAGTTGGACTGAAAGGAAAGTTGGACATTGAAGAACTGATTCTTTTGAACTGTGGTATTGGAGAAGAGTCTTGAGAGTCCCTTGGACTGCAAAGAGATCAAACAGTCAATTCTAAAGGAAATCAGTCCTGAATATTTATTGGAAGGACTGATGCTAAAGCTGAAGATCCAATAATTTGGCCACTTGAAGGGAAGAACTGACTCACTGGAAAAGCCCCTGATTCTGGGAAAGACTGAAGGCAGTAGGAGAAAGGGATGACTGAGGATGAGATGGTTGGATGGCATCACCGACTCTATGGACATGAGTTTGAGCAAGGCCCGGGTGTTGGTGATGGACAGGGAGGCCTAGCATCCTGCAGTCCATGGGGTTGTAAAGAGCTGGACATGACTGAGGGACTGGGCTGGAAGAGAAACCTACATTTGTACAGGAGGTTTATATTACAAAAGGGGACTTACCAGGAACAGATATCACCATAGCAGTTAGAGACGTATCTTTGCTCACCAAACACTTCCTCTTCCCATCTTCTGGAACCCCTTCCCCCTTTGAAGCCCCAGACCCCTGCCCATTCCCTTAGCTCTGAAAGCTACCTGAGCCTCAGTGGTCTGTTGGCCTTTTGAGTCTCAGATCTTTGTGGGCTCCTGTACATACAAGCATAACTCATTTTTTCCCCCTCTTCTGTTAATCTGTCTTATGTTAATTTAATTTTTAGATCAGCCACAAACCTGGAAGAGCAGAAGAGAACATTTTTACTCCCCTACAGCACTCAACTTGGGCAGAGTCTTAAGAGGGTAACAGTAAACTCAGTAATCAAGATAAATAATATATTAATTCAACATGTGGAAAATCATAATTAGTGGAAAACTTTTATGTTGATGATATAAAACATAAAAACTGTGGAGGGCCTTGTGGGGATCCTGGGCCCAAAAGCTTTTCTGTGTCCCCCACTTCTTGATTACAGGAAATAGGCTTCATTCAGTCTTCATGACTGATGCCAAGCAGGGCCCTGTGGGACTTCTGTGCATGGAGGCCTTTTTGTCCCTCATTTCTTGTAAGCAAGACTCCAGCCTCCCTGTGACCTTCTCTCAGTTCTAAATGGCAGAACAGTTGCTAATCAAAGGAAGAACAGCAAGGAAATCACCTGAGGCAAGATTAAAGGACCAGAGAGGCTCATAAAAATTGGACACGACTGAGTGACTTCACATACTCCTGCTTGATGCTATAACCTTTCCCTACTCACCAGGGAAGGGGTCACAGCTCTTGAGACACACACCTACTGTTCTTCCTTAGCTTGGCAAAGTAGTAAAGCCATTCTTTCTTTCTCCATAACTGTCTCCATATTTCTGCTTGGCATTGGTGCACAGAGAGCCAAGATTTTTGGCAACCTGACCTTTCCTGATTCCAAATGCAGGTTCAAATAGTTGTGAATCAGAGAAGGAAGGGGATGCAGAGAAAAGGGAGGAAGAGTCAAGAGACAATGCTGCAGCCTTGGAGCAGGTCCTCCTGGCAGATCAAGGGATGCACACAATATCTTTGAGGATAGATAAGTTTTTCTATCCTTATCAGTATTGATGTGTACAGTTTTAGTTGGCTCCTGTCCTTAAAATATGTCATTTCTAGTCAACCTGGAAAGGTCATAATGTTTAACTTAACATCTTTATGACTTCTTGATCCTCAGATTAAGTTGCCACTCTTTTTCATGCCCCCTGGCCATTTTAAAAAGGATGGGATGCGGGCCAAAAGTTGATGGTCTACCTGTTGTTTTTCTTTTAGATATGAGGGGCAGAAGTTAATGGTTGTCCTGTCCTGGATCTAAACATTTTATGATCTACCAAACCAAGGACGCCTTCCTCTGAAAGTCAGGAACCAAGGGTATATAGCTTTAGGTTAATGGAGCGAGATGTTTATTGAAAACAAGACTGAGGTTTCAGATTCCTACACTGACTGAGTAGGATTTTAAACCTCAATCACACTTTCTTTGAACCATTACTGCAAAACTCATTATCCACTCCATGTAAGAACACACAGTTTTGGGGGTATTAATCGGCTGTGGCCCCCTTTGCCTGGTAAAGCAATAAAGCTGTGCTTTTCTAGTTCACCCAAAACTCTGTCTTTGAGATTTAACTTGGTGTTTGCCAGATTAACTTCAGTGACTAAATATCAAAATTTTAAATAAAGATAGGCTGCTGAAGTCATGTAACTGAGATTGGGACTTGCTGCTGCTGCTGCTGCTGCTGTTGCTGCTAAGTCGCTTCAGTCGTGTCCGA